>NW_028227268.1:42460000-43015000 GCF_978045245.1 Mus caroli
TCGGACTTGGGCCTATTGGCAGAGTGAAGAGGAAGCTTCTGGATGTGTCAGCTGATGGACTCACGTGATGTTTTGTTGATGCAAGACCCACGGGAAGGCACGTGATGTTTAGAAGGAGTATAAATAGGACTCAGTGGAGAGTGACAGTGTACTTGTGGAACTAGCCTTGCGATGCTTTGGTGGTCTTGCGTCTTTGCTGATCTTCATTTCATTGGGAAAGGTACGGCAGAGAACTTCTCCTGGCATCTCTGCTGGCCACGGTTGCTCCTGCTGACTCGTGCTGATTCCGCGGAGGCCTGGCTGTTTCTGCTGGATTGTAACACCGATGATGACTTGTGTTTGCTATTCTGACACTGCTGAACTAGACTCCTGGTATCCTGACAAACAGAGATTGAAATCGCCCCAAGGAACAACATACAGCAGAGTCCCGTGATTTCTTCTGGATCAACCCTGCCGTTGCTAAATCATGAATGGTGTTTGTGAGTGAATCTGAGCGGCCACTGCTGATTCATGTGAACTGAACTGCTGATATTCTAAGATATCACGCAGCCTGGATTTGCTCCAACAACTCTTCCTTCTACTCCCTCTGGTGGGTGGTGGGCTAGAAGGGAGGTTAAAGTGTTTAATAAGCCTTATTAAAAGTAGGTTTTGAAAATACCCAACTTCCTTAATCAGTCCTGCTCCGGTAAACATCAGCTCACCCTGAACTCGCTCTCTAGGGGGTGCCCTCCATGGGACACCCCCTTGCAGTTTCTCCTGAATTTCTTCCAGGTTATGGAGAATCTCCTGCATTTTCTTCTGAGGTACACTGAAGGTCACCAGCTTTGGAGAATCCAAGGAATGTTCCTCCTCAGAGGAAGAATCCTGTTGGTCAGTCAAGAATGAACAATGAAATGAAAGCCAACTGAGGAACTCATAGAATGCACCCAAGCTCTGCCTTCCAGCTGCAATTTTTTTTTTTTTTTTTTTTTTTTTTTGGTTTTTCGAGACAGGGTTTCTCTTTATAGCCCTGGATGTCCTGGAACTCACTTTGTAGACCAGGCTGGCCTCAGAAATCTCAGAAATCTGCCTGCCTCTGCCTCCTGAGCGCTGGGATTAAAGGCATGAGCCACCACGTATGGCCCAGCTGCAATTTTAAATGAAGTATAAACAGGCTTTGTTTTATTTTATTTTATTGGGTTGTTTGTTTGTTTGTTTGTTTATGTTTGTTTTTGTTTTTTGTTTGAGACAGGGTTTCTCTGTGTAGTCCTGGCTAACCTCAAACTCAAGAGATCCACCTGCCTCTGCCGCCTGAATGCTGAGATTAAAGGCATTCACCACCACATCCAGGCAGATTTCTTTCTGGGGAGTTGGAGTTAGAGGCGGCTGTGAGCTACCATGCGGGTACTGAAGATCAACCCCAGTTCTTCTAGAAAAACAAGTGCTTTTTACAGATAATTCATTGTTTGTTTGTTTGTTTTTCAAGACAGGGTTTCTCTGTGTAGCCCTGGCTGTCCTGCAACTTGCTTTGTAGCCCAAACTGGACTCAAACTCACAGAGATCCACCTGCCTCTGCCTCCTGAGTGCTGGGACTAAGGGGCACTTTCCACCACACCCAGCTATTATTTATTTAATGTATTTTTTTATAGTTCTAGAGACCAAATCTAGAGACTTGTTCACAAACTCTACTATTAAGCTATATTCCAACTCTACTATTAAGCTATATTCCAGTCTAGAAGATCCTTTTTATATGTTTTTTTTGGTATATGTATGTGTGGTATCTGTGTATGTGGTATAAGGTGGTGGTGGGGGGTATATGTACACATAGAAAAGGATGTCGGGTGTCCTGCTCTGTCACTCTCCACCTTATTCCCTTGAGACAGGGTCTCTCACTAATCCTGAGCTAGGCTGATGGTCACTAAGCCACAGTGATCTCATTCTTCCAGCCACAGCCCCCGGGTGACCCCTGTTCCAAGATCTCAGTAAGATCATAGTGGCTTGCTGGCTTCGACAGATACCCCAGGTTCAAGGAGAGACCGTGCCTCAGAGGAATAGACAGACGGTAATCCAAGTTGCCTGATACCTTCTTTGTCCCCCTGAGTACACAAGTCATAAGGTTGCAGCTGTAATAACCGATAAAACACACAAGGCGCATGAAATCTTAAGAGCCTCGTGGTGAAGGCTTCTCTCCCAGAGTGTGATGATTTAGGGAAGAGGACTGGTCTTCCCCAAGGAAGCAAAGGTGAAAGGCAGCCATAGTGGGAAAACACAGACATGCCACAGGGACTGATGTGGTCAGGAAGGACACAGGAAGGATCCTGTATGGTTTTTCTGGTTCTGTGAGGATTTGGGTCTTAATCCCAAACAGACAGACACTGCCACAGTTCAGATCACACATGGCTCCCCATCTAATAATGTCTAATATTATTTGATGTTGGTTGTAGGTTCTACAGTAGAGAAAGAAGTTCATCAAAATGCTATCTATGCCTTCATTTTCCAAAGGAGCAGAGGAGTTCAGCCTTCTTGGAAAAGACTGACACCCAGCTAGATCTCCCAGTTCCTTTAGTCAAACACACAAGGTTAACTGGGGCTGGAAAAGGTTCCAACTACCACAACTATCTTGCTCTTGCTGGCTGTGAGAGCAGACAATACGCACAAATCTCGGTTCCACGGGATTACGGCTATTCATAATCAAAACTAAGAACTCAGGGTTTGCCAGGAGTGTCTTTATTTTTTTTCCCCTCAAGACAAGGTTTCTCTGTATAGTCCTGACTGTCTTGGAACTCACTCTGTAGACTAGGCTGGCCTCGAACTCAGAAATCCGCCTGCCTCTGCCTCCTGAGTGCTGGGATTAAAGGCGTGCGCCACCACTGCCCAGCCAGGAATGTCTTAAAACCAAGGTCAGTGCAGCTGCAAGCTCTCACATTGCACCAAGTTCAGATTCTCCAGAGAAAGGGGACATTTCTTCAAGGTTCAAACAGTCCCAGAACAGTTTCTCAGCCTCTACTGATTGACCCAAACATAGCAAAGGCTTTGCTGAAACCATTCACTGCAGTCTAACCCAGGGCTCTTAACTGGGAGGCATTGAAGGCTTGAGGAGATAGGTGGAGCAAGGTCGTCAGGCCAATGGGAGCATGGTATCATTCCTTTCTTCTTTCTCTCCTTTGCTCCCTGGCCTTGAGGTAGGTTGTGAGGCTCTCCCTTACCACATGGTCCTGCCATTGCCACTGGGCTCCTGTACGTGCTGGCCTACAATAAACTTTTCTTTTCAAAAGCTGGTTACCACTGAATAAGTCAGACATTATCTGAGTATTTCAAGCAGATGAGTCACATGGCCGTATTTGTGTGAAGGGAGCTAACTAAAATAGAGTGGAGCATTGATAGGGCTATGATGACAACCCAGGCGAGAGACTGTCATAGGCTTGGACTAGAGATCTCAGAGGAGCTCAGGCATGAATAGAGCTGGAAGATCTTCAGGCTGGCCTTGGAGCTACCATGCACTGCTAGGCGGGTTAGGGCAGAGGACCTGTCATGACTTCGAGGCTTTTGACTTGTGTGTTTGGAAGAATGGGACCAAGGCTGTGATGGAGAATACCCAGAGATACCAGAGTTTGGGGCATCTAACTGTGCTGTTCTGGGCTGGAGAGATGGCTTGGTGGTTAAGAGCACTAAGTGTTCTTCTGAAGGTCCTGAGTTCAAATCCCAGCAACCACATGATGGCTCACAACCATCTGTAATGGGATCTGGTGCCCTCTTCTGGAGTGTCTGAAGACAGCAACGATGTACTCATACAAAGTGTTCTCCATGTTCCTGCAGAACCTTGCTGCTTCTGTGGCCTCAGGCCATTTGGTGAGCAGGGTGGTCTCTTCAGGATTGAACTACAGCTTTCTGGTGTCTGCTGAATCATAGTTGGGGTTTGCTACAGGACTAAACTGCTACCAAAGAAGACCAAGTCTGCCCCTAAAGAACCATCGCTGAGCAGGTCCACTTCCCCCATCCTAATAACTTCTCTCTTCCACTACCTCTGCTGAGTGCTGGGCTAAAGGAGAGGTTGAACCCTTATTAAAAGTAGGTTGCGGGGCTGGTGAGATGGTTCAGTGGGTAAGAGCACCGACTGCTCTTCCAAAGGTCCAGAGTTCAAATCCCAGCAACCACATGGTGGCTAACAACCATCCGTAACGAGATCTGGCGCCCTTTTCTGCAGTGTCTGAAGACAGCTACAGTGTACTTACATATAATAAATAAATAAATCTTTAAAAAAAAAATAAAAAAAAAATAAAAAAGTAGGTTGCGGGGCTGGTGAGATGGCTCAGTGGGTAAGAGCACCGACTGCTCTTCCAAAGGTACTGAGTTCAAATCCCAGCAACCACATGGTGGCTCACAACCACCCATAATGAGATCTGATACCCTCTTCTGGTGCGTTTGAAGACAGCTACAGTGAACTTATACTAATAAATAAATCTTTAAAAAAAAAAAGTAGGTTGCAAAAAAATTATGCCTAGAGTAACAAGAAAGGAGGGTCAGGGATTCAAGGGCAGCTCGAAATACATACTGAATTCAAGGCCAGCCTAAGATAGAGACCCAGGCACTTAAGACAAAAGCAAATAAGGTGACCTGGAGAGCACAGTGGAGCTCAGGAGTAGCCAGGAGGCTGGGATGAATTCACGTTGAAGGCTAGACTGGACAACACAACAAAATTCTATCTCAAAGCGAAAGGAGGGTGTTATCAAGATTGCTCAACTGGCAAAAGTGCTTGTTGCACAAGTGTGATGACCTGAGATAGATTCCTGGAACCTACAATGGACAAAGAGAATGGACTCCGGAAAGCTGTGCTCTGACCTCCACACACCCTACCCTGCACACACACACCCTCCCCTCCACACACAAACTCCCCCCATACAATAATAAAATACTTTTTGAAAGGTCACTGAAAAAAAAAAGAAAGGTCACTGAATGAGGCTGGAGAGTTAGCTTGGCAGTGAAGAGCATCTGTCCCTCTTGCAGAGGATCTGAGTTCAATGCCCAGTACTCACATGATGGCTCACACACATCTATAGCTTTGATTCTAAGGGATCCAACATCCTCGTTCTTCTGACCCTCTACATCAGGCATGCACATGGTGCACATACAAAAAAAAGCAGGCAAAACACCCAAAACCATAAAAATAAAATAAATATACCTTTTATTTTTAAAGATTTATTTATTTATTATATGTGAGTACATTGTAGCTGTCTTCAGACACACCAGAAGAGTGCATCTGATCTCATTACGGATGGTTGTGAGCCACCATGTGGTTGCTGGGATTTGAACTCAGGACCTTCAGAAGAGCAGTTAGTGCTCTTAACCGCTGAGCCATCTCTCCAGCCTAAGATAAATACATCTTTAAGAAAGTTTTTAAGGGACACTGAAGATGAGGACTTTCAAATCAGTGGGATTTACCTAGAGATCATTGGTGACTTTAGAGAGAGTAAGTTAGGTAGAGTGGGAAGGATGGATCCCAGCCTACTCGAAGCTTCCATGAACTCATATCCAGCACACCACATTCCCAGTCAGCCTTATTTGGCAATGAAGAGACTGGTAAAGCATGAGACGCGATGCACTCGTCTCCCATATAGCTCTAGCTGAAAGCTGTCTTTCACCCCAGCCCCTCGTCCCTCTTGAACTTACTGTGGGTGGGGTGCCTCGTGCATTGTCCTGTCCAGATCCCAAGCTGGGTCTTTGCATTTGAAGGCTCTTGACATCGTCTACAAGCTGTCTCACCATGTCAGTCAGCTCCTGGATAACGTTTGTGGGGCTTTTCTGTACTGTCACCTTTAAAAGAGCAAAATTGGGCTTCTGGTTCCCAAAAACTTGGATCCCGGAATATAGCTCCCTCAATAAAAGGAGCTTTAAATATCAAGGTAGTAGCATGGAAGCAGACAGGTAGACCAGTGGAAAACCAGGTGGCTAAAGTGATGCTGCTGCCTTCAATCCCAGCACTCCACCGGTAGATGCAAATACTCCTCAAAGGGGCAAGGGGTCCTTTCAACAAATTCTATCAGGAAAATAATATGAACAAATGACGTTACATTCTTTTGTTGTTTTGCTTTGTTTTTTAGACAGGGCCTCTCTACAAAGTCCTGACTGTCTTGGAACTCACTATGGAGACCAGGCTGGCCTGGGACTCACCGAGGTTTGCCTGCCTCTGCTTCAGAGTGCTGTGATTAAAGAAATGTGATGATATGCTAATAAAAGGGGTGAATTGGCCTGAGCCAGGCTGACTCCATGACAGGCTGCAAACCAGCAGTTTAAGAAACCAGGCTTGAGTTTCTACTTCCCAGAACTGAGCAAGTCAGTTACCGGAACACTGCAGGCTTAGGAAAAAGGGACCCTTAGACAGCTTGCAAAAGGACAGTTAGCCAAGCTTGTGGCCAAGAGGTCTAGAGCTACCCCTTCTTGGCATGAAGCAAGAATAGTTAGACAAGTATGCTTGAAGCAAGACCCTAACCAATCATAGTATCACCCAGATACCCCCTGGTGAAAGAACCCACCAATCAAGTTATAGATCACCTTCCCCACGCTAATGTTCCTTTTGGCTTTGAAACTGAAACTGCAAATTCAGTCAGGGTCCTTCTTTCCCGATGGAATTGGGACCCTGCATGCAGGAATTTTTTCAATAAACGCTCTATACTTTTGTATACTACTTGAGTCTGGGGTATCATTCTTTAGCAATTCATGGACCCTAACACTACCAGGCCTTGCTTAAACTTAGAATTTTTTTGGAGACAGGGTTTCTCTGTGTAGCTCTGGCTGTCCTGGAACTCACTCTGTAGACCAGGCTGGCCTCGAACTCAGAAATCTGCCTGCCTCTGCCTCCCAAGTGCTGGGATTAAAGGCGTGCACCACCACCACCCAGCAAATTTAGTCTTATTCTAACACTATATAAAAAAAATAAGTGAGAAGGCTGGGGGTAATGCATTTCTCAAAGAGTGAAACTGAAAACAGGAACCATAAAGGGTTTTTAATCCAGGAACATGGCTACTCTGGATGGAATACAGAGATGCCCTTGGCACACACCTTTAATTCTTCTGGATGAAATACAGACATGCCCTTTGTACTCTCCTTTAATCCCAAACAATGAAGGTAAAGTTAATTTGTAGAAGAAGCACCCATGTTTGAAAGGGATGTCTAACAGAGGGGACAGACAAGGTGATGGATCAAAGAAAGATTTGACAGAATAGGATATGCTCAACTCTCACGAGAATGGACAGGAAAGAGTCAAACTTGAGAAAGGCAGAGGAAGAGAGAGGGGATAGTTTTACTGGGACAGGTTGAGAGAGAACAAGCCCTAGTATGAGAAAGAGCCAGAAGATTAGGACAGATTGTCAGAGTTAGTTGAGGCCAAGCAGAGCAATTCAGTCAGAAGCTGAGAGAAGTCAGTTTGGTTTTGGTTTGTTTGTTTTTTTGTTTTGTTTTTCGAGACAGGGTTTCTCTGGATAGCCCTGGGATTAAAGGCATGCGCCACCACCACAGCCCAGCTCAAGAAGTCAGTTTGAATTAGTCAGCTTGGAGAGGAGTTTGAGCCAGGACAGCTGAGTTGAACCAGCCAGCAAGAACTCAGAAAGAACTAGAAGAGGTGAGCTTATCCAGCAGTAAATCTCAGAGGCTGAAAACATTCTAGGCCTAGATTAGATTGTACAGAGGCTAGAAGCTTCCAGGACTATGCTTAGGTTAGCAGACAGAGGCAGTAAGCCTTGAAGACAACAATTACATCAGGGGAATAAAACATTTAAAAAAAATATATATATATAGCTGGGCAGTGGTGGTGCACGCCTTTAATCCCAGCACTCAGGAGGCAGAGGCAGGCGGATTTCTGAGTTCGAGGCCAGCCTGGTCTACAAAGTGAGTTTCAGGACAGCCAGGGCTACACAGAGAAACCCTGTCTCGAAAAAACAAAAACAAACAAACAAACAAAAATTTACTTATTTTTACTTTATGTACATTGGTGTTTTGACTACATGTATGTCTATGTAAGGGTATTGGGATCCCCTGGAACAAGAGCTACAGACAGTTGTGAGGTGTCATGTGGGTGCTGGGACTTGAACCCAGGTCCTCTGGAAGAGCACCCAGTGCTCTTAACCACTAAGCTATCTCTCCAGCCTCCAAACATACTTTTACATACTACTACAGTTATAAGATAATGTACATTGGGGTTGGAGAGGTGGCTCAGCAGTTAAGAGCACTGGCTGCTCTGCCAGAGTTCCTGAGTTCAATTCTCAGCAACCATATGGTGGCTCACAACCATCTGTAATAAGATCTGATGCCCTCTTCTGGTGTGTCTGAAGACAGCTATAGTGTACTCACATGAAATAAATAAATATTTAAAAAAAAAAAAAAGAGCCGGGCGTGGTGGCGCACGCCTTTAATCCCAGCACTCGGGAGGCAGAGGCAGGCGGATTTCTGAGTTCGAGGCCAGCCTGGTCTACAAAGTGAGTGCCAGGACAGCCAGGGCTACACAGAGAAACCCTGTCTCGAAAAACCAAAAAAAAAAAAAAAAAAAAAAGATAGCCGGGTGGTGGTGGCGCACACCTTTAATCCCAGCAGTTGGGAGGCAGAGGCAGGTGGATTTCTGAGTTCAAGGCCAGCCTGGTCTACAAAGTGAGTTCCAGGACAGCCAGGGCTACATAGAGAAACCCTGTCTCAAAAAAAAAAAAAAAAAAAAAGATAATGTACATTGTATTCGTAGTCATACTAGTCAAAGGTGGGGAGGATTCAAATGTTCATAACTAGATACATTGATTGGAAAGTGATATATATCTGTGAGACCCTGACTTAGAGCATCTCCCCCTGGAAGGTGAAGCCCCTGGACATTCCCCAAGCTTGTTTTCCCTGATCTCTAAAAATGCAGCCAGAAAGAAGCTCTTTGTTCTCTATAGCCAGCAAAGAGCCTTTTTGTTTCTGTGCCTTACAGCCAGAGATGTGATAATTGTAGGACGACATACAAGGACACAGAGATAAAGAAACTACAGCACACACACACACAAACACACACACACACACACACACACACACACACACACACACACACGGCCAGAAAGGAGCTGTAGCCAACTCTCCTCCCAACTCCTCCCAATTGCTCAGCTAGCTGTTAAAAGCCCCCTACTGTTACTGCTCAGGGTCTAACTCCCCTGCTCTGCAGGGCGCAGAGGGTTCATCCTCAGTTAGCTGATAATAAAACCTCTTGCAGTTTGCATCAGGTGTGGTTTTCTCTCAAGTTATTGGGATGCTGGCCAGCTCATCCTAGGACTTGAGCAGAGGCACAGCTTCGGGGGTCTTACATATCCACAGAGATGATAAAACAGCCACTCAAAGCAATGATGATCTGATACGTGCTGAAACATCAAGCAGCCCTGAAAATATGAAACTGAAAGTAGTTAGACACAAAAGGGCCCATTTACATGTAACATGTACAATGAGAGGTCCCCTAAAAAAATAAAGTAAAATAAAAACCTTGGAAATAGAAAAGTTTCAGTTTCCCAGGGAAGCAGACTGAGACAATGGGCTGTTAATAATTGATGGCTCTGGAAGCTCAGAGCTGAGTCATCTCCTGGGATTTCCTCAAGGCCTCCCCAAGTATAGTAAAACTAACATAGCAGCCAATCAGAAACCAACCCATGTAACTTCCCCAGCACCCACTAATGAAGTTTTAGATTACCTAATGATTGATAAAATTCCTCTAGTTTCCCATGGATGCCTTGTGCCCCTTTGTCTGGGGTCACCATTTTTATAAGTGGCTGGCCCCTGTATGCAGGGTTCTTGCTTTCTTCAAACAAAAAACACTCTTGCCTATTGAATGAGAGTGGTGGTCTCCGTGCGGCCCTTTCTGACCTAATATAACAGGTAAACTCAGAGACATAAAGCTTATGAGAGATGTGATACAGAGAGGCTGGAGGGACAGGAATCAGGTGTTATTGTTTAGTGAGTGGGTACAGAGGTCTTTTTTTTTTTTTTTTTTTTGGTTTTTCGAGACAGGGTTTCTCTATATAGCCCTGGCTGTCCTGGAACTCACTTTGTAGACCAGACTGGCCTTGAACTCAGAAATCCGCCTGCCTCTGCCTCCCAAGTGCTGGGATTAAAGACATGCGCCACCGCCACCACCACCACCACCACCACCACCCAGCTCGGGAAGTCAGTTTGAATTAGTCAGCTTGGAGAGGAGTTTGAGCCAGGACAGCTGAGTTGAACCAGCCAGCAAGAACTCAGCTTGGCTCAGAGGTCTTTTTTAAGTTGATGAAATTACCTTGGCAACAGCGGTGACAGAAGCACAGTATTGGAAACAAGAGAGATGCCATCGAACTGTACACTAAAAAATTGTTCAGATGGCCAGTCGTGGCACCTGTGTTTGATCCCAGCTCTTGAAAAGCAGAAGCAGGCAAAGTTTTGAGTTCAAGTGGCCCACACCTGTAATCCCAGACTTGGAAAGCCGAGGGAGTCACCCCAGGTTCAACGCCATCCTAGTCTAGTCTAGTTAGACCCTGTCTCAATAAACATACAAATAGGCCAATTGAGTTAAAGGGGAAAAATGGCAATTTTTGTGGCACATACACTCTACTACACTAAGAATTTCCAGACATTACAGAAGGCTGGGAAAAACTAAAACTATACAAGCGTGCACCACACCTCGGGAGGATGGAACTTGGATTTTTAACTACTGTTTGTGATGGGATCTTACTATGTAACTCTGGCCCTGTGGGACAAGCCACTCCAAAACGGGGAATTGCAGGCATGGGGCCACCACGTTGGGCTTTTCTACTTCTTTATACAGCTATGAACTTTTTAAAGGTTCTCCAGAAAACAGATTAGACTGAGCAAATTTTGTGGCAGAAAAAAAGATCTGGAAGTCCGGTGCAGGCTTCCTACCTGGGGCGGAGAACGCGGCGCGGGGGCAGGTTCGGGCTCCGAGCCAGCCTCGACCTCCCGTGCCGCTTGGCGGTACTTGTCCACCAGGTCTTGCAGCAGTGGGTTCTTGTGCAGCTTGGGCTTTGTCGAGGGGCCCTTCCGGCATATGGGGCAAGCCCAAGGGCAGCCATCCACGGCCCCACGCTTCGAGACCCACAGGTCATGGAGGCACGGGAGACAAAAGCTGTGGCCACAGGGCAGCGTGGTGGGCCGGTCCAGCAGCCCTTGGCAGATAATGCAGCTCAGGTCGTCCTCGCTCAGCCACACGGGGACTGCATTGCCAGAACAAACGGAAGCCATAGTTAGGCGACAGCCAGGAAGCACCGTTAGGTTCCGCCTTGTCCTACTAACTTCCCGGCAACACTTCGCCTTGTCCATCAGCTCGCCCCGCCCCTCCCATCACCTCGCCCCGCCCAGCTGCTAATTCTCCCCAGCCTCTAAAAGTGCCCGACATTGCTGGCTACCTGCCTGGATTTTGGCCAGGAAAAATCATCTCTCTCTAGTAGTTGGGTCCTGCTCGCCTAGCCATAAACATGCAACCCCAACAACTTAAGCTATGAAGAAGGTCCGCTTCAGGAACTCATTTTAGAATCATAAGAGTAGCAAAATTACAGTTATGAAGTAGCAACAAAAATGGGATCTGATGCCCTCTTCTGGTGTGTCCGAAGACAACTACAGTGTACTCATATGCATTAAATGACATTAAAAGACAGCTACAGTCTTTATTTAAAGATTTAAATAAATCTTTAAAACAAAACAAAACAACAACAACAACAAAAACAACCCTACATTTGCTCTTCTTAAAAATAAGTAGGGGCTGGAGAGATGGCTCAGTGGTTAAGAGCACTGACTGCTCTTCCGAAGGTCCTGAGTTCAAATCCCAGCAACCACATGGTGGCTCACAACCATCTGTAATGAGATCTGACTCCCTCTTCTGGTGTGTCTGAAGTCAGCTATAGTGCACTTACATATAATAATAAATAAATCTTTAAAAAAAAGAAGTAGATCTGGGAGGAGGGTATAGGGGACTTTCGGGATAGCATTTGAAATGTAAATGAAGAAAATACCTAATAAAAAATTGGAAGCCAGGCGTGGTGGCGCACGCCTTTAATCCCAGCACTCGGGAGGCAGAGGCAGGCAGATTTCTGAGTTCGAGGCCAGCCTGGTCTACAGAGTGAGTTCCAGGACAGCCAGGGATATACAAAGAAACCCTGTCTCGAAAAACAAAACAAAACAAAAAAAATTGGAAAAGGAAAAAAAAATAAGTAAATCAGGGCTGGAGAGATGGCTCAGCAGTTAAGAGCACTGCTCTTCCAGAGGTCCTGAGTTCAATGCCAGCAACCACATGGTGGCTCACAACCATCTGTAATGAGACCTGATGCCCTCTTCTGGTGTGTCTGAAGACAGCAACAGTGTACTCATATGCATTAAATGAACAAATTTATTATTATTTATTTATTATTTATATGTAAGTACACTGTAGCTGTCTTCAGACACACCAGTAGGAGTATCAGGTGTCATTACAGATGGTTGTAAGCCACCATGTGGTTGCTGGGATTTGAACTCAGGACCTTTGGAAGAACAGTCAGTGCTCTTAACCGCTGAGCCATCTCTCCAGCCCCCAATAAACCTTTATTAAAAAAATAAGTAAATCAAATAATATAATAAAGACATAATAATATAATAAAGATATCCTCAGGGACAGACGGAGGTCAGGAGCCAAGGCAGACCAAGTCCTGATTGTACTTCACTGACATTCCTTGTCCGTCTCCTCTGCCTCTCAGAGGGACAGCCCACATGAATTCCCCCTTCTCTGCCTATTTACTGCCCTTTCTGGTGATGAGTTCCTCGAGCTTCGGAGCTGTTCCCTTACTGATTTCCTCAGCCCAGAACTGAGTCACATACACTCAAGGAGCACACAGTGGGAGAAAAGACAGACTAGTGGCTCTTTTTCTTTTTTAATTTGTTTATGTATATGAGTACACTCTGGCTGTCTTCAGACACACCACAAGAGAGCATCGGATCCCATTTCATATGGTTGTGAGCCACCATGTGATTGCTGGGAATTGAACTAAAGACCTCTGGAAGAGCAGTCAGTGCTCTTAACCACTGAGCCATCTCTCCAGCCTGACTTGTGGCTCTTAATTTATGCTCTACAGTGGCTCCCAACCTTTCTAATGCTCAAATACAGTTCCGCATGTTGTGGTGATCTCCCCAACCATAAATATTAAAGACTTATTTATTTTATGAATGTGAGTACACTGTAGCTGTCTTCAGACACATCAGAAAAGGACATCAGATCTCAAGATGGTTGTGAGCCACCATATGCTGGGAATTGAACTCAGGACCTCTGGAAGAGCAACCAGTGCTCTTAACCACTGAGCCATCTCTCCAGTCCAACATAAATATTTTTATGGAGAGATGGCTCAGAGGTTAAGAGCACTGACTGCATTTCCAAATTCCTGAGTTCAAATCCCAGCAACCACAGGTCTGATGCCTTCTTCTGGCATGCCTGAAGATAGCTACAGTGTACTTACATATAATAAATAAATAAATCTTAAAAACAAACAAACAAACAAACAAAAAAAAAAAACCAACTACTCTTCCAGAGGTCCTGAATTCAGTTCCCAGCAACCACATGGTGGCTCACAACGATCTGTAATAGGATCTGGTATGTCTGAAGACAGCTACAGTGTACTCATATACATAAAATCAATAAACAAATCTTTAAAAAATAATTTTCTTGCTACTTCACAACTGTAATTTTGCTACTGTTATGAATAGTCATGTGAATATAGGAGTTTGCCAAAGGTGCCGTGACCCACTCATTGGGAATCACTGCTCTAGCAGGTACCTCAGCAGTCAGGTCCAAAGAACTTTAGAAGCTAGAGAGGATCCACCTCCCCAGGGAGCTGCACTCTGGAGAGACACATCCAGAATTTGTATTGCAGCTTCTCTGACCAGGGAATTAAAAAAAAAAAATCAGTAAATTCAGAGAACCTCACCAGGCATGAAGGCACACATCTGTAATCTCAGCACTCAGGAGGCAGACAGACAGATCTCTGTTAAGTTTGAGGCCAGCCTGATCTACAGAGTGAGTTCCAGAACACTCAGGGCTACATTAAGAGACCCTGACTCAAAAAAAAAAAAAAAGAAAGAAAGAAAGAAGAAAAAAGAAAAAAGAAAAAAGAAAAAGAAAGGAGGAAAAGAAAGAAAGAGAGAGAGAGAAAGAAAGAAAGAAAGAAAGAAAGAAAGAAAGAAAGAAAGAAAGAAAGAAAGAAAGAAAGGAAGAAAGAGTGCCCCTGAACTACATGAGGCACTGTCATTTAAAAAACATGAGTGTGAGTGTGTGTGTGTGCATATGTGTGTATGTGTGCATGTGTGTGTGTGTGTGCATGTGTGTTATGTGGAATCTCTTAAAAACCACCTCACTCTGCTGAAGAGAGGAGAGAAAGATTACATCTCTTCATTCCACTGAAAGGAGAAGAAACAAAGAACCATCGAACAAGTACCTTGGGCATCTGTTGCTCTTTAACATTTCAGCCATGTGAAATTTATTTTGGTTCTTCTTTCCTAGCTTGAGGCCTTTGAGAATTTTCTTTCCTCAGCTTGAATTATTTCCTTTACCCCTTCCCTTTGACTAACCTCTACAGTTTGGAGAATCTCTCTCTCTCTCTCTCTCTCTCTCTCTCTCTCTCTCTCTCTCTCTCTCTCTCTAAGTAAAGAATTATTTATTTGGTTTTTGTATATGAGTACATTGTAGCTGTCTTCAGACACCCCAGAAGAGGGCATCAGATGCCATTACAGATGGCTGTGAGCCACCATGTGGTGGCTGGGAACCAGAGTCCTCTGTAAGAGCAGCAAGAGCCCTTAAACGCTGAGCTGTTGCTCCAGCCCTCTTGGGGAAAAAAAAAATTAAAATAATTATTATTCTGTTCCTTTAAGGGCTAATGATGGAAGTATACTAAGCATAAAAACAAAATAAACCTAAAATTAAAAGGAGCAATTCCTACACTTTACACACATCCTGACTGTTTGCAGCCTGACTCCAATGACTTGTAAGCTTCTAGAGTTTTCCTCCTAATGACCCATGAATGATCAGCCTCAAGGTCAACAGGTGCCGGGAAGTGTTCTGGTTAACAAGATAAAGAGATGCTCATCTATCTACCCAGATATGAAGCCTGTGCAATCAGCACAGCACAGAAGATGCAATCAAGTAAGTCCCCTTGTAATGGAGAAACTTCCTTTCCTTGGGCAGCATAGTTGTTCTCTCTGAGAATTCTCCATCTCTGTGCAAGCCTGGCTGTCCTAGAAGTAGCCCTGTAGACCAGGCTGATCTCAAATACACAGAGATCGGCCAGCCTCTGCCTCCAGAGTGCTGGAATTAAAGGCAGGCACCACCACTACCTCCAGGCTCTCTTTTGCAACATTTTATGTAATCTTTTTTGTATCTGTTCTGGTTTGGTAAATACTTTTATCCTAGTACCTCCTTTGGTCAGTATTGTTCCCTGCAAAACCAAGGACACATGCCACCACTGAAGGCCACACTTCCAATCCCTCCCATGAACTTTGAAACAATGTCTCACCAGGTTGGTGTTCTCAGACTCTTTGGCTCAAATGGTCCTGCCTGAACCCCCTGAGTGCTTGGGTCTACAGATGTACCCTCCGTGCCTGGCTCTGCTGATATTGGATTCTCAAAGGAAAACCATTGACTTTGAAGAGTGAAGCCTGGGTGTTTTATCAATGTTTTAATATGAAAACTCAAATCTATATAAAATGTTCACAAATAGGAAAATAAATGTCCATTTACATTTCATTTAGACTCATTAGTGGTATGCGCTCTGTATATAGATACAGAAACACACACACATGCGTTCCATTCATGTACATATATACATATACTGATTGTTTTACTTTAGTATGTGTCCCGAAGGACAGGAACATTCTATACAAACACATCATGATTGTTACAATTTTACAATATTGTCATCTAATATACATCCAGATCCTAATTTTTCCAAAACCAATTATGTCCTTTACAGTGGCGTCTTTTAAATTTTTATTTTGTGTATTGTTGTGAGAGTGTCTGATCTCTGGAACTAGAGTTACAAATAGTTGTAAGCTGTCATATGGGTGACAGGTCCTCTGCAAGAGCAGCCAGTGCTCTTAACTATTGAGCCATTTACCCAGCTCCAAGGTTTCTCTCCATCTCTCTCCCATTTTTAAAAATAAGATTTATTTATTTATTATGTAGTGTTCTGCCTGCATATATGCCTGAAAGCCAGAAGAGGGCACCAGATCCCATTACAGATGGCTGTGAGCCACCATTATGGTTCTGAGAATTGAACTCAGGACCTCTGAAAGAACAGCCAGTGCTCTCAACCTTTGAGTCATCTCTCCAGTCCTTCTCCCGTCTTTTTGAAACAGAATTTCGGTGTAATGCTGGCTGTCCTGGAACTCACTTTGTAGACCAGGCTGGCCTTGAACTCACAAAGATTAGCCTGCCTCTACTTCCCAAGCACTGGGATTAAAGGCATGCACTACCAATGCCACTCAACATTAAGGTTTCTCTCTTTTTAAAATCCAGGTTCCAAACAAGAATCCCAAACTGCATTTGTTGCCATGACTTGGTACAGGCTTTGTTTTTTCTTCTTTGAATGAGGGTTTCATGTAGTTCAGGTTAGCCCTTCACTCTCTGTGTACAATAGCAGAGCCTCTGATCGTACTGCCTCTACTTCCCTAATGCTAAAATTATAGGTAGTACCACCCCTGGCTTTGGTCTGTCTGTCTGTGTCATCCCCTCTCCTGGTTTTTTGTTGTTGTTTGAAACAAATTCTCTATATGTAGCTCTGGTTGTCTTGGAACTCAACTATGTAGACCAGGCTGACCTTAAATTCAAAGAGATGCACCTGCTTTTGCCTACTGAGTGCACAGACCTAAAGGTGTGTACCACCATGCCTGGCCAATTTTACCTTTTATAATCATGACATTTGAAGAATCCAGGCTGACTGTATAGCAACATGTAAGTAATAAATGAATGTCTGAGGATTTCTTCATAGTTAGGTTTAGATTAAACTTTAAAAATTTTGTCTGGATGCTGTGGGCACTTTTTTTTTTTTATTGCAACATCCACCCCTATCTGTAGTTTTTGTTGTTGTTTGCTTGCTTGCTTTTGTTTCTGTTTTTTGTTGTTGTTGTTGTTGTTTTTAGTTTTTCTAGACAGGGTTTCTCAGTGTAACCTGCCCTGGCTGTGACTGTCCCAGATCTGCCAGTCTCTGCCTCCTGAGTGCTGTTTTCTCTGTTCTGGTTTTTGGTTTATTTGTTTGTTTGTTTGTTTGTTTGTTTCTGAGACAAGGTCTTGCTATGTAACTCAGGCTGGACTGAACCCCCAGTGTAGTCCAGGTTGTCACTGGGTTCATGGCACCCTCGCCTCTTGCCTGGTATGCGTCACCATGGCCAGCTCTTGGTGCAGTTATGAGGAACCCTTCAGGACTTCTAAGTTTGGAGAGCTGAATTCTTCTCCATACCAGCTCCTCAAGACTGAGGAGTGTTTGCTGGAAGGATCACGGGGAGCCGTAGGATCAACCACACCCTGAGTCTTGATGGAGTTCACTAGCGGGGCAGCTGCTGGCCTCGGGGCTTCCTTCTGGACAACTAGGGCTGAGGTGAACTCTTCTCCAGGACTTCAGATGCTCAGTAGCCAGCCAGATCCTCCGAGATGGGTCACCCCAGGCCACAGCCAGTCTCTGCTGATGCGGCTGCAAGGGGAAAAGGGGGGCTGGGAAAGGCAGCCATGCTAGTGCGGCTCCCCCGGCAGGACATGTGTGTCCTGACAGAGGGAGTCAGGACAACACTGAAACTTTAAATGAGAGAGAGGGAGAAGGAAAAAAAAAAAAAAAAACCAGACCAAAGGAGAAAGACAGAAGACAGAGAGGAAAGGAGTGGCAGAGACTCGGGGATTCAGCCCCACAGAGATCAGAGAACAGCTGTCAGAGTGCTCAGTCAATTGCCTTCTATGTCCTTGGGCTTGGGAACTGAATGGTAAAGACAGTTGTGGGTTAGGTTTTTTTGTTTGTTTGTTTTCTTTGTGTTTTAGGTTTTAGAAACAGTCTTGTTAAGTAGCTCCAGCTGTCCTGGAACTCACTATGTATACCAGGCTGGCTTTGAACACACAGAGCTCTACCTGCCTCTGCCCCCAACACTGAGATCAAAGGCCCAGCTGGGCTAGTTACCACACCAGGCTGAGGTAGTTGTAGCCATACTGGTGAGTCTAGGGAAGCACCAGGGCTCCCCCTACCCCAGGGCCATTGGGGTCACCTGTTCGGTTTGCACTCTTCATAATACAGAGTTTTTCCTTTATGCCCTAGAAGCTCAGCCCTGGGCCAGAGCTTCCTCCCTAACTCAGTGTCTCATAGGGTTGTCAACAGATGGGAAGAGTCTCCTTGTGACAGACACATCTGGGGTGAAGAGGAGGGAGACAGAGAGTGCTGAGGAAAAAGAGAACACTAAAAATAGCCTTCCCTCTGGGTGGGGAGGAATCCAGAATCCCTGTGGGTTCCCGGCAGGCAGGGTGACCTCTGCTAAGGATCCCAGGACAGTGTTTTCTTGTGAGAAAACAGACAAGGGTGTGCGGGAATCTGCCCAGAGGGTAGAGCCAGCCTCTACTATTCTGCTAGGACCAAACTCCTCCTGAAGTTCATGAGGACAGCTGCATAGAGGAACTTGGTGAAGAAGGGACTTTTGGGCCAAAAAAAAAAAAGTGCAATGTGTGCTTTTCTTAAGGCAGGAAGTGAGGGAGACTCAAAAAAAAAAAAAAAAAAAAAAAAAAAAAAGCTGAGTCAGGCCCCTCTGGGACTGCAGTGAAGGAGCCCTTTTCTGCCCTCACCCAAAAGAACCCCCACCCATCCCCCACTTCTCACTGAGGAGGTGGAGGGGCGACAAGGGACTGGACAAGACGCCCCGCAGACTCTCCAGCCATTCTCGCTGTTCCTTTTCAGTGGGGCAGGTGAAGATGAATTTCCGCTCCGGAGTGATGACGGTAAGTCCAGCCTTCCAGCGGTTCCCTCGGATGCCCTTGGGCAGATCTTCCCATACTTCATATCCCTGCTCATTGCTTCCCAGAAAAACCTGGCCCAGCTCAAAAGCATCCTGAAAATGGAAGGCATAGAGTCATCAGAGGCTGCCTTGGGGCAGAAGAGCCCTTGCAGCCTGGCCAGTCCCAAGGTCAAGTTTGGTAAAGAGGTGAGTATGTCACTGCCAGATTTGACTTTGATTTGAACTGTTAAAACCTCAATTACATTGCACACAAATCTGCTGAAAATACTAACTATTAGAGAATACACCAGGCACGGGATCTCAAAGGCAGTTTTTTTTTTTTTGCTTTGGTTTGGTCCCTGAGGATTGTGCCTAGAGTCTCAAGCACGCTAGGCAAGCATTTAGCAGAGGCTAGAGCTCTCTCTCTCTCTCTCTCTCTCTCTCTCTCTCTCTCTCTCTCTCTCTCTCGCTCTCATTTTGACATTAGGTCTCACTAAATTACCCACGTTAGCCTTGAACTTATTCTGAAGTTCAGGGAGTCTTTGAATTTGCAATCCAACTGCTCCAGCCTCCTCAGTAGCTGGGGTTACAGGCCCAGTGCCCCTGGGCCCAGTTCAACTTTACATGTTAGCAACTTTTATACTCATCATGGCCACTTCTGAGCAAGGCATTCACGCTAAGCCAATGTTTTGCAGAAAGGAAATGCAGCATCGGAGAGCTAAGTGCATACCCAGCCTAAGGTATGGCTCTGCCACAGCAGGGCTGAAACTGAACAGAACCCAGGGTCCCGCCAAACTGGACTAATCCTGAGCCTATAGTCCTAGCCACTCTACTCCAGACCTCCTGGTTACAAGGGAGTGGTAACACCTCCTCACTTTAAGCACAACTAACAGGAGGATTCTGAATGGAGCTGAGTGGGAAGCAGGGATTCAGGTGTCCTGTCCTGGGTTCCGCTGCCCTAGGATTCTGGGAGATGGCATATTATGAGGTCAGCATTAGCCAGCCTGACTGGGAACGTGCTAAGGAGAGATCAGGAATGACTCTTACCAGGGGGTTCTTATAATAGAGCAGCCTCCGTTCCTGCGGATCCAAGGCAAACCATCTTTTCTTGAAGGGTTCTCTATGCTGCAAAAGAAGGAACCTCTTAGGAAATGTGACAAAGTCAGGCACAGGGGTCAGGGCCAGTTCAGAGAGAGGTTATCACACTGGTTCTCCAGCCTGGCTACTGCAGTCAGACATGCACTAGAGCTTTTCCCTGGGGCCAGTTCCTGGGAATGCATACCCTCCCCAGTAATGGCTGGACAGAGACAGAAGTCCAGCCAAACTGGTTCTAGGGTCCACAGCCAAACTGGTTCTAGGGTCCACAGGTCTGGGCACCTGGTCAGACTCTGGGTTGTATGTTTTGTTTGTTTATTTGCTTGTTTGGTTTGAGACAGGTCTCACTGTGGAGTCCTAGCTAGGCAGGACAGGGATCCCTCAGCGTGCTGGAATTAAAGGGGTAACATTACTAGGAGGCAGCATCTGCTCAGATCTGGAAGGCTTCAGTCCAGCCCCTCTTTGCCCCCAACCTCCTCCCTCCCTCCCTCCCTCCCTGTTAGTTTTGCTCTGCACCTCCAGGTGCTGCCTAGGAGTGCCAGGTGCTCCCTCTTTCTTGGGCTGTGACAAATAAGTCTCAGAAGAAGGAAGCCAGGGAAGTCAGAAGTGGCTCCTGCTTACAAAGTTGAAAGTGCTGCCCTTGGCTCAGGGAAGGAAAAGACCTGAGGTAAAAGCCAGGGACTGTTCCTGGCTTCTGAGGAAGGAGTCTATCACAACCACTTGACCAGTTTCCAACTTCTGAGCTAGCTTGCTTGCTTTCTTTCTTTCTTTCTTTCTTTCTTTCTTTCTTTCTTTCTTTCTTTCTTTCTTTCTTTCTTTCTTTCTTTCTTTCTTTCTTTCTTCCTTCCTTCCTTCCTTCCTTCCTTCCTCTCTCTCTCTTCCTTCCTTCCTTCTTTTCTTTTCTTTTCCTGGCTTCTGAGGAAGGAGTCTATCACAACCACTTGACCAGTTTCCAACTTCTGAGCTTTCTTTCTTTCTTTCTTTCTTTCTTTCTTTCTTTCTTTCTTTCTTTCTTTCTTCCTTCCTTCCTTCCTTCCTTCCTTCCTTCCTCTCTCTCTCTTCCTTCCTTCCTTCTTTTCTTTTCTTTTCTTTTCTTTTCTCTTCTCTTCTCTTTTCTTTTCTTTCTTTTTTCCTTTCTTTCTTTCTTTTGGAGACAGGGTTTCTCTGTGTAGCCCTGACTGTCCTGGAAACTTGCTCTGTAGACCAGGCTGGCCTCGAACTCACAGAGATCCACCTGCCTCTGCCTCCTGAGTGCTGGGATAAAAGATGTGTGCCACTACCACTGGGCTCCTGAGGCTTTTTTTCACACTGTCCTCCAACAACTTTCAGGTTTCTCTTATCACCTGTCCTGTAACACATTATATAATTGTGTTTTGGCGTTGAACCCCTGACCTTATACATTTGAGGCAAGCCCTCTGCCTTGAGCTATACTGCCACACCGTACCTCACCTTATTAAATTTCCAGTTTGAGACAGGTGGGGGGGGGGCTCACTACACTGTGCAGACTGTCTTTGACTTTGTCAGGTTAACTTCAAATTTGTAGTCCTTCTGCCTCAGCCTCCTAACAATCTGGGTCTGTACAACCTTCCTTTGGTTTACAGGAAAGACCAGGTTCCTCCCTTGTGAGACATCTCCTTGTCCTCCTTATTGTAGTGAGAGGACACAGGACCTGGTGAGGGCGTGGGCTCAGGGGAGCCAGGCTGAGTGTGAGGAGGAAGGGTTCAAGGTCATGTGTTTTCAGACTAGCCCAGGTCTCTCTGACACTGCCCTGGTGGACTCCTAACACAGCATCTGCTCAGAGGCCCTCTCTCTAGGGAGTTTCTTTTTCTCATGGCTTTCCTGGGGTTAGAGTGTAACGGCGATCAGAGGAAGGATCTAGTGAAGATGACAGGGTGGGACATGAGAGGAAGAACCCCTCAGAGCCATGCTGGGTCACACACCAGACAACTCCTAGTCTCTACTCAGTGTGTCAGCACAGAAGCTCACAAACACTGGTGTTCTTTCCTTTCTTCTCCCACCCACCCGCCCGCCAGCCCCACCCCCACCCCCGATTTTCTCCTTTATCCGTGGTTGGAATAGAACCATATTGAGTAATACAGAAAACACTAGGATGTACCTTTGGACCAGTCTTCTCCATGAAGCCTTGTTTGAGGTAGTTCCTGGTGATGAGAGGCACGAGCTGGAGGGAGAGACAGAGGCTGTGATAGTTTGTATATTCTTGGACCAGGGAGTGGCACCATCTGGAGATGTGGCCTGGTTGGAATAGGTGTGTCACTGTGGGTGTGGGCTTAAGACCCTCACCCTAGTTGCCTGGAAGTCAGTCTTCCACTAGCAGTCTTTGGATGAAGACATAGAACTCTTAGCTCCTCCTGCACCATGCCTGCCTGGATGCTGCCATGCTCCCACCTTGATGGTAATGGACTGAACCTCTGAATCTGTAAGCCAGCCTAAATTAAATGTTGTTTTTTATAAGACTTGCCATGGTCATGGTGTCTGTTCACAGCAGTAAAACCCTAACTAATACAGAGGCTGACCCCTATTTACACCCAGAGCTTAAAGTTTCAGATTGAACTTGGCCCCAAGACACAGAGAAGTTTGGGATGGGGAAGGGTGTATGGCTTATGGGTTATATTTGGAGTCTGCACTGGATATAATACAAATAGTTCAGCAAAGCCAGTCCATGAGCCCCAGTATGGTTTCCCAGCATGGCTCAGATATGCTCTAAGTACTCCATTCATCTCAGATTATATAGATCAGGCAAGACTGTTAAGAGAGCCACTTGACAACAGGTATGGTGGTGCATGCCTTTAACCACAGCACTCAGGAGGCAGAGGCAGGCAGATCTCTGAATTTGAGGCCAGCCTGATCTACAGAGTGAGTTCTAGGACAGCTGAGGCTACAGAGAGAAGCCTTATCTCAATAAATAAATAAATAGATAGATAGATAGATAAAAATAAAAAAAAATTTTAAAGATTTATTTATTTATTATATGTAAGTACACTGTAGCTGTCTTCAGACACTCCAGAAGAGGGCGCCAGATCTCGTTACGGATGGTTGTGAGCCACCATGTGGTTGCTGGGATTTGAACTCTGGACCTTCGGAAGAGCAGTCGGGTGCTCTTACCCACTGAGCCATCTCACCAGCCCAAAAATAAAATTTAAAAAGGAAGAAGAAGGGGAGGGGAAGGAAGAAGAAGCAGAAAAGAAAGAAGAAAACTAAGGCATAGAGATGTGGGAGAAGACTTTACTGATGTCATTTGGCTGACTTGACAGCATGAAGAGGTGGGATTTGCACTCAGGACTGACAGGCAGCAGGACAGCTTCCTGTGTACCATCACCACCATGGTACTAAAAATGTAAAGATGGCAGAGGCCTTTGACCAGATGCCCCACCACGCTGGTGCCAGCTGAGACCCGGTCACAGATTCTGACACCGGCTATAAAGAGGAGATAGCAGGGTAGACACATTGAGGAAACTCTGGCCAAGGTGTTAGGAGGCCACCAGAATCTCAGCACCACTTCTGGCTCAACCAGATGTTCCCTTGGTAAGCTTTCTGTCTCTGGGGGTCCATTCCCTACTGTGATCTCCAACAGCCCTACAGCCTGCGTTCCTAGACTCAGAGAAGCTTCCAGGGATTAGAGTGACTTCCTATGCTTCCTGGTAGTGGGGAGATGGGGACTAGACAGATCTAGAGCATCAAATGGCAGTCTAATGGCAGTCTAGATTCCTAAGGACATAGCAGGGCCCTGCAGCTGCAGGGGCAAAGTTGAGGGAATCACCACAGGAAGCAAGAGAGGGAAGTTGAGGCCCCAAATGAAAATCTACACCAGACTACTCCATCTCTCTTCAAATATATTCTATAGGACTTATTCTTAGTTTGGAGAAAATAGGCCCCAACTGTTTCATATTCTCAATTTGAACAGGCACAGGGTTAGTCTAGACCCAAGAGAAACAAGGGAAGCCACCCGGCTGGAGTTTTCCTTCAGTATTCTTTCCTACACTTCAGACATTGGCTCACTATATTAGCCTGGCAGGGGCAGGGGGCCATGGTGACAGATGAGCACACTGACGCTCAGAGACCATGTCATCTTCTGGACAGCACACTAGGCTCTGACTCAGGTCTATGTACACATCTTCACTTCCCTCCTCCCTCTGCCCACTCCCAACATGGTTTTCCTGTGTATCCCAAGCTGGCTGGATTTTGAACTCACTCTTTGGCTCAGGCTGGCCTCAAACTTTCAGCAATTCTCCTGCCTCAGCCTCCAAGGTGCTGGGATTATAGGCTACTAAACCTACCTTCTTCCTTCCTCGGGCTGGGAATGGACTCCAAGGTCTAACACAAACGAGGCAAGGGCTCTGCTGCTGAGCCACACCCCCACCCTGTGTGCCTTTCAGGTGAAAGGATTGTAACTCCACAAAGACTTCCTGGGTTCCCAGCACCAAATTCTTAAGACTGAGCACCACACCTAGATATAGGAAGGACAAGAGCGAGACAGGCAAGTGTGGTAGAATATGGCTGATGACGGAGGCAAGGGAACCTTGGGGACATTGGTTAAAAGATGACTTCCTCCACGCAGGACAGGTAACCAAACAGAGGAAGCCTGGCCAGATCTAATAAGGCTGAGCACCTGCCCTGTGCCCTCCCCTTGTGCCCTCAGTCAGCACCCTGGACTCTTCACTGAGTCAGCAGTAACCACCTCTGGGTGCTGACTAAGCATCACAATCTCAGCTTTGAGCCTGACCCCTGTCCTTGCTGGAACTGTGCCTAGGGAACTTTGAAACGGGTATACCACAGTTACTCAGCTCCCTGCAAACCCCAGGAGGTGAGGAACATTTAGGTTTTCAATGAGGGTCTAACAGATGAGACTAAGAGATCACAGGTTAAGATGGTCTCATGGCTAGCGTGCTTGCCGTGCAAGTGTAAGGATCTGACTTTGAACAACAGTATCCACATAAAAAAGCTGAGCTTCGACATGAGGGCCATAATCTCAGCACTAGGGAGACATAGACCAGAGGATCCTTGGGGCTCACTGGACGGCCAGCCCAGCCTAATGGGAGGGCACAGGCCAGTGGAGAAAGATTGTCAAGGTAGATAGCATCTGAAGGATGACACATGAGGCTGACTTCTGACCTCCACACACATAGACACACATGTGTATATATAAGTACACACACACACACACGTGCCCACACCTTTCATTGCAGCACTTGGGAGGCAGAGGCTGTCAGATCTAGGTGAGTTCCAGCCCAGCCCAATCTGCCTCGTGAGTTCTAGGCCAGCCTGGGCTACTCAGTGAGACTATGTCACAAACACCACCACCAAAACCCAAATCAAAACAAAACAAACCCACATCCTCAATCACAGAACCTCAGAGCTTAGAGGGGACCCTGAAGGAGACCTGGACCAGCCACCATCTTCCTAATATGGAAATGTGTTCAGAAAGGTACCTGTAAGGCTTACACAGTATGTCAGTAACAGAGTAACTGTGAGGGCCTAGGGCTCCTGGCTTAAACTACCATTTTCTGCCCCATGTCATTCCCAGACAAGGCTGCAGGAAGTAGATGTAGAGCCCAGATATCTGGGGACAATCGATAGGAAGTCCTCAGCTTACTGTTACCTTTACCACCACAGGCAGATCCCAACATCTCCCAAGGACAAAGCATCACAGAACACAGCTATGGAAGGGCAATGGGAGCAATCACCAATCCCAACTCTCAGTTCTAAGTAATTACTATATAGGAAGGGTCCAGATAAAATGGGCTAGAAGCACGGTGCATACAGTAGGTAGGCTCATTTGCATCTTTCAGTGGGAAATTTCAGAAAGATGTTCAGAGGCTGAGGCCCTTGACCCCACAGAGAGTTGTTTTTTCTCCAGCCTTCCTAGGCTTAACTGGCTTAACTGCAGTAAACCTTGTCTAGCCCCTGTGTGTCTTAGGGGTCAAGAGACAAGAAGAGAAAAAGGGAGGGGATGGAACACGCAGAAGTCAAGTCCACATTTAGCTCACCTCAGACTCTGGGAGATCAGGAAAGGCCAATTTCAGGTATTGCAGGCGGGCTGCACGGAAAGCATTGAACCAATCCACTATCTCCTGCCAGGAAAGATGCACAGCACACACAGCGGTGAGATGGGTGGATGTGGGAGACCCTTGCTGACAGGGCTAGAGGGAACGGGGTCACTACTGCGCGCGCGCGCGCGCGCGCACACACACACACAGGTTCAGGAAATACACACTTCACACAGCCCCATCTGGGAACATCTGGAGAGGGTGATTATCAGAGCCCAGGGGACTGCCCTGAGCTAGTCACAAGTCACAGACAGGAAGAGCTCCCAGCCACGGAAAACGACAAGTGTGAGCTGCACAAAAAGGCTTAGGACACTTCTTTAGGTTTAGAAGACACTCCTGGATTCCTATGAGCAGACTGGTGTGGAGTCGGGTTAAGACTGTATTCCTTAGCACTAAGACTCCCAGGGGCTGTGATGCTGTGGGGTGCTGGGCCACAGTTCTTCAGGTGGGGGTGGGGGCTGCATGTGGAGACATTCCTCCATCAGAGATGCTTGGGAGGGACCTGGAATGCACAGGCCAGCCACAAGGGGATGTCACACTGAGAGCACATCCTTCATAATGGTGAGCCAACATCATCTCACAGGAGAACCACATCCCCAAGGGTTTCTCAGCAACTCTCCAGTCAGCCATCCTGTCCCCTTCCTTCCTTCCTTCCTTCCTTCTCCCCCACCCCAACCCATGCTTTCCTTTCCTCATGTGTATGTGTGCATGCCTACACCCACACGCATATATGTGCCCCAGAGTGGGCCTGTGAAGGACAGAAGACAGCCTTGGAGATCCCCTGTAACTGCAGTCAGAAGCAGCTGTGTGAGCCACCATGTGAGTTTAGGGAACTGAACCCAGGTCCTGTGCAAGAACAGCAAGTGCTCTTAACTGCTGAGACATCTCTCCAGCTTCCCCCTCCACCTCAATTTACAATGTTTAGAGAAGCCTTCTACAACTTCTGTATCTCCAGAGTCCTTTTTACTTTTTTGTTTGTTTTTTAGTATTTATTTATTTATTTATTTTTGTGGTGAGTCTCATGTAGTCCAGGCTAGCCTCCTCAAACATCTAAGTAGCAGAGATTAGCCTTGAACTCTTTTTTGTTTGTTTGCTTTTATCAAGACAGGGTTACTCTGTGAACCTTTGGCTATCTGTGGACCAGGATGGCCTTGAACTAACAAGAGATATGCCTGCCTCTGCCTCCCAAGAGTTGGGATTAAAGGCATGAGCCACCACTGCTGATACTGACAACACCAGTGTCACCACCGCCTGGTTAGCCTTGAACCCTTGATCCTCCTGCTTCTTCCTCCTGTGTATGGCGATTGCACATGCGTACCACATCACCTCTTCATTTTATTCTTATGTTTGATACAGGAGCTTGTCATGGAGGCCACACTTGAACCTTGTTGTCCTCCTGCCTCTCTCTCTCTCTCTCTCTCTCTCTCTCTCATCCCCACTCCAATCACTACCTACATTCCCACCACCCCACGTGCTTCTTCACTACCTACATTCCCACCACCCTACGTGCTTCTCCTTCCTACCCTACCCACCCTTTGACCTATGACAGTCCATTCATTCCATACATTAGTTTAGATGTTGTAATAAATTCCTATGCAAGTATTTCACAGTGGTAAGACACAATGGAAGCCTTCTGGGTTGCTCCTCCCCCAGTTTCTCTGAGAACTGATCCTCAACCTCATACCCCAACAGTCCCCACCCTGCCTTGGATACAGCAGATGGACCAATAAAGAGACAGGACTGAACTTATCAGATCTGCTCTCTCCCAGGAATCTGGGATGGAGAGGCAGAAAGACTTGCTGGGAGATCTGTGGTGCAGGGCGCAGAGGTCATGCACTGATTGAGGAAGTCATGTGAGTGCAGACTCAACAGAGAGCAACAAGTTCCTTTCTATGCCCAAAGCCAGACACAGCCAGACACACAGGCCTAGTGGGACTTCTGAGCTCTCTTGTCCTGGTGTTTATTAAGGGTGTTCTTGGCAGGTATGTTGGCCTATGCCTACAATCTCAGTGGGAGGAAGGTTGAGGCAGGAGGATTGCTCCAAGTTCAAGACCAGCTGAGCTACATAGCAAAATACAACTCCTCCCTAAAAAGGAAAGAAAATGAAAATCAAAAGTTCTTGGGTCTTAGGCATTTGGAAAATGGAGCCACCACAGAAAAAAAGGAACCCAGCATGTACTTGGGCTATATTTATATTCACAGCGTAAGGAGAAGAAAAACAGTCTTACAGTCCTGAGCAGACAGTAGCTGCAGCCCAGAGTGCTTCCATCACCTCTCACCACTGTCAAATATTTTCAAGGTGATGTTTCCTGGTCACTCGGTGCTTAAAGGTCCTGTGGGAGCAGGTGTGGTGGTACACACCTTTATTCAGCACTCGGGTGTGTCCAAGGCCAGCCAAGTCTACACAAGTTCCAGGCTAGCCTAGATTACCTGGTATGAATCCTTCAAAATAACAACTATAACAACCAAGTCCCCAGCTGGGCGTGGTGGCACACGCCTTTAATCCCAACACTCAGGAGGCAGAGGCAGGCAGATTTCTGAGATCGAGGCCAGCCTGGTCTATAGAGTAAGTTCCAGGACAGCCAGGGCTACACAGAGAAACCCTGTCTCAAAAAACCAAACCAAACCAAAACAAAACAAAAAACAAAAAAACAAACAAAAAAAAAACCCCAACCAAGTCGCCAAGCAAACAAAACCAATCTACAAAGCAGGTTAAAAACGTGAGAAAGGTGGGCATTAGGAAGCAGTCCAGAGTCACCTCCCCAGTTTGAGGGACCCTTGGAAAATCTATTCCTCTAACTCCAGATAGCTGCTGCCCAAGGTTCTCTCACCAGCAGAATCATACTTCCACATAAAATAAAAGGAAGAGATCTAATTTTAAAAAAGTGTCTTGGCCGGGTGGTAGTGGCACACTGACCCCAGCACTCCAGAAGCAGAGGCAGAGGCAGCCAGATCTCTGCGTTTGAGGCCAGCCTGGTCTACAAATTGAGTTCCAGGACAGCCAGGGCTGCACAGAGAAACCCTGTTTTGATCCTTCCCACAAAAAAAAAGTTGTTAAATGGACGCTGGACTGAGGAACTCTCTACTGTGTGACCTGAGTAAGGGACCTGACCTGTCCCTGTCCCTTGAATGTGGGGAGAAAGTATTTTCAGGGTTGTCAAACATTCAGACTTGAAGGCTGACAGTCACCAAGAACGTCTGGCAAAGTTAAATGACCCCACAGTGTCAGCCAATGCTTCTCCGTGTGTACTCAGCATCTCTGCCTGTCCTGTCACCGACTATGCTGAGCCAGTTCACTCTCACATTTATCCTTTGCTTGACTGCTCTGCTCCTACCGGCTGATCTCCCCGTCTTGCTATGTATCCTAATTCGGCTGCAAACCCATGATCCTCCTGCCTCAGTCTGCCACGTGATGGGACTACATTTCCTAAACATTTTTGTGTGTCCTAATCACTCAAGACTCTGTGAAAGTTTCTAATTGAGCAGGTCTCGGGTGAACTGAGACTAGTTTTGCTTATTTATTTTGGGACTGGACAGATAGATGGCTCAGCAGTTAAGAGCACTGGCTGTTCTTCCAGAGGACCCAGCTTTAACTCCCAGGACCCACACTAATCTATAATTCCCATTCCAGGGGAGTCTGATACCATCTCCTGGCCTTGTGAGCACCATGCACGAATGTGATACACAAACACGATGCAGGCAAAACACTCCTATTCATAAAATCACATATTTTCTTAAAAGGTATTTGTTTCTACTTAATGTATTTTACCTGCATGTATGGCTATGCACCAATTAAGTGTCCTGCATACACAGAAACCAGAAGAGGGCACTGGAGGTCCTGGAACTGAAGTCATATTGTGTCTGTGCCGGGAACTGAACCCAGGTCCTCTGCAAGGGCAGCAGGAGTTGCACTGAGCCATTCCTCCAGGCTCACAAGATCTTAAGTCATATGGATGCTCTTGGTCCAGTTTGAGATGTGAAAGGAAAGATCCTGGCCCAGTCCATTGACCCTACCTCCTCAATCACAGTCTCTACCCTACTCATACCTGCCCTTTCTTGTTTGTTTGTTTGTTTGTTTTTGTTGTTATTGTTATCATCTCACTATGTAATCCAGGTTGTCCTGGACCTCAATCTATAGACCAGGCTGGCTTCAAACTCAGAGATCCACATGCCTCTGCCTACCTAGTGCTGGAGCCTGGTGTGTGCCACCATAGCCAGTGGATTTGCTGTATTTGGCTAAGGTCCCCTCTGCTAACTTTTCTCTCCCTGATGAGTGTACACTGCCCAGATATGTTCACAGTACTTGCTAGGTTCATCTATATCCCATTTTGCCTTCCTCAGATCTCTGATTCAGAGTATAAAGTGGAAATAGATAAAGACACGCAGCAGCAGCAGCAGCAGGTCTCCAGAAGCAGCTGAGTGCATGATAGATTAAACTTGCAGTGGAGGTGATAAGCTGAGCTCATGGACCAGGCGCCATGCTGGAGGCTGCAGAAGTAACTTGAGTCATCTCACCTTCCCACTGTCATGATAAACAAACAGGTTCCTGGTGTGGCCCTCTTTCCTGTAGGTGATCTGCAGCCCGTGGGGATGTCCGATCTTCTCTGTCTGGAAGGTGGCGTTTAAGTCCTTGATGCTGATGACAGCCTTTGGGGCTTTACCCTAGAAGAGAGAAAGGATCCTCAAGATACCAATGGCAGCAGGTGCCTTCCTGCCAAGGGCTTCAGTACAAGCCAGTCCCTAATACATAACCCTGGGTTGCTCTGATAGCCCCTGAGCTGGAACAGGGCTGTTCACACGTTTTAGCCACAGACCCTTTCCTGGAGCAAACCGAGCACTCCTGTGAAATAAACAGCCAGACAGCAGCTCCTTGGGCAAGGACACGTGGTGGGAGGACTAACAGATGCCCCTGCACCAGCAGGAGTCATACTGAACTCTTCTCTGGCCCATAAATTTTAAAACACAAATTTAAATTCCAAGCCCTGGACCTTGAGCTTGCTAGACAAGTGCTTTACCACTAGGGGACACCTCCAGCTCCCTTTTGCTATTTATCTGTTTGTTTGTTTGTTTATTTACTTACTTACTTATTTATAACCTGTCACTAAGCTATACCCAAGTCCTTCTATTATTCTTGTATATGATTTTTTTTTTGCTAGAAAATGTTTTAAATTTTTACCTATAGTGTAATATTGTTACTGTTATCCATTTTGGAAGATTGTTATATTTATACTGTGTGTATGTCTGTGTACCTGAGTATATATCTATGTGCACCATGTGTGTGCAATGCTCTCAGAAAACAGAAGAGGGCGTGAGATCCCCTGGAGTTACAGGAGGTTGTGAGCCACCTAATGTGGGTGCTGGAAACCAAACTTGGGTTCTCTGGGAGAGCAACATGTGCTCTTAGCTGTTGAGCCATCTCTCCAAACCCTACTTCATCCCTCTTCATTGCTGAGCAGCAGTTAATTCTCACTTATATTATTATTTCCTTAGTTAATTGAAAGTGGAAATTTATTTTGTGGGTTTTCTTTTTTCTTTTTAGAATTGGGCTAAAGTTCTCTCTTCTCTTGTTTTGTTTTGTTTTTGTTTTTGTTTTTGTTTTCAGACAGGGCTTCTCTGTGAACCCCTTGCTGTCCTGGAACTTGATCTGTAGACCAGGCTGGCCTCATACTTTCAGAGGTCTACCTGCCTTGGCCTCCCGAGTGCTGGGATTACAGGCCTGTGCCATCATGCATGACTGCCCAGGTTAGTCTTTAACTCTTGGGCTGAAACTCCTCCTGCCTCAACCTCCAGAGAAATTGTGACTCTGTTTAGCTTAATTCTTTGCACAATCCAAAATTTTTTCATAAAAATGAGTTACTTTCATAATTAAAAAAAATTCTATTTGGGGAAAAATGTTTAAAAAAGAAAAAGAAGCCAGGCATGGTGGCGCACGCCTTTAATCCCAGCATTTGGGAGGCAGGGGCAGGCAGATTTCTGAGTTCGAGGCCAGCCTGGTCTACAAAGTGAGTTCCAGGACAGCCAGGGCTAAACAGAGAAACCCTGTCTCGAAAAACCAAAAAAAAAAAAAAAAAGAAAGAAAGAAAAAGAAAAAGAAAGAAAAGACTCATATGAAGAGCACTCCTGTAATCCCAGCACACAGGAAACCCTGGCAGGACAACTGAGTTAGAGTTAACGGCCCACAGGGGCTACACAGCAGGACCCCATCTTGAAAGAAAATCGAGCAAAAGTGAATACAGGCCGCTGTCACCTCCACTGCCTTTAAAACACAACATACTGGACTGGACTGAGACTGAAAATCAAATAATCTTTATCCAGCCAAGGAGGAGACCCTGTCATGGAGACCAAGTTACAGCCACCAGTCACCAGTGGGGTTTGGGCCCTGCCTGACCAGAGGAAAGTTTCTCTTCCTCCCTTGGAAAAAGCGGTCAGGGTTTAAAAGTGTTCGGTCCCCACTTTCCCCCCTTATACTCTGTCCTCAGTCCAGGACATACCAGCTTGCCCTTCTAGAACTGTCTACTCCTCTAGGAGAACATCAGGGAAACACACAGACCAAATGCCTCAAGGTCGAGCTGCCGAGCTCAGAGCTCGCCCCTCTGCTGCTCCTTCACATTCAACTTTGTTAGCACTTTTCGGTTTTTTGTTTTTGTTTTCCCTCTGTTCTCTAACACTGGACCGCCCCAGGGCTCACTGTGGTAGCTGGCCTCCAAAGATACCCTCACCACTTCCTTCTCGTCCAGTCGTCCCCAGAAGGATGTAGAACTGTATCCCTCCCTGTAAGGAAGGCTGGATGCATGATTTGTCTTGACCCTGTAGCATAGAGTTCCTGGCCTGGCCTTTTGAAGGCTTGGCAATGTTGTTCTTTTATTTGTTTGTTTGGCTTGGTTTTGATTTATTTTTAGGTTTATCTTGTTTTATGTGTGGAAGTGCTTTGCCTCCATGATGGTATTGTGTGCTAGGTACACAATGTGTGCCTGATGTGTGGGAGTTCAGAGGAGGGCCTTGAGTCCCTTGAAACTTGAGTTAGGGGTGGTTCTGAGCCACAAGGTGGGTGCGGAGAACCACACCAGAGTCCTCGGCAAGAGCGACAAGTGCTCTTAACTGCTGAGCCATTTCTCCAGCCCTTGTTTAGACCGGGCTTGCTATATAGCCCAGGATGGCCTGAAAGTCACCATGCAGTCAGCCCAGGCTGGCCTGGAACTCACTGTGTCTATCAGGCTGGCCTGGAACTCATGGATACCCACGAGCTTCTATTTTGGGGGCACAGGGATTAAAGGCAGGTGGCACCAATCAACACCCAGCAACAATCACTTTTGCATTGAAGCAAACAGCCTCTGTGCCTTAAAGAGTCTTGAGCCAGCTGTGCTAGGGATGACTTCAATGATAGAGCGATGTCCAGCCTGCATCAAACCCTGGACTCAGTCCCTAGCATCATTAGAAGAAAAAAATAAAACAAGTAGAACAAGAAAAATGGAACAAGTAGACTCCTGACTGACTGACTGACCACAGGGTTCTCCAAGGCAGTGGGCAAGGGAGAGGGAGTTTACTTTTATTTTATTTGCTTAATATTTATTTATTTATTTATTTATTTATTAAACAAGGTCTCACCATACAGCCCTGGGTGTCCTGGAACTCACTATGTAGACCAGGCTAGCTTCAAACTCACAGAGTGCAGCCTGCCTTTGCCTCCCAAGTGCTGGGATTAGTGTCACAAGTCATTTGCCCAGTCTCATTTAAATGAGTAAACCAAAATACGTAAATATATCTCAATTAAAATTGTTTTTAGCCAGGCGTGGTGGCCCAGTCCTATAATCTGAGCACTCAGAGGGCTCTCTATGAGTTCAAGGCCATCCTGATTTAAGTAGTAAGTTCTGGACTAGTAAGGGTTACATAGTGAGACTATGTGTGGCTGCTGGGGGGCTGGGTTGACGGTAGCCAAGGAGAAGTAGGAGAAAATCATCCTTGCCAGGGCTGCGCCTGAGAGACACAGGCAGCCTGGCCTCTTACCTCCTCCTTTGTGTAGTACTTCAGGAGGCCTTCCCTCGACAGAAGGACAAACCGTCTTCTCAGGAACTGTGCGTTGTCCCGTCCTCGCTTCCACAGGAACCCTTCTCGGTTACCTTAACCACCAAGGGCAAGAAATGAGCCATGAAATCAAATAAATAAGCTAACCTGAGGCTCAAGGGACCGAGTGTGGAAGAGCCTCCCCCCACCGCTGGAATGTAGCCAGTCTGATCTGTCCCTCTCAGGTGCGGGACACAGGTCCTATCTGGGGCACTTTATATGATTTCAGTCTCCCCCCACCGTGCAAACCCTTCTTCCTCACTTCTTCACGAGTTCCCACTGCTTTCTGAGAAGAAGGCAGGGGTCACGGGGCCTGGGATCCTAGGATTTAGGCTGAGGAAAGGGTGCAGTTATAAGTTCAATGCCAGTCTTGGCTACATAGCAAGACCTTGTCACAGAAAAACAAACAAAGAAAAAAAGTGTTAGGGACATGGCCCAGCAGTTAAGAGCACTTGCTATTTTTGCAAAGGATCCAGGTTCCGTTCTCAACACACACATGGTGGCTCACAACCATCCATAACTCCAGTTCCAGAGGATCAGAGAATCTCTTCTGATCTCTGAGGGCACCAGTATTACATGTGGTGCACATGCATACTTTTGGGCTAAACAATCATACACATAAAAATAAAGTTTTTTTTTAATTTAGGCCGGGCGTGGTGGCACACGCCTTTAGTCCCAGCACTCGGGAGGCAGAGGCAGGCGGATTTCTGAGTTCGAGGCCAGCCTGGTCTACAAAGTGAGTGCCAGGACAGCCAAGGCTACACAGAGAAACCCTGTCTCGAAAAACCAAAAAAAAAAAAAAGAGTGATCCTCGGGCTGGAGAGATGGCTCAGAGTTTAAGAGTACTGACTGCTCTTCCAGTGGTCCTGAGTTCAATTCCCAGCAACCACATGGTGGCTCACAGCCATCTGTAATGGGATCTGATGCCCTCTTCTGGTGTGTTTGAAGACAGCTACAGTGTACTTATATACATAAAATAAATAAATAATTCTTTTTTTAAAAAAAAGAGTGATTCTTAAGACATCTATTAGTTGGGGAATAATGTGTACTCCTAGAAATCCTGGAAGCTGAGGTCCTTCAAGACCTTTGTCAATGGGCAGTGGTGACGCACGCCTTTAGTCCCAGCACTTGGGAGGCAGAGGTAGACGGATTTCTGAGTTCGAGGCCAGCCTGGTCTACAAAGTGAGTTCCAGGACAGCCAGGGCTATACAGAGAAACCCTGTCTCGAAGAAAATAACAAACAAACAAACAAACAAATACCCAACCAGAACACAGACCTCAAAACATTAAGATGGTAATGTTTGGGCTGTAGAGATGGCTCAGTGGCTGAGAACATTGGCTTCTCTCTCAGAGGATCCAGGTTCAAATCCCTGCTATATTCACATGGCTCAAAACTGTCACAACTCCAGGGGATCTAATACCCTGTCATGGCCCTGGTGTGCACTGCATACATGTGGTGCATATACATACATACAAACATACATACATACAAAACGGTAACTTTACCTGGGTGTGAGACAGCTTTGTCATTAGCCATAAACTCCTGTCTTTCATACTTAGCTCGAATCCATTGTTCCTTTAAGACCCTAAAAAGAGAATTTTTGGTTAGTTGTGTCTTCAGTGTCTTCCCAAGTGACTTCCCAGACTCTGCAGCAGGGGGTGGGGACAACCCAGGAGCTGCTGTCTCAAGATACCCAGAGGTTCTCCTCCTTAGGATAGTTAACATTGGTGCTGGATGGTTCTCTGTAGTGGAAGTGGGGTGTCCTGTGCTCTATGGAATATGCAGCTGGACCTCTGGCTTCTATCTCCTAAGTAGCCTCTGCTCTCCAGATGACACACAGGGAAATTCATCTTCTGGAGAAACACTAGACTGACCCTCAACCCTCTGAGTCAATGATGAAGATATCAGCTCCCCGGACACTTAACCTGCCCCCACCACCAGCTCGGGAACTTGAGCAGTAAATGTCCCGGATCTACTGATGAACTCTGGCCCACCACACTGCATAGAGCAAACTGACTCAACTTTCTGTTTCATGTCTTTTGAAATGAGGTCTAGCCTATCCCAGGCTGACCCTGAGGTGTTCAGAGTAGCTGAGATTGACTTTGAACTCATGATCTTCCTGCTTCCACCCCATACCCCCTATGCCACCAAGTGCTGGGATTACAGATGTATGCCACCATATCTGGTTTTATGTAGCACTGGGGATCAAACCCAGCACTTTAAGTTAAGCAAGCACTCTAGCAACTGTGAGACATTGCCAGACCAAATTATTGTACCTCTCTAAACATAGGAAACGAGGCAGTAATAAACCTGCCTTCCCTAGTGCTGTTGAGGTGGCCGTTCCTATGTAAAGAGCCCAGCACTATATTCAACACAAAGTACGGTGGGTTGTTTGTTTGACAGTGACTTACTATGTTGACTGGCCATGAACTCACAAAGAACCGCTTGCTTCTGCCTCCCAGACAGTTAGAAGGTGTGCTTCCCAACACCAGGCTCACGGTAGGTTCTTACTGCTAACCTTGATCAAATGCTATTCTTGACTGCTGTGAAACTGCGCAGCTGAGCGCAAACCTGTCTCCATTGTTTGTTCCTTCTTATCTTTTCCAGGTACGTGGTCCAAAGGTTAGGACTGAATGGCCTGGGCACAGGAGTGACCTAGAACTGTACATCTGACCCAAACAGGCCACCTCGAGCTTTGGGTTGCTCTGGGCTGTATAGGCCAAAGGGACCAAAAGTTAGAGACTGACTGGAAGCCCTCTCTGGGCCATGCTGGGCAGTACAGCAAGCACCTGCAAGAGGATTCGCTGCCAGCTGCAGGTATTAGTCAGCCTGAGAGAAAGATGGCTGACAAGAGCCATGAGAGTATAGACCCAGTCACATATGACCCCCCGGTGTGGCTTCTCCATCCTTCTCCTTTTCCTTGGTCATGTTTGAGATCCTGGTATTATGATCTTTTTCTTTTTCCTCCCTCTTGTTTCCTCTTTTATAAAAAAAATACATTTATTTATTTTGTGTACATATGTATGTGCGTAACTGTTCACTCCACAGTGCACGTGTGGAAGTCAGAGAACACTGTGGGAACCATTTCTCTCCTTCCTTCGTGCAGATCTCAAAAATGGAACTTGGGCTCTCAGGCTTAATGGCAGGTGCCTTTGCCCACCAGGCCATCTTGCAGACCTTTGCTGATATTGTTTTGAAATAGGATCGTGACATACTGTAGTCCGGACTTGTCTCAACCCCCAACTCCTCTGGCCTCAGCCTCCCTAGTCTCCTTAATGCCAGGATTACAGGTGTGCACCATCACACTTGGTATGGTATTGTCCTTCTTGAGGGTGACTTCATATCTGTCCTTCCTGGTGTCTGATCTTCAGAGCCCACATAATCTTTTGGTACCTGAACTAGGCAAAGCTAGAATTCTGTGACTTACAGTCAAGAGTTCTTTCATTGTTTGAGGTGAAGCTCAGAGGTAGAGGGCTGGCCTGATATGCACAGTCCTTGGTTTTGATCCCCAGCACTTCCTAAGGTACAGCCTTTCCCCTAAGACAGAGAAGGTGGCACCAGGCCCAGCATGAAGATGGGAATATTGGGCCATAAGACCAGCACTGGGGGACAGACTAGAGACTGGGGACTCTTGTTCTGCTCCCCAAGGCAGGGAATGTAGTAATTTTAAAACTGGAGAGAAGAGGCCACCAGCCCTCGGTCAACAGGGATTATAATGCAAAAACATTTCTGGGAGTTACAATAAGCAAGGCTGGACGGGTCAGTGTAGAAAGCCCATGCAAGAGATGCTGTTCAGGGCCTTGGGGCAAAGGCTGTGTGGTAGCAATGCGGCAAGGTGGGATAGGTTCTTTCAAATGGTGTCCAACATAACTCTCAGAGGCGTGAGGGACCTGGTATCGCTGTAAAGTAGACACTGAGAAATGCATGCTGGGTGACATGGGAGATGCTTCAACAAATGGTGTCATTTTATCCACATCATGTTGAAAGGCATGTTCCTGTTTAATACTTTTGAAGGAGGACTTGGGCTACATGCAGAGGGACATCCAAGGGGCTTGGTGTCTTGGCCACCTTCTTATAGCTGGGTAGCAGTAGAATTGTGGGGAGGGGAATCCTGAAACCCTCTGCATATAAAAATGTGCTTCCTTGCCACTCCACATTGGCATCAGTAGGCCTTGGGTCACCTAACTGCAAGACCACAGAACCACCAATCATAGTTATGTATTTGTGCAAGGCCTGGGAGCGCCACGCTGAGAATCAGTGGTTCAAATATAACTTTGTAGCCATGCCTGCATGGGACTGTGTGTGTCTACCTGGGGTCACGAGTTTGGGGTCACTAGGTTCTATGGTCCTTCCCATCCCTCTCCTTTACAACCCTCTTGCTAGACTGGGTTTTCCTAGTGTCCCTTCACACACATCAGTTTCTGTCTACGAATCATAGGGTGACAGTCATCCTTTCAGGGTCGCTGAGGATGTTTGGCAATAACACACGCAGCATTTAACACGGAGCTTGCCCCACTTGGGAATGCTCCACAAATATGAGCGGCTTTTGTTTTGTTTGAGGTGGAATCTCAGGTAACCCATGCTGATTTCCACCTAGCTGTGTAGCTGAGGGTGATCCTCTCACTCAGCTCCTGAGCATCAGGAACACAGGCTTTTGCCACCATGCCTGATTAAAGGCAGGATTTCTATGCACCCTCCATGGTAATACCAAATCCATCCTTCTATCCAGATCACAGGAGAACTCACCTCAGACAGATACCAGGGACAGAGAAGGGCTGGGGACACCCCTCCCCAGGTCACCCACTTACAGGCAGTCGTTGGCCTGAGGGACATAGTAGAAAGCTGGGACTCTTGCTTCAAACTTGGCTTTCACATTGAGGTTCCCATGGTGAGTCATGAACTGTAAGACAAGAGCAGATTGGCGTAATTGTAGAACTTGAAAATGAACTTGAAATGAAACCATGGCTCACCCAGAAGACGGTGATTGTTGGGTGTGGTGCCCACACAGACCTTACTCCTAGCAGAGCCTGATAGATCTTTTGAGAGTTCAAGGCCAGCCTGTTCTACACAGGGTGTTCCAGGACAGCTGGGGCGATGTAGAAAAATCCTGTCTATAAATAAATAAATAAATAAACAAATAAATAAATGCCTGTGGTTTTCACTGGCTCTGAGGCTGGGCCAGGAGAAACTGCTTCTCAGGAGCCATCTCACCAGACATGGATAGCCCTAGTTTGGTATAACGTGGGGATATTGACAACTATGCCTTATATAAGAACAGCCCCTTACATCATAGCATATTGGGTTCTCTCAATCATTTTAACACTACTATTCTGTTTTTAAAGAGGACACTGGGGCTCAGAGAGGTTAGGTGGCTTGTTAAGGCACAAAATGAGGATCTGAAGCCAGCTCTGCTGGACCACAAGGCTCATGTTTTTTTGGTTTTTTTTTTTTTTTTTCTCTCACTCAATCCACAGACAGCCAAGCCCCCTCTTAGCCCTTAAAGCCTACAGGAGACTGGGGAAGCTAGAGAACGAAAATGGCTGCCAGCCCCATAGAATTCCCCCATGTTACCAGAGACTCAGAGTGGGTATTGTGTCCAGTGATATGTTGATGTGCCAGTGGGTGTGACATAGCTGGGTTAAAGGCAGGGATGCCAGTTATTATTTTTTTTTTTGTAATTTGTATCTCTGGACACAGTGAACACTATCTTGCTCCCTGGGGACCCTGGAGCTGTGTCATAGACATGTATTGCCTTTGGACTCCTGGTGATCTCCCCAAGTGAAGACGTTGCAGGGGCTTAGAAGTCAAAAACCTGTGAGTGTATGGGCTAGCTGGCTGAGTACCCGTCTTTCCTTCGCCTGAAATAGAAGCCTTGAATGGGTAGCCACTTTGTCTTTTCAGCGTGCTCTTCCCACACAGAACATAGTAGGCTTCTAGTGATGTCTGTGTGGGTTGAATGGTAAAAAGCCCAGTCCAGATCCCACCATAAAAGGGAAGTACTCGGTAATGTTACCCGCTTCCCCCGTAGTCCTTAAACCTCTGCGTTTACCAGTGCGACGTTGACCTGCCTGTTGTCTTAAGGCTTTCTGGCCAAAATGCCTTTACCCCCTAAGTTGAGGATTCCAACATACGAATTTGGCAGGGAAGCAGAGTGGGCTGGGAAGGGGCAAGGGACCTTAGGCTATGAATCTGATGTTTCTCTTCCTCATTTCCTGTCTTCTACGAATGATGACAGTAACTTAATTCACTTTGTGTCTGGGCTTAACCTGTTTTATTCTTACAGGAGCCAGTGATAGACATGTCCAGTACATGGGTGTGGAAACAGACTCCATAGTCAAGAATAAGGCCCTAGCACCAGGGCTGGAGGGCTCAAGAATGAAGAGCACTTACTGCTCTCGCAGAGGACATGGGTTCGATTCCCAGCACCACCATGGCCGCTCACAACTATTGGTTACTCCAATTCCAGAGGATCTGGTGCCTTCCTCTGACCTCTGAGCTCCTGCGCATGCCTGGCATACATACACTCGGGAATACACACACACACACACACACACACACACACACACACACACACACACGAACTCAGGGCCTTTGCTAAGACACTGTGTTTCCTCTCATTAATCATTGCACCTCTCTGGGCTTCATTTTCCTCCTCTGTGGAATAGGAGGAACACCTGCGTCCCTCCTCTTTTCCCTCACGCCCAAGTCCAAGAATCTGCACTTGCGTGCCAGTCTACCTCCACCATACTGTCGTCCCAGAAGTCCAGTCTCACGGATTTAACTTTGCTGATGTCTGGGAAGTTGCGGTGGACGCCAGAGCAGTGGAGACAGATGAAAATCCCCAGCTTGTAAGAGGCCCAATCAGGATCTGCAGGGTGGAAGAGCAGGATCTCCGCTGAGCTGGACAAGGACTGGACTAGGGTGCAGGGACAGGCTGGGCTGGACAGTTAGGATTCTGGGTCGGAGGCAAGCTCTGCCCACGCCGTCAATCCTTTTTCTCTTGGTCCCCAAACTTGGACAACTGAGGTGACAGCATGAACCGTGCCTAGCCCACCCTTTGGCTCGATGACACCCAGGAGACCTCGGAAGGGAGAACGGAGGAGAGCAGGCAAGTGAGGGACTCGCTTGGAGGCTCAGGGTTCGGAGCCAGCCACATCAGCATCCTCGGTCATCGCGCGTGCGGCACTGAGGGTCGCGGGGCCCAGGAGGTACCAGGGTGAGGATCTCAGGGTCCGAGGACGCGGTAAGGGCTGGGGATCGGAAATGGTGTCCAGAGCAGGGTCCTGGGGTAAGGTGCCGGGTGAGAGAGCGAGAGGGACCCAGGGCATGGACCGCATCTGATGCGGAGGAGAACCAAGGTCCTGGGCTTCGGGAGCAGGGAGACAGAGAGACGTCGGGGCCGCCCGAAACTCTCCAGTGAGAAGGACTGGGGTTCCAAGCGAGAGCGAGTCTGAGTAGCTCGTTGACGTGCTCCTAGGGAAGGAGCCGGTGGACCAGGAGCTGGGGCCGTAGCTGGCTGCACCTGCCCCGCACACCGCGCCCTTACCCGCTGCCCCGCAGTCGGCGCAGTGCCCGTTGCCGGTGCCTGTAGCCTGTAGCAGCTCCAGCAGCCGTTTCTTGTTGCGCTCGCGGTCGCCCATGGCCGGCCCAGAGGTCTCAGCGGGGCTCAACCCCGCCACCTCTGTGCTTCCCGCTCCTGGACGCCCATGGTCCGGCGTTTCCCCGTTTCCCCGAGAAGGATTCAGATCCCTAAGCCTCTAGGACAGTTCGGCCGCCGGCCCCGCCCAAGGGACATCAGGCCCCGCCTCCAGGTCTCCGGACACGCCCCTGGATGATATGCCCCGCCCCAAGGCAGCTCAGCCAAGCTCCACCGCCTGAGGGGAGGGACAGAAGTACACCAGATCTAATCTAGCCTGGCTAGAGACCATTGTTTATTCAGTCGCTCTGTACCCTATTGCCCACATCTGGAAAAGAGGCATGTGAGATTAGTGTGGCTATTTCCTCATTATGTCTGCACTGGAGGTTGTAAGTTCAGAAAAGTACAAGATTCATAAGGTTGGGGAGAGAGGACCCTTTGCTAGAGTTGCCTGCACGGTGAACAGGGAGATCTAGCTAAATAGCATTCATGAATAGGCATTCACACTGGGTGGGCTTTTGGCGGTGCCGTTTCTTTTGAGACACCATGCTCTTGTAAGTGATCTTAAAAAACTCACTGGTTCTGCAAGCTAGACTTGGATACAATTATTTGGTCTATCGGTGGTGTGCTACATGGGGTGAACACATTTGTTCATGTCCTCATCTCTCCATGTACACAACAGGCATGTGTCTGTGCTCCAGGGCTCCTCAGAAACACTGGGCACGCTCTAATTTGTGTTAAAGTGTTCTGCAGGTCTTACATCTGTGCAAACGCCCCCTTCTCAAAACACCCTCCATGATTCCCAGTCCCCAGATCTGGTCCTGTTATCATTCCTTAAGAGTGCCACCTATCCTCTGGAGCCCTGATTTTATCAGTGGTCCATGTGACATTACAATAACTTAGATAGCTGTGTGAATTCCAATCTCTGTGGCCTCACTAGAGTTCAGTGTCAATATTTTATTCCTGAGTCACCCATAGCTCTGAGAAAAGCCTCTACCCATTTTTAGAAAATTGATACATTTTCATGACTGGATTCACCAGGAGGTAGAGCAATCCAGATAGAACTGGAGCCTGTAAAATTCCATCACTGTGAGGGGTGCAGGGCTTGGGTGGTCTTGAGCCTGTTTCACTACATCTCTTCTCTTTGATACTCAGTGACTCACTGGAGGGGTCCAATCATTCATCTGTAATACACATGGGTTTCTTTTTTATAGACTTTTTTTTTTTTTTTTTTTTTTTTTTTTTTTTTTTGGTTTTTCGAGACAGGGTTTCTCTGTATAGCCCTGGCTGTCCTGGAACTCACTTTGTAGACCAGGCTGGCCTCGAACTCAGAAATCCACCTGCCTCTGCCTCCCGAGTGCTGGGATTAAAGGCGTGAGCCACCACGCCCGGCTTACACATGGGTTTCTATCCCGAAGGACATGAGGCCTTCCATACGGATATTCAACACACACACACTCACACACTCACACAGAGAAAGAGAGAGACAGAGAGAGAAACAGAGAGAGACACAGAGAGAGAGACCTGATAATGGTGGTATTCATCTAGGATTCCACAAATTTAAGATATGAATGTTGGTCCCAGCTGCATCTCTTCCTGTTTGTGAAGGAAGTGTGTCCTAACATTTCTCTAAACCTTGGCCTCATCTGGGAGATGGAAGGTTTTGAGGGATGCTGAGGCAGCATACAAATCTCTGAGAAGCCAGAGGTATCCTTGCTTCTCTGATGGGAACTCATTTGGAATGCCAGCTTTCGTTTCTCTCCGTTCCCATGGTGGAGGAGGTCAAGCCATCAGACCTGGAGAAGAGAAAGCACATTCCAAAAACAGCAGCCCTTAGGGGTCTGGACCACGTGTCTGTCAGGTTTGGGGTGGCTAGCCCCGGAGCATCCATGAAGGACCCAGTAAGTGAGCCAGCTGGGGTCAGGAGGCATGAAACTATTTACCAAACAAACTCAGAGATGATTCATTTCTGCTGCACTGAATTTAAAAAGAGACAGAAATAAGTGTCCCAGGAGGAGGATGGGAAAGACAACAATGTAAAGTATGCGGGCAGAGGGGACAGGCACAGTGGAAGAGGGCACAAGGCAAGGCCATCTCTCCTTTTCTCATCCTCAAGGCAAAGCTGGTCCATTTGGAGCCTCAGTCTTTCTTAGTCACCTGTAGCATCTTCACTCTTAACTCCTTGGAGCCTCATAAAGAAACAAAGCAGCACTCAGTTCTGAGAGGAGCCCTGACTGCAAGGCCCCTTGGATTTCTCTTCGCTTTCTTATTTTTGAAGGTTTTCTTTTAAAAGATAGGAAAGGTTTAAGATGGACTTGCAGCCATCGTATGAAAGGAAAAATGATGGTATGCTGGCACTTTGTGACAGGTGTCCTGCTTCCTGTCTCTTTGTTGGGGGCAAGGAGGTAATTAATATAGACTGGGTGCTTGAGTTCTACGATGTATCTCGGTGGGTAGCAGACATCTTGTGATTTCACAGAAGAGACGGACAGCTGAGCCCCAAAGGAGCTGTTACTCAAGGTCTTGTGGTCAAATGGTGTGTGCAACAGGAGCTGACAGACAGACAGATTTCCTGTTACAGTGTTGTTTAGTCTGTTTATTTCATGAAACCCTCTTTCTTCTCATCCTGAGTTTGGTACACTGTGTAATGATTATCACATTCAACACATACAGGAGAGAGAGAGAGAGAGAGAGAGCTATCTGTAAATCCAGTTCTAGGGGATCTGATGCCCTCTTCTGTCCTCTGAGGGCACTTGAAATCATATTCACATAAACAAACACAGACCTATATACATAGATTTTAAAATAAATAGCCTTACTAAAAAACTCACCCCCAACACACACACACACACACACACTCACACAGGCATACATACTCATACACACTCATACACTCACACACGCACACATACACACACTCACTCACCCTCACCGCCACAGACAACCCACGCTCATCACCACCCTGCTGCATACATCCTATAACTGAAAGCCTGTGACCTTTATTTTCCCTACTGATTTTTCAAAACATGCTCATCACCCAACAGAAACTCTGTCACCCACTCCTGGATTTGGTATGATAGACGCTTTACTCTGCCTGTGTGCTCAGAAATGACAAGCCAAAGGAACCTGGGAGCAATGCTTTCATCATAGCTCCTCAAGATACACAGAAAGATTAAGAGTTTGAGGCGTGCCTGCCTTACACAGTGAGTGCCAAACCAAGCTGAGCAAAGACTTATCTCAAAGTAAAATGTAAGACGAGGAGCTGGAGAGAAGGCTCAGTGGTTTAGAGCTGCTCTTGCTGAAAAACCAGTCAGGGTTCCCAGCATCCATGTGAGGCTGCTCACAGAGGCCCAGACATTTTTTACATATATGTGTGTATATATAAATAAATATATATGTACATGTTTATGTATATATGCAATACATATATGACCAAATCATTTTTAAAGCTTTATATTATTTCTATGTATATGTGTATGTAAAAATAAATCATTTGGGCTGGTGAGATGGCTCAGTGGGTAAGAGCACCCGACTGCTCTTCCGAAGGTCCAGAGTTCAAATCCCAGCAACCACATGGTGGCTCACAACCATCCGCAACGAGATCTGGCGCCCTCTTCTGGAGTGTCTGAAGACAGCTACAGTGTACTTACATATAATAAATAAATAAAATCTTTTAAAAAAAAATAAAATAAATCATTTTAGCCAGGCAGTGGTGGTGCACACCTTTAATCCCAGCACTTGGGAGGCAGAGGCAGGCGGATCTCTGAGTTCGAGGCGACCCTGGTCTACAGAGTGAGTTACAGGACAGACAGGGCTATACCGAGAAACCCTGTCTCCAAACAAACAAACAAAACAAAACAAAAACAAATCATTTAAAAATATTTATTTAAAAATTATGTGTATGTGTTTGTGGTAGTTATGTGTATTTGAGCACAGATGCCTGCAGAGCCAAAGGCATCGGATCCCTTGGAGGTGGAGTTAAAGGTAGTTGAGAGCCAGCGTGTAGGTGCTGGGAACATGATGTGGGTTCTGCCAGAACTGAAAGCACAACTGCTGGTCTCTCTCCAGCCCCTAAAGAAATCTTTTCTTCTTCAAGAATTAACAAGCTTGCTTCCCAGCACCTACAGCCAGTCCCCTGTCCTACACAATTGTGACTTCTATGGCCATGTGCAGTTAGCTGGATGGAAGCGTCAAGGCTTAGAGGGCCATTAGCACAAATCTCATTTCACTAGTTTTGGAAGAACAGTCAAATCTCAGCGAACCCAAATATATTTCAGAATTTAGGCTGTGGGCTCTCGGGATGAGAACTGTGGAGCTGCCCAAAGCCTAGCTGGGTGACGCAGCAGGTTCCTGGTGAGGTTAAAGAGGTCATGGCCGAGTCCCATGGCCTTAAATCACAGCTGCCCTGTCCTAAGCAGCCACATGGCCAAGAGGTGATTCCTATCCTCCCCAGATCTGGAAAATGAAAGAAGGCTGACCATTTCTTGTATTTTCCCGGCCTCTCTAAATCTTCCCCAGAAAACTCTGTCTCCATTCCCCTCCCACTCCAAAGCTCCACTTTGCTAAAATGCTGACTAGACAACCTCAGGGGAGTCCTTGAATTCTCTGACATTGGGGCCTGGTCATCAGCATCCAAGCCAAACCACAGTGTCACCTCACCACAGTCTGCAAAACGTCAGGTTATCAACCAACCATTTTTAGTGCTTACTGGTTTCTGAACACTGCGTGTAGAAATAGTCACGTGCCCTCTGCTTGTGGTGCTGACAGAAGCCAGGCATGGTGGTGAACACCTTTAATCCTAGCATTTAGGAGGCAGAGGCAGGTGGATCTCTGTAAGTTCATGGTCAGCCTTGTCTACAGAGAAAGTTCTAGAACACCCAGGACTACAAACCCTGTGTAAAACAAAACACCCCCCCCCAAAAAAAAGGGAAAACCAAGAGAGAGAGAGAGAGAGAGAGAGAGAACAAAGAAAAAAGGGTAAAATGGAAAGCTGGCTTTATAATTTAGCAGACGGGCTTTGCCTAGCACACATGAGCCCTAAGTTAAATACCAGTACTGACCAAAAAGAAGAAAGAAGAAGAAGAAGAAGAAGAAGAAGAAGAAGAAGAAGAAGAAGAAGAAGAAGAAGAAGAAGAGGAGGAGGAGGAGGAGGAGGAGGAGGAGGAGGAGGAGGAGGAGGAGGAGGAGGGAAAGAAGAAAGGAGATTAGAAATTATTCCCAAGGGAAGAATTCTGAGCCAGAGGCTGTCTTGCCCCAGGCCATTGCTGAGGGCTGAGACCAGAATTTGAGGGTGGGTTGAGGCAGCCTCTCTAGGGTGCTCAGTCCAGACAACAGCTGCTGGGGTGATGAAGAAGCCAGGACCCTGGGACAGAATGTCCTCTGTAAACAAAACTCCCAGGGCTCCTCAGGACACAAACACTCAAGTCTCTTTTGCAGATTGGTGCTGTCCAGCTGAGAGGAGCCACAGAAGGCCTGGAAGAAAGCCTTCTGCTGTGTTCCCAGGAACAGGCTTGAGAGCCCCAGGGAACAGAGCATGACCTCTTTGAAAATGTAAAAAAATTATATTTATTAGTTTTAGAATTTTCAAGAAAATGATAATTATAGGGGATTTGGAAAAAAACACAGTGAAAGAAAACACGGTTCCCACTGACGACCCGTAGATTGCAGGGTGGGGCTAGGCTGACTTGGACAAGTTCATCTTATCTTTGTCACAATGCCCGAATGAATACAGACTAGTTTTAGGCCTGCTTGGTGAACAAGGCAGCTCTAGCCCAGAGACAGTAAGTTATTTACTGGACATCACAGTGCTGAAGTGAAGCATTCTGGGTGGGTGCAGAGCTGAGGCTGGGGTTTAGATCCAGTTTGTCATGGCAGGTTTTCATCAGTGCATTAGGGGGAGTCTGAGAACATAACCTCCAAAAGGCGCTGCCAGGTAACTGAGCCTCACACAGTACTTAATCACCACACACCCCGGAAGAGGGCATCGGATCCCATTACAGGTGGCTGTGAGCCACCATGTGGTTGCTGGGAATTGAACTCAGGACCCCTGGGAGAGCTTTACCTCTGAGCTATCCATTCTCTCTAGCCCCCTTTAAAATTTTATATGTATCATTTTTGCTTGTTTGTTTTGTTTTGAGACAGGGTCTCTCTGTGTAGCCCTGGCTGTCCTGGAACTCACTTTGTTTATCAGGCTGGCCTCCAACTCAGAAATCCGCCTGCCTCTGCCTCCCGAGTGCTGGGATTAAAGGCGTGCGCCACCACGCCCGGCTTACTCTTTTTTTTTTAAAGTTACATTTATCTATTGATGTATTCACACATGTGTGCTGCGGTGCATGTGTAAAGGTCAGAGAATAATAACTTGGGTCAAGTCTGCCGCATGGGTTCTAAGGGCTAACATAGGCTGTCAGAATTAGCAGCAAGTGCCTTTATCTGCTGAGCCATCTTGCCGGCCATGTTTGGTTTTTCTCTTTTTAGACCTGGGGCCAGGTCCTCTGACATCTTCATTCTTTTGATTGTGCAGTGTTGGGACTTGAATCCAGAGCCTCAAATATGTTAGGCCAGAACTACACCCACCCTAGCCAGGGTCTTACCATTAATTAGGTCAGGATGCCCTTGACCTCCATCCTCCTACCTCAGCCTCCAGAGGTTATAGATGTGCACTACTGTATCTAACTATGGAGGACTGATTTTTTTAAAAAAAATCTCTACAAACAAAATTAATTTGTTTCAAGGACACTTATCTGGAAAAAGAAACGGGGAAAGGAGAAGCAGCTGATTTTGGGAGGAAGATGACCACTTTCATTCTGAGCACTCTGGTTCTGGTTTGCAGTGACCCACGAGGACTAGCCTGTCACTTTCCTTGCCACCTCCAGTTTCTGGTCAAAGTGCAGTTCTGAATGGAGGCTCTGAGGAGGACGTTTCCTGTCAAAGCTATTAATCATCAACTCTGAAGACCAGACGACGCTCTGATGGGAAAACCAGCACCCATGGAGCGGATGCTGTACATGTGTTCACTTTACTCGGTGTCCCAAGTCCTGTGAGGTAGCTACCGCCGCCGCCTCCAACTTACAAATGAGGAACCTGAGGCTCAGGGGGAACTCCCTGCTTTGGCAGCTTAGCAAGAACTCAGTTGTGTTTTCCTGAACCGTACCATCTCTCAAAGGCATCCCGAGGGCTCCGAAGGGTTTGTTTCAGGCATGAGTGCCACAGAGCTGCTGAAATGAACCATGGGAAATTTATTCCCTCACACTTCAGGAGTCCAGACACCTGAGAGCAGAGTGTCAGGGGGGTTGGTTCCTTCTGAGGACTCTACAGGAAATGGATTTCATGCTTCTCTCTGACCTTCAGGTCATACATACAGATGTGTCACTCTGCTGTCACTAGGCATTCACACGGACATCTCCTGAGGACAGTGGTCATGTTAGAATGGAGTTGTTGTTGTTGTTGTTGTTGTTTTTGTTTCATTTGGGAAGACAGCGTTTCTGTGTGTAGCCCTGGCTGTCCTGAAATTAGCTCTGTAAACGAGGTTGGCCTCAGACTCATAGAGACCCACCGGTCTCTGCCTCTCAAGTGTTGGGATTAAAGGCAAGTGCCACCACTGCCTGGTGGCATTTTATTTTTTACATAGGCTGGTGAGATGGCTTACTGAGGAAAGGGTCTTGCCACCAAGCCAGGTGACCTGAGTTTGATTCCTGGAACTCACGTGGTAGCAGGTAAGACCCATATCCAGTCAATTGTCCTCAGACCATCATGCATGTGCGTGTACAGATGCACAACCCCGTCACAAATACATAAATGGATCTGAAAATGTAAAACTTCAAGGTAAATGCTGGAGAGGTGGCTCAGTTCAAAGGTAGCACTGCTCTTGCAGAGGACCAGAGTTTATTCCCAGCATCCACATCAGTGACTCCTGGCCAGCTATAATGTCAAGGGGTCCTCTGGCCTCCTCAGACACCTGCACTTTGGGTCATCCCTACCCCTACCCAACACACATACACATTCATAATTTTATTTTGTTTTGTTTTTTTGTTTGAGACAGGGTTTCTCTGTATAGCACTGGCTGTCCTGGAACTCACTCTGTAGACCAGGCTGGCCTTGAACTCAGAAATCCGCCTGCCTCTGCCTCCCAAGAGCTGGGATTAAAGGCGTGTGCTACCACACCCAGCACATTCATAATTTTAAAAGAATTAAAAAAATAAATCTTTAAAGAGTTATTTATTTTATGTATATGAGTACACCATCTCTGTCTTCAGACATACCAGAAGAGGGCATCAGATCCCATTACAGATGGTTGTGAGCCACCATGTGGTTGCTGGGAATTGAACTCAGGACCTCTAGAAGAGCAGTCAGTGCTTCCAACCCCCAAGTCATCTCTCCAGCCCCCAAATCTTTTTTCTTTCTTTCTTTTTAAAGCTTCCAATTCAGAAAGAAATGACTGCCTTTTCACTCCAGAATTTACTATTTTCTGAGAGGTAACGGTTCAATTACATTATTCAAAACAGATATATTGAATCGTAACTCCCAGTACCTCAGTAGGCAGCCTTATTTGAAAAGAAGGTCACTGGCAATGGCATTAGTTGAAATGACATGGAGGCTGAGGGATGGGTAGCTCTTGCCTAGCACACATGAGGCTCTGGATTCAAGTCCCAACACTACACAGTCAAAAGAATAAGACTGACAGGTGACCTGGGACATAGCTCCACTATCTTAGGTGGCTGAGAGGAGAGGAGACCTTGAGCCCAGAAGTTCAAGGGTATCCTGGGCAACATCCTAAGAGCCTATCTCAAAAATACTTCCTTCTCCCAAAATGAGATTACACAGGACTAAATCCGTGGCCACTCCAACATGGCTGCTGTTCTCATGAGATGTCTGTGTGAATGCCTAGTGACAGCAGAGTGACACATATGTGGAGGAGGTGGTCATCTGAAGGTCAGAGAGAAGCATGCATTTCCTGCAGAGTCCTCAGAAGGAACCAACCCCCCTGACACTCTGGTCACAGGTGTCTGCACTCCTGAAGTGTGAGGGAATAAATTTCCCATGGTCCATTTCAGCATCTTGTGGCACTCAATGAAACAGGAAACAATTCTGTATAAAATTTTGTGTTTTAAATTTTTTGAGCAGGGCCTGGTGGCGCAGGCCTTTAATCCCAACACTTGGGAGGCAGAGGCAGGTGAATTTCTGAGTTCGAGGCCAGCCTGGTCTACAGAGTGAGTTACAGGACAGCAAGGGCTACACAGAGAAACCCTGTCTTCGAAAAACAAAAACAAAAAAAAATTTTTTTTTTTTTTTGAGCTGGGCAGTGGTGGTGCATGCCTTTAGTCCCAGCACTTAGGAGGTAGAGACAGGTGGATTTCTGAGTTCCAGGACAGCCAGGGCTACACACAGAGAAACCCTGTCTCAAAAAACCTAAAAAGAAAACAAAATTTTGGAAGATTTTAAAATTGTCTTTATTTTTGTTAGATCCTTACATTCTGGAGACATCATTAAGATTCATAGAATTTCCATGAGTTTCCCTAACTAACCCATTTTTTTTAAGACTAGGTCTCACTATGACAGCCCAGGCTGACCTGGAATTCGTGCTTGAGTACAGGGATGTGTTACCACACCAGGCTCTCTCTCTCTCTCTCTCTCAAAGATTTATTTATTTATTTATTTATTTATTTATTATATGTAAGTACACTGTCACTGTCTTCAGACACACCAGAAGAGAGTATCAGATCTCATTACAGATGGTTGTGAGCCACCAAGTGATTGCTGGGATTTGAACTCAGAACCTCCAGAAGAGCAGTCAGTGCTCGTAACCGCTGAGCCATCTCTCCAACCACAGACTCTCTTAAGAATAACTTTTATTTTAGACTTATTAATTTGTGTATATGAGTGTTTTGCCTACATGTATGTCTGTGTGCCAAGTCTGTGCCTGGTGCCTGTGGAGGTCAGAAGAGGTTATTGGACATCCTGGAACCAGAATTATAGATGGTTGTCAGCCACCATGTGGATGTTGTGAACCAAAGCCGGATCCTCCACAAGAGCAACAAGTACTCTGAACGGCTGAGCCTGTGAATAGCCTTTGTTGTTGATGCCTTTTGAGACAGAGTCATTTTTGTAGTCTAGGGTGGCCTCAAACTCATTACATAACCTAGACTGGACTCAAGCTCACAATTCTCCTCATGCTCCTAAGTGTGGGCATTATAGGTTAGCTACGACGTCTAATATAACCACAAACCCATTACCAGAACTCTTTTCCACTCTTCTTCCTTAGCCCAGGTTTCATTCCCCACAGTTCACTCTGCCTTGGCAAGAAAATCTGTTGGCATTTCTCCTACGCTCCGCCCAAGTTACCTGGCAACAGCCAGGTAGGCCTGGCTTTGCTCTAAAAGGAACTGCTTGCCCTCTCAGACTCTTTTCTCTCTGACCCCTTTTCCCCTCTCTCCTCTTCTCCCTCCCCGTCCTCTTCAACGTGTACCCGGCCACCAGTTCGTGTTCTCTCTCTCTCTCTCTCTCTCTTTCCCCCTTTCCCTGCCTCTACTCCCTTCTTAACCCCCCCCCCCCGCCAAATAAACTCTATGCTATACTAGAGCTGGGTACCTCGGAGAGGAGGGGGATGCCTCAGGATGGGCCCACTGAGGCACCCCCTCTCACCACACCATACCACGCTCCATAAAACACAACAATTGTTTTATAAAACACATCACAATAACTTTCCGATTCCTCTTTCTTGTCCTCAGGTTCTTCTCCAGTCCAGCCTCACATTGGCTGCAAATGACCAATTTTTTTTTTCCTAGAAAGCCCCTCTAATCTGACTTTGCAACTAAAAAACAAGCGACCTGCCCGACTTTTTCAACTGTTCCACTTCGCATTCCAAGGATCAAATGTGGCTTCAGACTCACCTCCCCCCATCCTTTTCAAACAGTCAAAAGTGCCCAGCGTCAAAGAGAACTCATACATTGGCCTTCTCATCCCGTGCATCTCTCCCAGTTACTCCTCTCAACTCCGCACAGGGTTACATGTGTGCATACAGGCTCCCCACTGTCTGCTGTGTGTCTGGGAACCCAGAAGAGACTCGCCCCAAAACAGGATTAAACCTAGTCTACTCCTTTGCATCTCAGCGATCCCTACGGGCCACACTTTCTCCGGAGAACATGAGCCATCAATCACTAGGAACTCAGTTGGCATTTTCCTGAGACTGTCGCTTTCTCCGGAACCTTTCTGCCCAGCCTCCGCCGAGCACTTTTTGTTGGAACACACGGAACCGGAAGTTGGAGGAGGAACACAGGCGTGGGAAAGAGCCTGGCGATGTCTTGGAGGACAAACCTTGCTTGCATTATCAAGGCCGGAGGTAGGGTTCCTGAGCACGAGGTGGATTGCTTGCCAGTCATTAGCCTGTAACCGGGAGTGGTTCTCTTCTGCCCCGTGTCCGGTTGTCCAGCGTGGAGCTGTAGCGGAGCTAAGGGGCGTTCATGTCCCCCAGCCCCGGAGCCCGTCCGCTTTAGTGGCCCAAGGTCCACGCGCGTGCGCCCCTTCCCGGGCCGGAGTAGCTCGCTTAGCCTCTGGCTGTGTCATCTTCCTGTGGCCGCGCTGGGAGGATGACTTTACACCGTCTTATAAAGTTATCCATTGCACAATGTAGACTTTGCTTGCAAAAATACAGCCTTGTTAGCAATATTGAGAACCATGCAGAACAAAATAAACCGTCCCTACCACTTAGTTAATATCACCAGCCCCCACCTGCCCCAGTCAGAGCTCCATGTTGCCCAAGCTGGTCTGCAAATTCACTATGTAGCTAAATCCTGATCTTCCTGCTTCCACCTCCTAAATGCTAGGATTACAAGTGAGGACCACCACTCCTGACCAGCTAAAACATTTATTATAAACGTATAAAGTTTAATTTCCTTTAGTTCCATCAGATGATAAACTAGTAATGGAACTGAAGATCAATGGTAAGAGACGATACAAAAAAATCCTCTTAATATTATAAATGCCATAAGTAGCAGACATTTGAAATAATTTTAATTAAAATTAAGTGGTGCTAGGTATAGAAACCAAGGCCTTGTCAGAAACTAGGTCCTACCTACCGGCCCTTAACTTTTTTGATTGCTTTTTTTTTTGTTTGTTTTTTTTTTTTTTTTTTTTGAGACAGGGTTTCTCTGTATAGCCCTGGCTATCCTGGAACTCACTTTGTAGACCAGGCTGGCCTCGAACTCAGAAATCCACCTGCCTCTGCCTCCCAAGTGCTGGGATTAAAGGCGTGCGCCACCACCGCCCGGCTTGATTGTTTTTACTTTAGCAAACAGTCTCATTGCCTGGAACACTGTACTAGACCAGTCTGGCCATGAACTCTCAGAGATCTGCCTGGTTTTGCCTCCCAAATGCTGGTTTTGTTTGATTGGTTGGTTTTTTGAATCAGGGTTTTCTCTGAGTAGCCCTGGCTGTCCTGGAACTCACTCTGTAGACCAGACTGGCTTCAGAACTCAGAAATCGGCCTGTCTTTGCCTCCCAAGTGCTGGGATTAAAGGCATGGGCCACCACTGCCTGGCTCAAATGCTGGTATTAAAGGTGGACTCTACTTATCCCGAGAAGACTACAATTTCTTTATTTTAATTAATTAAAGTTTTGGAGATGAGGTCTCAGGTAGTCCAGACTGTCATAAAACTCGGAATCTGAATCTTGTATGGAATCTCCCCTCAGGTGCTGAGGTTGTAGATACGGAGTTACAGTGCCAGGCAACTACAGCTTCTTTCTTGAGACAGCGCCTCCGTGTAGTACTGGCTATCCTGGTGCAGCTGAATTACTATGAAGTCAAGGCCATCCTGGTCTTCATTACTGAATTTGAGGCCTGTTTGGACTATCTAGTGACATCCTGTCTCAAAAAAGAAAACAACAACAAAAACCCCACAAACAAACCCAACCCTACTAATGATCAAAACCAACCAACCACAAACCAAACAAACCCTCAAAGATAGATAACTGTAATTATTGTAAAACTACTCTTTATGTTTTGTTTGTTTTTCAATACAGAGTTTCACTGTGCAGTCCTGGTTGTCCCGAACTTCCTCTGTAGACCAGGCTGCCCTTGAACTCAAGAGATCCTCCTGCTTTTGCCTCCCCAGTGCTGGGATCAAAGGTGTGCACAACTACAACCAGCTCTACACTCCTTTAAAAGACAATTCTCTGTGATAATATGGTCTGTGTGCAAGTCTGTATAATTGCACAAGCTTGGGTAATAACTGTCAAAGGAAAACATTATAATTCAAGTTTCCCTTTTAGGGAGGAGATGGTTTCCAGTCCCAGAGTACTCATCCCTGCCTCCAGTCCTAAATAACACCTGCTCTGTGAGAAAATCCACTGCACCTGAGAAACTTGTTGCCAGCGTTGCTGCTTGTGATACAAATGGAAAGGAACCCGGGAATGCATTGGACAGGCTCTTCTCCCTGGAGCAGCAGGCTTCTATCTTACAAGTGTTGAATACAGCTTCTGATAAAGAACTGGAAGCTTTCAGGTTGCTTCGAGGAAGAAAGTCTGTCAATATTGTAGAACACAGAAAGAAGTTTGGGCCGTTTCAGAGGTTGGAGAATTTGATAGACGTGCCCTTGATCCAATATAAAACTGCTGTTGAAGTTTGTAACTCCATTCTCTGTCCGGAGAACAGACGGAAGAAAAAGTCACAGGAGAAGTGGCTGCTGAGAAAGTTCATCAAGCCAGGTGTAGAGCAAGAGAGACTTAAGGTACAGTCTCCCCTGACCACCACCCTTTGGGAACTTACTCTGGGAAGCAAAGCACCGTTCCCAGTGGTGGGTGAGAGAACGAGGTTTTTGTTTTATTTCTAATTGTGTGTGTGTGTGTGTGTTTGTGTGTGTGCTCTCTTCTCTCTCTCTTTCCTAGTCAGGAAAACTTTCTTTTATATATATATATATTTTTTTTTTATTAGGTATTTTTCTCATTTACATTTCCAATGCTATCCCAAAAGTCCCCCATACCCTCCTCCCCCACTCCCCTACCCACCCACTCCCACTTTTTGGCCCTGGCATTCCCCTGTACTGGGGCATATAAAGTTTGCATGTCCAATGGGCCTCTCTTTCCAGTGATGGCCGACTAGGCCATCTTTTGATACATATGCAGCTAGAGTCAAGAGCTCCGGGGTACTGGTTAGTTCATAATGTTGTTCCACCTATAGGGTTGCAGATCCCTTTAGCTCCTTGGGTACTTTCTCTAGCTCCTCCATTGCGGGCCCTGTGATCCATCTAATAGCTGACTGTAAGCATCCACTTCTGTGTTTGCTAGGCACTGGAGGAAAACTTTCAAGAGTCAGTTCTTTCTTTATGCTGTGTGGATTTTGGTGGGCTTGGTTGCAAGTGCTCTAACCCTCTGATTCATCTCACCGACCCAAAATAAGATCCTTTAGGTTTAGGTAGGAGTCTAGATATACTCATATTACTGGGTGATTGTTGCACAAAATGAAAGGTACTGATAGGGCTGGTGAGATGGCTCAGTGGTTAAGAGCACCAACTGCTTTTCCAAAGGTCCTGAGTTCAAATCCCAGCAACCACATGGTGGCTCACAACCATCCGTAACAAGATCTGATGCTCTCTTCTGGAGTGTCTGAAGACAGCTACAGTGTACTCACATATAATAAAATAAAATAAATCTAAAGAAAGGTACTGATAATTGCCAGGTGACCGGAGGGAATCCTGTAAGGAAGGACTTGGGGAAAGTTTGCTGAAAGCTCAACTTGGAAGAGAGGAATTAGGCTAGTGGGTAGAAGACTTTCTGCATAGGAAAAGTGAATGACTAAGTTTATCTACACAAGGCTTCGTTTTTATTATAATCACGTTAGTCCTTATTGTCACCATGCCTTTGCCTTCCGAGTGCTGGCATCGATGGACTGGGCCACCACCACTTGGTTCCCCCTGAGCTTTCTAACTGGCCCCTATTTTTAGTTTTTATTTTTTGAGGCAGGGTCTTATTCTGTTGTCCAGGCTGGCTCAACCTGGCTTAACTCTTTTTTTTTTTTTTGGTTTTTCTGTGTAGCCTTGGCTGTCCTGGCACTCACCTTGTAGACCAGGCTGACCTCGAACTCAGAAATCCGCCTGCCTCTGCCTCCCAAGTGCTGGGATTAAAGGCGTGCGCCACCTCGCCCTGGCTTAACTCTTAACCTGGATGGTCTCAAACTTGTTTGCTGGCTCCCTATGCATACACCCACCCACCCAGACACCTGTACAATACTGATGCACATATACCACACACAACAGCACACATCAAAAACAGTTCTAAGAATTAAAAAACAATCAGTTGACCATGAATGGCTGTGTGCAAAAGGTTTAGTAGTAGTGTTCATGCACAGTGAATCAGAAGGTCCTTGTTTTCAGATGGTCCTCTACCCTTTTCATTATGTTCCTTTTACTTCTCTGTATGTTTCTGACATGAGTGTGGGACATCAGAGGATAATCTGAATTCGTTTTTTCCTTCCACCACTTGGATCCCAGGGAATAAACTTTGGTCTTTGTCTTGGTAGAAAGCAGCTTTTCCCACTAACCCATCTTGATGCCCTCTTTGTTTGGGTGTATGTTCGCAGGTGTGCTGTTCACATGTGTGCCAAGGAAGACTTGAGGTGGTATTCTTCCTCTTTTGGTATCTTGTGATTTTTTGTTGTTGTTGTTGTTATTTTTCAAAACAGGATTTCTGTGTAAACTTTGGCTGTCCTGAAACTCACTCTGTAGACCAACCAGGCTGGCCTCAAAGTCACAGAGATTCACCTGCCTCTGTCTCCCAAGTGCTGGGATTAAAAGGTGGTGCCACCATTGCCAATCAATTTTCTTTTAATTTAACTGCATCTTTATGTGTCCCTTTCACTGTAGAAGTCAGTGGACAACTTGGGTGGCGTCAGCTGACTCCTTCCACCATGTGGATTATAAAATAAATAATTTTAAAAAATGACCCTTAAGACATCTATTAATTTTTTAGGTGATCTATTGATCACGTAAAGTTGTTAAGCATTTTGAGTTTGTAGGTTTATAGCTGTGAGATTTCTACACTTGTCATCAAATCAGTTCTTCTCCTTTAGGCAGTTAAGAGTATCGTATCTATTGTTTTTGGTACTCGAAGAATTGCATGGGCTCACCTTGACCGGAAACCAACTGTGCTGGACTGGCAGCAGACTGAGTGCTGGAAATTAACTAACAAAACATACCCAACGTCCTTTTATCTGGAAGAGGTAAGACCGTGGTTGGTCCCTGTACCTTGTTTTCTGCCTTGTGCATTCCTACAAGGTTTCTTGTACAGTTAGTTCAGTCTGGCAGTTCTAAAAGGGATGTTAAGAAAAAAAAAAAAAAAAAAACTGGGTCTTTGGGGCACCTTTTACTATTATAGCTTTATTTTTTTATTTTTTTATTTTTTTTGGTTTTTCGAGACAGGGTTTCTCTGTGTAGCCCTGGCTGTCCTGGCACTCACTTTGTAGACCAGGCTGGCCTCGAACTCAGAAATCCGCCTGCCTCTGCCTCCCGAGTGCTGGGATTAAAGGCGTGCGCCACCACGCCCGGTCTATTATAGCTTTATTATATTTGCTTAAAAAATGTAGAAACCTTGTCTTTTACTTTACTTATTTATTTAATGTAAGTACACTGTTGCTGTCTTCAGACACCAAAAGGGCATCAGATCCCATTACAGAGGGACGGTTGTGAGCCATCTCGTGGTTGCTGGGGATTGAACTCAGGACCTCTGAAAGAGGTCTAGAGGTTAGTTCTCTTAACCGCTGAGCATCTCTCTAGCCCTGTATTAAGTCTTCAAGATGTGAAATGGGCAGGGATTGCTACTTCGGTGAGCACATGGCTATAAGAGGCTTTGACCAGACCCTTGCAACCTGCAGAGTCCAGGCTAAGGCCAACCCTCTGTTCTATACTGGAATATTTCAAATTATTAAAATTTTGAGTTGCTGAGTCTCGAAGTCAGTTCAAGAAGCTTTTTAGTTATCTCAGAGTTATTAGAAATGGGAAAAACATGAAGCATAATCATTCTGATTTCTGATTTTTTTTTTTTTTAAGATTTCTTCAGTCATCTCAAAGATACCTAAAGCAGATCTCTACATTTTGGAAAAATCAGGACTTTCCATTCAGAACACATCTCTGCTTCCTATACTGTTACACTTTCTTATCACAGAAGCCATGCTGTATGCCTTACTCAACAAAACTTTTGCTGAGGATGGCCAGCACCGAGTGCTGAGCATAAATCGAAATGCTGTGGGCAAGCACTTTGACCTGATGATCGGCGACACGAGGACGAGTGGGAGGGAGCTAGTGAAGCAGTTCCTCTCTGAGTCTGTGCTGAAGAAGCAGCCTCGGGTGTTCTTCCCACAGGACCTCGTAGTGCAGTACAGACAGAAGGCTGTCAAGAGCTCATACCGGATTGAAGAGTTGTATGACTCCTTATTACAAGCTGTTGCTTTTTACGAGTTAGTCTTTGGCAAAGACTCAGAGCTCAAATGTTAATGCACTCACTTTAGTGTTACACTTATTTATTAAAGCAGTGGTTCCCATCTTCCATGTTAGTGGAAAACATTTTGAATATATTTTCCATGTTTATAAAATCTGATTTTTGGCTTAAAAAAAATGAGCCAAGACCAAATCAATAAATATTTTGTGAGATTCTGTGCCTTCTTTGCTTAAGTTCTAAATAGTAAGGAGCCACACAGAGCCAAAAGTTACCTCCATTTAAAAGCAAGTACCAGGCTGGAGAGATGGTCATTACTCTCGGCTGCTTTTCTAGGGAGCCCCAATTTGGTTCTCAGCCCTCACTGTAGGTGTTCACAGTTTCCTATAACATCAGTTCCAAGGGATGCGGTGTTCTTTGTTCTCCTGCACCGACACACACAGGAAACATACATACTCATAGAAAAACAAAAGATAACCATTTAAAAAGTAAAATCTAAGAGCCGGGCATGGTGCCTTTAATCCCAGCACTGTAGGAGGCAGAGGCAGGCGGATCTACAGAGTTTTGGGATAGCTAGACAGGGCCACACAGAGAAACCTTGTTTTGAAAAACTTAAAAAAAAAACAAAAACTATAACCCTAGTAAGAGAATGGTGAACTAGCTGAATTGATAGTTGTACCTGTAATCTGCACTCAGAAGAGAGAAGCAGTAAGATTGTGTGAGGTCACTTTGGGAATAGAGTGAGTTTTTTTTTGTCCCCAAACTTCTCCCAAACGCCCACTAGGTTATGTCCCTGCTAAAGAGGCAGTTTTGAGAACTTGAACAGTTTTATGGATTTATTTTACATTGGTTGATCAGCTGTTGAGAATGATCAGAGACCCTAATAATAAAACATCTGAGTAGCAGCTGAACACCTACAGGAGCCACCCAGCAGGGAATGCAGATACACTTATAAGCTTCAAGAGCGGGACAGATGGGGGGAGAGGGCTTAGGGAACTTTCGGGATAGTATTTGAAATGTAAATGAAGAAAATATCTAATAAAAAATTTGAAAAAAAAAAAAAAAAAAAGAAGAACTGTACAGATGCCTCAGCGGTTAAGAGTCCTTGCTGGGGCTGGTGAGATAGCTCAGGGGTTAAGAGCGCCGACTGCTCTTCCAAAGGTCCTGAGTTCAAATCCCAGCAACCACATGGTGGTTTACAACCATCCATAACAAAATCTGATGCTCTCTTCTGGAGTGTCTGAAGACAGCTACAGTGAACTCACATATAATAAATAAATAAATAAATAAATCTGGAGTGTCTGAAGACAGCTACAGTGTACTCACATATAATAAATAAATAAATTAAAAAAAAAAAAAGTCCTTGCTGCCCTTGTAGGGTCCTGGGTACAAGTCCCTGCCCCAACATGGTAAGCAGCTCATACCCATCTGTAACTCCAGTTCCAGGGCACCCACTGGCCTCTCATGACCTCATTGCAAGCATGTGGTTCATATACATACATGCAGAAAAACATGCATACACATAAAAAACATAAATCTTTAAAAAGCATTGACCAGCCGGGTGGCACACGCCTTTAATCCCAGCACTTGGAAGGCAGAGGCAGTGGATTTCTGTGAGTTTGAGGCCAGCCTGGTCTACAGAATTACAAAACAAGTTCCAGGACAGCCAGGGCTACTCAGAAACCTTGACTAACAAAACAAAATAAATGAGCAAAAAAAAAAAAAAAAAAAACCCGGGCTGGTGAGATGGCTCCGTGGGTAAGAGCACCCGACTGCTCTTCCGAAGGTCCAGAGTTCAAATCCCAGCAACCACATGGTGGCTCACAACCACCTGAAATGAGATCTGACACCCTCTTCTGGTGTGTCTAGACAGCTACAGTGTACTTATAATAAATAAATCTTAAAAAAAAAAAAACCAACTCATAAATAATTTAACACACCAAGCATTTAGCTTTAATTAGATCAATTTACTAACTAATTCAAGAAGGTAGGTTGAACAAGAGGTAAAAACACATCTTTATACACATTTGTAAACAGGTATGCACCTATATTTTAAAAAAGTAAAAAACTAGGATCCTTACCTTCTGAATTAAAAATACAATTCATCAGAAAATGTACCTGAATAATATATTATTATACAAATATTTACATTATGAAGGAATTTTAAACAAACCTCATAATCTGCAAAATAACATTAAGTAAAATGTGCATTTTAAAAACTTGCTACTAAAGTTAAAAATAGGTACTCAAAAAATATGAAATATTGCTCAGTATGGTAGCCCATGCCTGTAAGCCCTGAAGGAGCTTGAGACGGGGATTACAGATCTGGAAGGAGATCAGGAGGAGCCTAAGCAATATACCAGACCCTGCCTCAAAAACAGGACGGGGGTCTCGCTCTGTGGCTTAGCTCTGTGGCTCATAGAATGCACAAGACCTTGGATTTGATATGCACCACTGCAAATAATCAGTAAACCACAACACCTGTGTATATACTAGGACACAAGACATTTGCCTAGAATACAAAAACCCCTAAATTTAATCCTCAGCACCAAAAACAAAAACCAACAACAAACGCCATACTTCAATGGGAACAGCAGTCAGGAGAAGCTCCATGGTAGAATCCGTCATTATTTCTTGAACCATCAACAAGTTGTCCACAACAGATAAACAGTGTCATTACTTTATGAAATAAAACAATGATATAAAAGTACCAGAAAATGTACAAATGATTTGAGTTGGCAAGATTCACTGGACTGTATAACTACAGGGAGTGAGTGATACGGACAGTCTTATCTAGGTAAATGCTAGAATTCAGAATGCTTTACGCTGCCAATGCTAACGACTCAATGATTAAATGTAAAACATGCTGGAAGAAGGCACAAGAAACAAAGGCAATGCTTTTCACAACGGAGGCATAATTTACTTCCTAGGACATTTTAAAATACCCTGTACATAACTGTTTTCCATTGTGTAACTTTAGAGACTGCCTATTTACAGTGGCACAGCTCTGCTGCTTGGCAGGAGAGGACAATTACAGGAAAAGGGAAAAATGACAGGTAAGCTTAGAACTGAAACAGCTCTAGAAATCTATAAGTGAAAATTATTCTACAAACAGTTCACACATACAGAAAGTATACAATAAAGCAAAAATAGATAATCCAAACATTCAGAAAAAATGTCACAGTCATATATACAATTTGTAACTCAAAATTTTCATTTTAAACACTTGAACCACAAAAATACAAAAGTCTTTCAAAATTTACATTAAGAGAAATAAGCTCTTCTTTAAAGTCGGCACACTCTAAAGTAGGTCACCAGGACCGCAGTCTCTACAAGACTCACGACGGGGGCATCAAGGGAAGTCAGCTGCCAAAGTACTTATGGCTTTTTCAGGAATATCTAGATGAATTCCTTCAAAATAGTGCAGAAACCTGTCAAAAATCACAAAATATTTAATATTAGTGTTTTCATTCCCACAAACATTAATCTTAACATAGGTACCTAAATATTAACTTTTTAAAAAAAAAAAAAAACACTTTACCTTCTTTTATTTTTCTCTTGTTCTTTTAGCTTTTCTGTCCGACAAATGTTCCGAAGAGTTGGCAGGTAGTCAATTATACTAGCTTGTTTATTACCCAGGGTCAGGAAAGAGCGACTAGAAAACACACTTTTAATAACTGCCATCCTCTTGTCAGCATTGCTAAAAATGAAGAGTCAGTATTATTTGTTATTTTGTATATAAATACGTAATAATCCCAAATATAACCAGTGTTCCTGCTTCTGGTCTAGACCAGATAACATTTCTAATTTCCTGTCAGCAGATCAGTCACTCATATATACCCAGACTGGCTTGGAACTCTCTGGCTCAGCCTGACTCCAACCTCAGTTCCTAGTGCTGGGATTACAGTCTAGCACCACCACACTCGGCTTCATATAGAAAATGTCTGTTTAGGACTTTGTTTTGTAGCTTGGGCTAGCATCAAATTCTTGATCTCTGTGATGTGAATATTCACATGCCTGGTGTCACAGTGAAATATCTTAATGGCTACCTTTTACCTGTCACAAGTCTGCCCCTCTCCATTGCCTAAAAGCTCCCAAATTAATTATCCCGCCCACCCCCAAGACAGGGTCTCTCCCATGTAGCCCTGGCTGTCCTAAAATTCGGTTTGTAGACCACTCTGGCCTGGAACAAAGAGGTCTCCCTGCCTCTGTCTGGAGTGCTGGGATTAAAGGTGTGTGCTACCACACTCACCTCAGGCTTCCCAATTTCCATTCAAATTAGTTTCTTCAACAATCTGCTTCATTTGCAGGAGAACCTGTTAGCACTAAGTGTTTCCCATGAGCAATGGCCCAGCATTTGAAAATTAGTAAGAAGAATCCCTGCTATTGGTTCCTGATAAATAGAAGGTAACAAATCTACTTACTCTAGATTAGCTGCTGATTGGCAGAAGCATGCATCATGGCGCCTTTGTGAAACACAGACTGTGAGGTCATTGGTTGGGTCTCTTTCTAATTGCTGGCATGAATCCGAGGGCTCCAGTGCTTTTGAAATGGTGGAAGAACACTCAGTAAAGCTGAGTGCTTCTGCAGTTGCTTTTAATTCTCCAGCGCTCTGAGGAGCCCACCTGTCTCTATCCTCAAGACTAAACTCATCACAAAGTCCGCTTTTAACCTTCCCATCTGTCCAGTGAAAGGCACTTTTTTTACCCAATTCATTCTGTTCCCCGGGATCTGTTAAAAGAGCATCTATGAAGGACATGTTCTCCATGAACTCACTGAGAGAATTTAAACAGTGGGAAACGAGCATGCGACACTTCTTCTCTGCTAGTGTCTTAGGGGGCGGAGGTACAGAGTGGGCCTTGAAACCACTGTTCTGTGTCTTACTCTCTGGATTGCTGTCTCTGCTTTTGTTGTCTTCTACAGACAAGGAGGGTGCAGGAGGTAGGCTAGGCAGTTCGCCAGACACGCCAGACAAGTCTAGGCCAGTGTCAAACAGGTCACTGTCATCTAGGACCACCATCTTTTTCTTTTTCCTTTTCTGTGACTTTCTCAATGGCTGCTCTTTTGACTGCTTCCTGGTAAGATGCCCCATGCTTTCTGGTGCACTGGCCTGTGTAGTCACTGGGAAGCCATAAGCACCCCTTACATCTGGAACCACATGAACTGGCAGTGGCAGGATGACCTCAAGATTACTATGTAGCAGATCGATATTTTGCATGTGGAATTCAGTGAGAAGCTGAATGAGTTTCTGCCATTCTTCCTTTGTTGTGATCTTGTGCTGAAAAGCAATTGAGTAAGAATGCTTTAAGGGTGCCCACTCCAGACATTCTCCCACCCTGAGGAACACAGACTTGTCCTTAGGCATCTACTGCATAGGTGACATGTTTTGTTTTGTTTTTGGAGGGTGCCTCAGGAGACATGTGGAGATCAGAACTTGTGGAGTTCGTTCTCTCCTCCCCCCCACCACCTGGGCCCAGGCATTACACTGGAGTGCCTTGAACTGCAAGCACCTTTACTACAGAACCACCTCCCCAACACCTATTATATCCTGAAAGGATTAAGTGGCTACTCTTTGTTATTTTATTAGATTATATTTAACACATCAAAACAGTACTGACTGGGCTGGGTAGGTTAGTGATAAAACATTTGCCTAATAAGCACTAAGATCCTCAGACCAAACCCAGGGCTTGGGGAAGAAAACAAACAGATGAAAAAAAGGAAGAAAGGGATAGGAGGGAGGGAAAACATTCTAAGTGTAAACTAGATTTACATTCAGAAACTAGTGTTCTTTATTTAGTACACACTCCAACTCAGTATCCGAAGGTCATTTACTTTTTAGTTTTCTAGACAGAATTTCTCCATGTAGCCCTAGCGGTTCTGGAACCAAGCTTGAAGTAGAGACCCACCTGCCTCTGCCTCCAGAGTGCTGGGACTAGAGGTGTGCCCCACCACACCTGGCTCAATTTAACCTGAGTCCCATCCTGTGTTTTTAAAGCTGTGCCTAGGTGTCAACACAGTCAATTGAGTTAAAAATCTCATATCTACAGTTTAGAAAATGTTAAGTGAATTATAACCTGGACTAAGACTGAAAATGCAGGGTAAATACTAAGGAGATGGATAGAAGCATGAATTCAACATTCCACACAGACACAGAAAATACCTTCAACAATGAAAGTAAGTCCTGGGATGGGGAGGCAATGTTCTTGAGTCCAAACAAAGCCTCTGCACAGCCAGTGTCACACCTGGGGAGGGCCACACGGTTCCTTTTGGGTTTTTTAGAGTTGATGTTTGCATCAGAGCCATCTTCTGAACAAACCAGTGTATTTCTGCTATTTTCTCCTAAAGAGTAATGAAGACCAATCTTATGTGAATGCATTTGAAATGACCCAAATAGAAGACAGCACGGGCACCAGCCTTAGGGCTCCGCTCCATTCTGTTCTCCACAATGTGCTCGCCTCATTACAGACACAATGTAATAACTCATTTGAAAAATACCTAAGTGACACAATTCAAGCTGATCTTTTATTGATATATTATTAATGGTTTTTTATCCAAGGGCTATATTATTATTTCCTTGAGATAGGATCTCATGTAGCCCAGGCTGGCCTCACATTTCCAATGTAGGCAAGGATAACCTTGACCTTTTTGGTCTGTGTGGTGGTCAGAGGATAACTGCTGCTGTTATTCCTAAGGTATGCAGCCTTGTACATCTGATCCTGCCGCCTCAGGGTGGGCACCACCACACAAATGTACCAGGATGGCTTTCCCCCCAATGCCTTACTTATCGCATTAAGTTTTTGAGAATTTGCTAAAGTTGCCAGCTTACAGTGAAGGAAAATTTTAGCTAGTTCTATTGTTTGCTTGCTTATTTATTTATCTTGCTTGTTTGTTTGGACACCGTCGCTGTCTTCAAAAATACCAGAAGAGGGCATCGGATCCCATTATAGATGGTTGTGAGCCACCACGTGGTTGCTGGGAATTGAACTCAGGACCTCTGGAAGAACAGTCAGTGCTCTAATCAGCTGAGCCACCTCTGCAGCCCTGGCTAGTTCTATTTTAAAAAGTAATTTTTAAGGGCTGCAGAGATGTCTCAGTGGCTCACTGGCTGCTCTTCCAAAGGACCCAAGTTCTATTCCCAGCAACTATATGGCAACTCACAATTGTCCTAGGGGATCCAACATCCTCACACATGCAGGCAAAATACCAATGTATATAAAATAAAAATAAATTAAAAAAAGAAAAATAATGTTTAAATTTGGAACTAATTGAAGAGAACAATGACAGGGGATTCGTTTTATAGAACTCCATCTTCCTCTTTTGTTTGTTGCCCTTGGGTTTGTGTGATCATTTATTTGAGCAGGATCTTTCCCTACAGAAGTGTGACTATGGAGCAGGCAACAAAAACTAGCAACACCCAGGGAACAAGCACGGCTGACTCATGAAAACATGGGACCTAGAATGGAGGAAGTAATCAATAATTACTTATGCTATAATCAGGTTTCATCAGGTTACAACAGTGATTGGAGAGCAGAAAAAACTAAAGAAGAAAAGTGAGAAAAATATTACTGAAACCAAGTTCTTAAGAAAATTAGAATTACAAACTTAAATATGCTACAAAGACATATAAGCTGGGTGTAGTTACATAAGACAGAACTGCATGGGATCCTGTCTTAAAAACAAAAATGGGGGCGGGGGGGACTGGGGCTGGAGAGATGGCTCAGTAGTAAAGAGCACTGACTGCGCTTCCGAAGGTCCTGATTTCAAATCCCAGCAACCACATGGTGGCTCGCAACCATCTGTAATGAGATCTGACGCCCTCTTCTGGTGAGTCAGAAGACAGCTACAGTGTACTTAGTTGTAATAATCAATAAATCTTTTTTTTTAAGTACTAATAAAATGACTCAGCAGATAAAGGCGCCTGTGGTTAAGCTGAATTTGAGTTCGGGCCCTGGGACTCATAGTGTAGAGGGGAACTGACTCCTACAGTTGTCTTCTGATCTCCACACCACCAATAAATAAATGCAAACACAGAATTTAAAAAATAAAAGCAAAACAAGCCTGGTGGTGCATGCTTTTATTCCCATCTTTGTGAGTTCAAGACCAGCCAGGGCTACACAGAGAAACATTGGGGGGAAAGGGGGGACTGACACCAAGCCAACCCAACCAAAAAACAAACAAATAAACAAAATCGAAAACAAACAAACAAAAAACCCCACAAAACTAAACAACAACAACAACAAAAAACCTAGGAAACGGCAAGAGAAATTGAGGAAGACACGGGTCCACACAAAGCATGCATATACTATCATAGAGAAACCAACAAAAAGCCCCCAGGACCTTATACTTAAATACACCTCACTGACCTAGTAGATCTTATAGTCCAGGCTGAACTCAATGCAGCTAAGAAGGACTTTACCTCTCCTAAGCGTCAGTCAGGATCACAGGAATACATCACCATTCCTGACACAGGTATGTTTTTTTATAAGTGAAAGAAGGAAGGTAACAACAATTCTATAAGAAACTGTATGTCCACAAGTGTATAAGCAATAGTTTGGAGTGTTTGTTCATATTCACCCACCCATACATCCATCCATCTATCTATGTTGTGCACTGGTATTTTGCCTACATGCATATCTGTGTGAAGATGTCAGATGCTAAGTTACTGAGTTCTATAAGTTGCCATGTGGGAGTCTGGAGTTGAAGCCTGGGTCCTTTGGAAGCACAGTTAGTGAGTGCTCTAAAATACTGAGCCATCTCTCTAGCTCCATTCTTTGCTGTCCTAAACGTGCTATGAAGCCAAGGATGACCTTCAATTCTTGATCCTCTAGCCTCCATTTCCCAAACACTGTCATTACTCACTTCAGGTTTGCTTCAGAGGCTGCGGGGAGCTTGAGAGGCGTGGTAGAAAATCTAAGGACTCTTCCCTAAGGGAATCTGTCTTTTTCACCTTGTGAGAGACAGCAGAACGGGAGGCATGGGCTTGCAACACCATACTGGGAAAAAGTTTCCCTCTATTTTTGTGAGTTCAATCTATTTGCACTTTTTCTTTTTGTTTTGTGATTTGAGAGAAGGTGTTATATAGCCCAGGCTGGCCTTTAGTTTCTGATTAGCCTGCCTCTGCCTCTAAACTGCTCCAATTACAGATGTCCACCACCACCACACCTGGCTGTTTACTTACACTTAATGGTTTAAAACCTTTATTAAAAAGATGGAAGTAGGGAAGTGGTGGTGCAAACCTTTAATCCTAGTACTTAGGAGCAGAGGCAGGAAGATCGCTGAGTTGTAGTCTACAGAGCCAGTTCTAGGACAGCTAGGGCTGCACAGAGAAACCCTGCCTCGATAAACCAAAAGCAAAAATGAAACCAAGTAAATAAATACACATATGTGTATTATAAAAATTAGCATAGCTAGACACTTATAATTTTAGAAATATTTTGATAGAGTATATATAAGAATATGGTCCCCAAATCGAAAAGTTTCACATAACAGACTACTTACCACAGTGTGATAATGGCCTTTCTTCTAAAATTCCACCTCCACTTCTAATCCAAAACTGTAAGTAAAGGATACTTTTTCTGATGTCACAAGCATTTGCAGTCAACAAGGTTACAAAGTCTTTAAAGTCAGTTCTGAAATTCTCAACTAGACAAATCACTTGTAGATAGCTGGCAACATTTAGCTTAAAAATAGAAAAACAAGGCAAGATTTAGGGGAAAGAAACACATGATTAATTACATAAATTGCAGAAAATATAGCAAAAAACCTGAATAATGATGAAGAATTTTGCTAACAATCCATAGTATCTGAGAAGTTTTTGAAAATAAAATTTCTCTAAAAAATACAAGAACATATACCACCAAATTAAAACATTTAAATATTTTTCTTGAGCTTATTGTACATAGTCCAGGACAACAACAAAATGTGTTTATGTGCTTAAGATACAACCCAGGCTGGCCTTGAACACGAACCTATAATCCCCCTGCCTCCACCTTCCAAATGCTAGAATTACATGGGTGTTCCCCTGTACCGATTTGTGTTTGTCTTGTTGCTGTTGTTTTAAGCAGGATCTGGCTCTATAGCCTGGGCTGACTCAGGATCCTCCTTGCCTCTCTGCCTTAAATGCTGGTATTACAGGTATGTACTACATTAAACCTTGCAAGGAAACTTATACAAGATTCTCCAACTTGAACACTACAGGAAGTTTATAAAGCTGGATTAAGTAATGGTACACTTGACAAGATTTTGTTGTTGTTGGGTTTGTTTTATTTTTAAGTTTTGAGATGGGGCCTCTCTGCATAGCCCTGAGAAAAACTCACTCCATAGACTAAGGACTCTCAAAGATCTACCAGCCTCTGCCTCCTGAGTGTTGGGACTAAAGGTATGCACCACTATATCTGACTGACTGACACGATGTTTTATAACCATTAAAATTATAAATACCATAGCAATATTGAAACATGTTTTTCTAATTCTAAAACCAAATAGAAAACTGTATTGAGTTCATAGATGCATATGTGCTTACAAATAAAAGACAGAAGGGAAAATGTTAGATGTCTGTTAGATTAGAACTTAGTGGATAGCAACCTTCTTTCATTATATCAGAATTCCAGGACTGGTTTTTATTTTCTGTTTTTTGGTTTCTTTTTTACAGACAGGGTTTCTCTGTCTAGCTCTGGCTGTCCTAGAACTCACTCTGTAGACCAGGCTGGCCTTGAACCTGCCTCTGCCAGAGTGCTGGGATTAAAGGAGTACATTATCACCTTTCTTGAGACAAAGTCTTGTTATGAAGCCAGGCTGGCTACACAACCTTATTTAGCTTTAAATTGGCACTCCTTCTTTCTCAGTTTCCCAAGTACTGAGGGAATGAAGCATCCTAATCATGTGTAGATTTTATGTGCATGAGTGTGTGAATGCAGCGGGTGTATGTAAATATGTGTATATCTGTGTGGTTTAAGCATGTGTGTATTGCACTGAATACGGGATGAAATCTGTGCCACATGTATCAGTGCAATATTCATAAAATATAGAAAAATCGAACTTAAGTAATACATTTATTGTTTATATAAAAATGATTAAAATCGCATTGATAGGGCATATCCTTAATCCTACCAAAAATATACAATAGCAACAACAACAACAACATCCCCTACAGGTATTTTTATGGCCAAAAGTAATAGTAATTACCTCCTCTCTATAACTTCTCTATAAATTGCTAGGACTGTCCACTATCAACACCTCTATTTAGTGTGGTACTGAAGTCCTAATTAATAAAAGCATTAAAAAGAGCCAGGTGTGGTGGCACACGCCTTTAATCCCAGCACTCGGGAGGCAGAGGCAGGCAGATTTCTGAGTTCGAGGCCAGCCTGGTCTACAAAGTGAGTTCCAGGACAGCCAGGGCTTACAGAGAAACCCTGTCTCGAAAAACAACAACAAAAAAAAGCATTAAAAAGAAGTAAAATGGACCCAGGTGTGGTGGCATATGTCAATAATCTCAGCTTGTAAATTATATTTTGGGAGAAGGAAGCATTACCAACATCATCCTTAGTTACATATTGAGTTTCAAGCGAATACAGATGCTAGAACATTTACAAACCTATGTTGCATAAAATAAGGCAGCCACAAAGAGCCAAGGAAGGCCAAGGCCACAAAGAGACCCTAACTCACAAAAACCAAACCAAAAAATTTGAAAAAAAAAAAAAAAAAATGAATACTGTCACCTAAGCAAATAAACCTTAATTAGAAGACTCAGTATTATCAAATGTCATTTGTCCCAAATTTGATCTATAAATTCAATGCAATTCCAATAAAATACCAGAATAAATTGTAAAAATTGATCTCTAAAATTAGTGGAAAAATGAGTAATACCTGTAACAAAATGGCTTTGTAATAGAACAGTTAGAGGGGTTACAGTTTCTAATCACAAGGCTTGGTCCAGTTACAATAACCAAGCCAACACCTTAGTATCACATAAATATTAAGAACAAAATGGTCAGGCGTGGTGGCGCACACCTTTAATCCCAGCACTCGGGAGGCAGAGGCAGGGGGATTTCTGACTTCGAGGCCAGCCTGGTCTATAGAGTGACTTCCAGGACATCCAGGGCTACATAGAGAAACCCTGTCTCGAAAAACAAACAAACAAATAAAAAAACAAAACAAACAAAAAGAACAAAGTGAAGTCTGGAAAATAACAAACAAACCAACAAATACAACCCTGCAAAGCAGTAGGGAATACAAAACTAGGGATACAAAGACTTCATTTCAAAACAAAACAAAAATAAGGTATTTGAATAAATAATGTTTGGACATCTATAAGGAAAATAAACCATGTCTTAGAGAGTTTGGTTCTATAGAGGTTTTAGACCTAAGTAAAAACAAAAACAAAACTATTGCAAAGTTCCATAAGTAGAATCTTTTTTTATTTTTGGGTTTTTGAGACAGGGTTTCTCTGTATAGCCCTGGCTGTCCTGGAACTCACTCTGTAGACCAGGCTGGCCTCAAACTCAGAAATTCACCTGTGTCTGCCTTCCAAGTGCTGGGATTAAAGGCGTGTGCCACCACTGCCTGGGAAGTAGAATCTTTATAAGCTTAAATGGGATATAGAACCACAAATTATGAAAGAAAACTTGATATAGTTGACTTCATTAAAATTAAAAATGTTCACCTTACAATAAAAATAAAAAGGTAACCCATGAACTGGAAGTTCTTTGACTTCCATACATCTGTCAGGTCACATGTGCACCCATATAAACATAAAAACACACAGAATAAATAGCCTTTGCTTCCCAAGTGCTGCTATTAAAAGTGTGCACCACAATGCCTAGTTAAAGTATGAAATGGAGGGGAGGTGCTGTGGAAGATCGCTAAGAGGTTAAGAACACTTGTTCTAGCACAGGGACCAGGGGTTCAGTGCCCAGCACCCTCACAGTGGTTCCCTGTCACCTGTAACCCTGGGTCTCGGGGATACAACATTCTCATTGCCGGGCGTGGTGGCGCACGCCTTTAGTCCCAGCACTCGGGAGGCAGAGGCAGGCGGATTTCTGAGTTCGAGGCCAGCCTGGTCTACAAAGTGAGTGCCAGGACAGCCAGGGCTACACAGAGAAACCCTGTCTCGAAAAACCAAAAATAAATAAATAAATAAATAAATAAATAAATAAAGAACTAGCTGGGCTTGGTAGTACACACTTAAATCTCACAACTTTTGGGGCAGAGGGAGGTGGGCTCTGTACATTCAAGCCCAACCAGATGTACAAAGATAGATGCAGGCCAGCCAACGGTACATGGTGAGACAGTCTCAATGGAATAAAAACCCAAAAACCCAACCCAAAAAGTAATATTAGGTTACAGAGAAAACGTAATATCTGAAAAATAACCTCATTTTAAAGCAAAAGAGGAAATCATCACAGGTTTCTTAAAGCTCAGAAGCTTTACCAATCCCTTTAAAACACAGCTTTCAAGGGGCTGGAAATGTGGCTCAGTGACTAAGGGCTCTTCTAGAGAATCCAGGTTCAATTCCCAGCACCCAAATGGCAGCTCACAACTCTGTTATTCCAGTTCTGGGGCACCTGATGCCCTCACACAGACATACATGTAAGCAAAATATCAATACACATAAAATAAAAATAAATAAATCATTTTTACACCCCCCCACACATTTTAAAACTATAAATCTAATTTTAAAGATATCTTTTACAGAATTGTAATATATATAATCTGTAACCATAAAAATTCAAAACTTACCACGGAAGGAATACTGAAATTGATTTCTTCAAAGCAGCCATCAAACACTAGACTAAATGTGGGATCTATAGGAAAACAACATAATATTTTAATAAAATAAGACCACTAAATAACATTTCCCAGTTATACTCTTCTATGACAACATCTAAATTAAATATTTATAGTATATTTACAACAGGAGTTGTAGAGATGTCTCTGTGTTTACAGTGCCTTTTGTTTTAGTAGGAGACTAGAGTTTGGTTTCTTGCTCCTCTATCAAACAGCTCATGATTGCATGTAACTACAGCTCTAGAACTGACACTTCTGGCCTTCAGGGGCTGGGGGCTGAGCCTGGCTCTTATGCAAGAGCAAGTGCTTTTAACTGATGAACCAGCTCTCCAGGTATTTTGACTGTTCTCTTGGTAATTAATTTTTTTTTTTAATTTTATTTTTAGGTTTTTCGAGACAGGGTTTCTCTGTGTAGCCCTGGCTGTCCTGAAACTCACTTTGTAGACCAGGCTGGCCTCGAACTCAGAAATCCACCTGCCTCTGCCTCCCAAGTGCTGGGATTAAAGACGTGTGCCACCACACCCGGCAGTAATTAATTTTTCAATGTGACTAGGTTACAAGTGTTCTACATATATATATGTATGGGAAGAAGGAGCATATACACTATGGTACTATGAACTGTATAGAGCAACCACTGACCATTGTGGGGGATCTTGGACGTATTCCTCATAGATAAAAGGAAACAATAGTATCATGCAAATTATAACCCCTTATGGAACCTACTCTTTTGATCTACAGGAGGACATTTTAATGAAGCTATCACCTAACCTATGATTATTAAGGTTTTCATATTTTTAAGTAATTGAAGAACTGGGGATGTAGCTCCTTGGTAAGGAATAGGCCTAGCATCAAAACAAAGAAAGAAGACATGGAGGATAACATCCACCAGAAATGAACCAGCACAGCAGTTAGCCTTTTGAATAGTTGCAAAGTTTACTTTTCTTTTGTTGTTAAGACAAGATCTAGCTGTGTAGTAGTACTTAATCCTCTGACATAAGCCTCCACAGTGAGGGGATTATAGGCATCCTTTACCACATCCAGTCTAGTATCTTTTTTCTTATAGGAGTAATCAGGTGGCTTAGTGGGTGGAGTTGTTTGCTGCCAAGCCTGACAACCTGAGTTCAATCCCCAGGACCTGCTTGATAGAAGGAGAAAACCAATTACCAGACGGGGTCCTCTAATCTCCATATATGCTCTGTTCCACAGGTTTTATGGCCCATATGTGTAGATATAGGTAATAAATAATAAAAACATCTTTAAAAATTATGGCCAAGTATGTTGGTGGACACTTATAATGCCATCAGTCTGAGCAAAGAGGATTCAAGAGTTCTAGACCATCTCAAACAACAATAAAAAACTATATGGATTTTTAAAGTGAAACATCCAGTTCTCATACCCAAGGTAGACAGAATTCTGTGACTCTGATGAAGACTTACTTTAACTAAACATGAAACAAATCTCCTTGGAGTTTTATCATGGGATGAAGAAGTGCTAATAAATTCAATTAAGGATCTGCGGGGAACCAGGAGGTAGCTCATCCCTGTAAATGGAGGATGAGGAAGGATATCTCCTTGAGGTTAAAGCTAGCCGGGCTAAAGAATAAGACTAGAATACAGACACACACACACACACACACACACACACACACACACACACGCTCTGTTGGTTGTCTAATTATAGGTCTGACAAAAAAACAAGAAAAGGACTTGTTTTGTTTTGAAGATAGGATTTCTCTGCACAGCCCTGGCTGTCCTGGAACTCACTATGTAGACCAGATTACCTCAAACTCACCTCCCTCTGCCTCTGCCTCCCTCCACAATCACTGCTCCACTATATAAAATATATATATATATATATATATATATATATATATATATATATATATATTATGTGTGTATTATAGTTTAGTGACACAGTCATCCAAAGTAGTATACATTTTTAAATAGCCACTGCTATACTCATATATACTGAATTTTATAACTACTAACAAGGGCTGGGAGTAAATACAAATATGAACAATTCTTACTTGAAAGAAAGTAGCTTCCACAGAGCATTGTGGTGCACACCTTTAATCTCAACACTTAGAAGGCAGAGTCAGGTGGATCTCTGTGAGTTCAAGGCTAGCCTGGTCTACAAAGCAAGTTCCAAGACAGCCAGGGCTGTTACACAGAGAAACCCTGTCTTGAAAAACAAAACAAAACAAAACAAATAAATAAGCTAGCTTCCAAGGGCTGGAGAGAGAGTTCAATTGGTTAATAGCTTTTCTTGCTCTTACAGAGAACCTCAATTAGGTTCTCAGCACCTTCTTGGTGGCTTGCAGTCACACATAACTACAGTTCTAGGGATCTGCTGCTCTCTTCTGACTGCTGTGGGCACCATGCACATGGTACAGTCAAAACACTCATATACACATTGTAAAAATAAATCTAGGGGCTAGAAATATGTCTCAGTGGTTAAGAGCACAGGCTGCTTTTAAAAAAGAATTCTAGAAAAAGAATTTTTCAAGTGACTTTTTCTGGAGGGTTGGTGCGGAGGATCCTATCCAGAGCTTTGCGTGTGGTCACTGGGCTCAATGCCTGTGTGTTTCTATTGTTTACAAGGCAGGGTCTTGCTATGAGGTGTGTGTATGCCTATGTGTGTTTCTTCTATTTTCAAAGCAGGATCTTGATACAGTGTCCAGCTAGCTTTAAAGATCTCAGCTTCCTGCCTCTGCTTAAGTGTGATTAGCTCCGACTAAGACTGGGAGAGGCTTTGGCTATGTAGCACTAGCTGACCTGTAATTCATTACAGACATTAGGCCAGCCTCAAATTTGTGGGGATTCTCCTTCCTCCGCCTTGTGAGTACTGAATACAAACATGTGTGCCATCATACTAGTTTTTTTGGTTTGTTTGGTTTGGTTTTTTTAGGGTGGAGTTAAATTTATTTATTTTTGTGTTTGAGTGTTTTGCCTATAAGTATGTCTGTAATCCATGTGAGTGCCTGGTGCCTGAGGAGAACAGAAGAGGACATTGGATCTCCTAGAATTTGAGTTACAGATAATTAGTTGTATGCTACCATGTGGTTGCTGAGAACTGAACCCAGGTTCTCTGTAAGAACAAGTGCTCTTAACCACTAACCCATCCTTCCAGGAACTCCATTTGTTTTAAAACGTTACTTATAATTCTTGTGTGTTCTGTGTGCATGATATCTGTATGTGGGTACATAAGCATGTATGTAACAGGGCAACCCTGGGGAACTGGGTTTCCCTTTCTATCTTTCTGTGCGATTCTCAGGCATCAAACTCTGGTCAACAGATTTGTCCGGTAGGTTTTACCTGCTGAGCTCTCTCCAGGCCATACCCTGCCTCGCTCACCTGATGTCTGAAGTCAGTAGCTCTTCCAAAATATTTCAGCAAAACTAAACAGTACTGAAATTATTTTTACATACCACTTGTCGTGAGAATTACTGGTCGTTTAGTTGTTGCCATGAAGGTTTTGACTGCATTCAAAAACCCAGCATCTTCGTCAAAAATGACATCAACCTACAAACCATTTATTAGAATATTAATATAGTAGGAGCAACAATATACTCACTTAGATCAGTTATGGATCTGAGTAGATATACTATGTCAAAGCCAACATAGATCTTTGTTGTTGTTGTTGCTGTTTTTTCGTTTTTTGTGTTTTATAGGGTTTCTCGGTGTAGCTCTGGCTGGCCTGACACTTACTCTGTAAACTGGCCTTGAACTCAGAGATCTGCCTGTCTCTACCTCCTGATTGCCTGGATTAAAGGTATTCACCACTACTGCCTGGAGAAAAGTTTGTCTCATTCCATAAAGAAACCTTTAAGATGGTCACATAGTAAACATTAAAACTAAAAATAAAACCAAGATTGAGTCATATTTATAGTTGTTAATAATCAGTATCCTTAGCCAGGCGGTAGTGGCGCATGCCTTTAATCCCAGCACTTGGGAGGCAGAGGCAGGCGGATTTCTGAGTTTGGGGCCAGCCTGGTCTACAAAGTGAGTTCCAGGACAGCCAGGGCTACACAGAGAAACCCTGTCTCGAAAACAAACAAACAAACAAACAAAAAATCAGTATCCTTGAAATATGTTGATCTTAGAATTATTCTAGACAAGGATAGAGATAATTTAGTGGTTAAGAGCACTGGCTGCTCTTGCTAAGGATCTGAGTTTGATTCCCAGCATCAACATGGTAGTAGCTCATAAGCACCTGTAACTCCAGTTCCAGGTGATCTAATACCCTCCTCTGCCTTCCAAGGGTGCTGTACACACATAGTGCACAGACATACAGGCAGGCATAACATCCACATATATAAAATAATACAGAGAAAATGCTTTTTAATTACCGTTCTTTATAAAAAATATTATTCTAAAGATAAGTATTCTTGGATTTCTTAGCTATCTTAAAATTTCTTTTACGAAGCACACAGTAGGGGGCTGGAGAGATGGCTCAGTGGTTAAGAGCATCTACTGCTCTTCTGAAGGTTCTGAGTTCAAATCCCAGAAAACAACATGGTGGCTAACAACCATCCGTAATGAGATCTGACGCCCTCTTCTGGTGCATCTGAAGACAGCTACAGTGTACTTATGTATAATAATAAAGAAATCTTAAAAAAAAAAAAAAGCACAGTAGCCGGGCGTGGTGGTGCACCCCTTTAGTCCTAGCACTCAGGAGGCAGAGGCAGGCGGATTTCTGAGTTCAAGGCCAGCCTGGTCTACAAAGTGAGTTCCAGGACAGCCAGGGCTACACAGAGAAACCCTGTCTCGAAAAACCAAGAAAAAAAAAAAAAAAGAAGGAAAGAAGAAAGCAGCAGCACACAGTAACCTTTAAACGTTCCCTCCATGACACGTCCTGAACACACCCCTGCCCGCCTACCTCCTCAAAGAGAATGAGTGATGTCGCCTTCTTCCTGTTGGATTCTTCAGCTCCAACATCTTTAATATGTGAATTATTTGCATTGGTTGATTTAGTCTGAATAAGTTGCCTCTGTTCCAAAGAAGAATTTTTGACTCCTGCATTAATACAATGTTAATATTTTAGGTAACACTCACTGGTTTTGCTTTTTTAGACAAGGTCTCACTGTGTAGATCAGGCTGGCCTTGAATTTGTAGGGAACTACCTGTAGCCTCCACCTCCGGAGTTCTGGAATTAAGGGTATGCACTACCATACCTGCCCAAACTGCTAAAAAGACACTAGGTATACCCACAAACTGAACTCCAATAACAAACTTTACTCAATAGTGATGCTTCTATATTTAGAACTATTAGCACAGGAATCCAGGGAATCCATTCCCAGTTTTATACATCAAGGCTAATTTATTTTATTAACTTCTGCTTTACCTTTATCATTTCCCATGAGTGCTCCTACGTCTTCATTACTTTTGGATTTGGAGGACACTTTAAAGTAATTTGCCAAAGTTTTAGGAAGAAGTGCTCGCTTCTGCCCACTTGTCTTTGGTGACGATGGAGGAAGCTTCCTTGGTGATGTAACAACTTTCCCCGGGGAGTTTAACTTTTCTATGAAAAACAAACTGCATTTAACAACATTCTAAAATTACACTGATGGCCAGATAAAGTCATCTGTAGTTTATTTCTACTCTTACATGAGAATAACCAAAGGCAGACATTTTCTTTCATTCTTATATGTAAATGCTCAACACAGACATTAGCATATTGTTCGATTTATTCTAAGAGAATGACAGAACAAAGAAGCTAGTTGGAAAACATGCTCTTTTCCAAAGTTACATACTTTTCTTTGATTGGCTCCAACAGTCTTTCTAAGGTACTCAGATAGACTCAAACTTTTTTTTTTTTTTCGTTTTTCGAGACAGGGTTTCTCTGTATAGCCCTGGCTGTCCTGGAACTCAGAAATCCGCCTGGCTCTGCTTCCCGAGTACTGGGATTAAAGGCATGAGCCACCATACCAGGCTGACTCAAACTTTTGAGGTGTGGAGCCTCAGACCCATGGGAAAATGGCACCCTGGTCCCCAGGCTCAGAGTGATGGTAAAGCCTCTTATCCGTGTGTAGATGTTGATAATATGTGCAGAAAAAGTCTGTCATAGCCTCCCACTCCCCATATTTACAGTTTGAAGAACGATCCTACTTAGAAGAGTGAAACCTGCCTCCTTTTGTTATCTGTATGTAATAACCCCATCTCTGGTTGCAGCTGTATACAGTAACCCTGCCTCTCTGTTCAACTGTATTTAATAAACCTGCTGAGATTCTGAGGTGTTAGGGTTTCTCCATCAAAGAGTCCAGTCCACCTGAGCCCAGCTTTTCTCTATGTATTTAAATTTTTTCTTTATTCTCTCACCTCTCCAGTCAGTTCCATTCTTGGAGCCAGGCCAGACCTGGCAATCCTCTCTACTTCTGCCTTCTAAGTACAGGTATACACCAAATGTCCAGCGTAAATACATAATTTTGAAATAACATTCGCAATTCCTCCAGTTATATTTTTTCTATAGCTGCTTGAAATCAGAAGATACTGGAGAAAAAACAAGTAATGGCATATCCTGGCCTCTATAATACATCATTATTACATGTGAACAGTGTGTATTTAGAAAGATATTCTGGAGGATGGATACAAAGTCAGAACATAAAGGGATGATCTCTACTCTCCTGCAGCGTGAGGCCTTCCATCCTTATCTCAGTTCGGACAGTCTTAATTAAGCAGTAGAGCAGTATCTTCCGTGGTAGCCACCCTATTCACATAATTCCATAACTGAGCCTTGTTCAATTGTCTGCTCTATATCCATGGATCATATCCTATCACTTACATATTGGAGGTGTTCAGTAAACACAATGACAATTGTGAGTTTAAAATAGTTATTCTCCCTATAAATTTATTTACAAATCACCAGGCCATTCTGGGGCTGGAAAGAAGCCTCAGAGTTAAGAGCACGTGTTCCTTTTGCAAAGCACTTCGGTTCAATTCCTAGCACCATATTGGGAGTTCAATAGCTCACAACTATAGAACTCCAGTACCAGAGGATCCAATACCTTCTTCTGGTCTCTGTGGGAACTAGGCACAAGCATGGTACATACACGCAATCAAAAACATAGGTAAGAGATGTAAAACCTTAGTTAAAACATTTGTTTATAATGAATAAACAGCGGAAATACTACTTTATTTTTAGTTTTCCATTTTTGAAACAGGCAAAGGATTACTAATTTTAAAAATTATATACTACTGTTTTGATACCCAAGTCCCCTTAGATAGGGTCTCATGAAACCCAGACTGTCCTTGAACTAGAGGCACAGCCACAGATAACCTTGAGCTGCTGTACTGGGATTAGAGGCATCACTATCACTGTATTCTAGGTAAGCATTCTATCCACTATACCATAAGTCTGACTGCTTCTTTGCCTTTATAAGTTTCTCACTTTGCAACCAAAGCTAGCTTTGAACTCATGGCAGCCCTCCATCTCAGTCTCCTATGCGCTCATATTTCAGGTATGAGCTACCATACCTGGCATTATGTGCTACCTTTAATTTCAAGATACTCACATTGAAATTAAAAAAATAACTTCCAAAACAAGAATCACCTCCAGCCAACCCTAAGATTAGGGCTATCTGCACACTAGAAAGGCAGGAGATCCAGTGATTCCAGAGGCCAATCAAAAAACCTACAGACCAACTGAAACAGTTCCCTGCCAGCCAGAGGGGAATATGTAACCACCAGAGGAAAATTCTGCTTCTAGGCAAGATAAAAGCATCTGAGACTGGATTTAATTTTCCATGTAAAACAATAAATAACAATAAAAAGCTGACATCCTGTATGAAATACTTAAGTTGTTGGCTGCCACCCAACAAAGGACAATCCTTGAGGGACAAGACATGAAGAACAGCTAATCTTGAAGACTGCCCAGCTTATTGCTTTGAAAGAATTCCTAAGCTTCAGTGGGAAAGGAAACAAGTCCTACGAAGACTACTGCAGGGAATAAGAGAACACACAAGTTGAGATAGCTGTGCAGAGAGCTTGGAAATCTGCAGAACCATCTTATCTTCTGCCAAGTCTAAAATTAAGTACTCATGAGGAAGGAGCCATGGGAAACAAATCTCGAGACACACGGAAATCTAGGAATGGCAAATTCATCCCTTTTTTATTTAGATTTTTGTTTTCTTTCAGAGATAGGCTCTCATTATGTAGCCCTGGATGGCCTAGAACTCACTATTTAAACCAAGCTGACCTCAAACTCATAGTGGTCCACGTGCCTCCCAAGTGCTGGAATTAAAAGCATGTGCCACCTTGCCTGACTGAATTCAATCTTTTGACTAGACAGACCAACCAATATCATTGCTGCGAGACTAGCAAGGGTGTTCAGGTACAGTATTATAGAGAGAAGCAGAATCAGCCCAAGTCTAAATGCTGCTATGATATTGGCTAATATAGCAGACCTGAAACAACCAAACAAATCAGAACAAAGGTCAAGTTAAAGCAGACAGAAATACCCAGGATCTAACAAGATAAACTGTACAAAGTCTGACAGGCAATTGAAAGTATCAGGCATTCAGGCTGGAGAGATGGCTCAGTGGTCAGGAGAACTTATAGCTTTCCTAGGGGACCTATGAGCATCAGTTCCCGGCACCCACATCAGGCAATTCACAGCTGCCTGTACCTCCAATTCCAGGATCAAATACTTTCTGGCATCTGTGAGCTCTACATGCAAAAGGTGCACACAAACCCATGTGGACACACACCCAACACCTACAGGAACAGCAGAATATACTCCCTAAGACAGGAAAAGCTGAAAACTAACTCAGAAACTACACAGATGACAGATATATAGACAAGAATAACAAAATAGCTATAACCATAGTCTGTGTGATCAGATATTTACAGGAAAATGGGGCATGTGATAACTGGAAACACAGGATAAAAGAAGACCCACATGAAACTTCTGAAAATGAAAACAATGCTGGACAGCACACACCATGAGCATCTTAGATATTGCAGAGCACGTCCACAAACTTGAATATATAGCAATAACTATTCAAATCAAATAAAAGAGAAAAGGACTGAGAAACAGAGGAATCACCTGTGAGTAGAGACACATTCTCTACTAGACAGAGATGATGGCTGGCCGCATAGTGTTTACTAAAGATGTGACAGAGTGAGCCAGAATGAAAATACTTGAACTCATTCATCAATTCCTTGACGTGCATCAGGTTTTCTTTCATAGTATCATAGGGAGAACAAGCCTACCTACTTCAGTATTCTAGTCACACAATAGAATATAAATCTATTAGAGCCCATAACCAGTGACTGATAAGAAATGCAGGGAAGGAAAATATGGCAACTGATAACATAAGAATACATAAGAGGGGGCCAGAGAGATGGCTCAGTGGTTAAGAGAACTGATTGGTCCTCCAGAGGTCCTGAGTTCAATTCCCAGCAACCACATGGTGGCTCACAACCATCTGTAATGGAATCTGAAGCCCTCTTCTGGTGTGTCTGAAGACAGTACACTGTAGTGTACTCGAAAGAAAGAAAGAAAGAAAGAAAGAAAGAAAGAAAGAAAGAAAGAAAGAAAGAAAGAAAGAAAGAAAGAAAGAAAACAGTAAGAAGCCAAATCCATAGTATGACAAGGGCTCAGTTCTTCAATATAAAAATGACAGGAATAGAAAAGGTAGGGACTTGATAGAGAGGTTAAAGAAACCCAAGAAGCAAGAACTAGTCAAGTGTGAAACGTGGGCCTTGTTTGGATACTGATTGGAACAAACCATATAAAATCACAAACAACTGAAATCAGACTGTTTTTTTTTAGCAAGGAACAAGCTTCACTTTTAGGTTTGATTATACTATTGCTATGTTTTTTAAAAAGCCCTTAGTGTTTAGAACACCTAAGAATGGTGTTGATGTTAGAGTCTATGGCCTTCGGATTTATTTTACTTCAAAATAGCCTGAGGAACAAAAGTGTGTTTATGTGCAGAAAAATAGAAAAAATAATTGTAGATGCTTATGAGAATTATTCTCTCAAGATTTGATTTTCAAAACATTACTATAGCCTAAGTAATGGATTACTTACTTGGTGACTTGCCAATGTTGTAGTTATTAAAGAAACAGGGTTTTTGTGAGTTTACACCTTGCTTATCTACTTGATGGGACTGGGTAGCTTCCTTCAGCTGAGACAGGATTTGCCTACCACTTCGCTGGGAAGAGGCATTCACTTCAAATATCTAAAAGAATATATATATATATATATTTAAAAGACAGAAATAGATTTTTTTCTTTCTTTCCTTTCTTGTTCTTGAGACAAGATCTCATACCGTAGCCTAGGCTGTACACAAATGCACAGCAGTTCTCCTGCCTCAGCCCTCAGCTTTCCAACTGCTAGGATTGCAAGTGTGAACCATCATGCTTACATCCTGCTTCTTTGCACACTGAGTGCATGTGGAAGCCAGAGGATGACCTTGGGTGTATTCCTCTATCTACAACCACCCTGGTTTTTAAAGAGGGGCCTTTTATTTTATCTTAAAGATTTATTCATATATTATATGTAAGTACATGGTAGCTGTCTTTAGACACACCAGAAGAGGGCATCAGATCTCATTACAGATGGTTGTGAGCCACCATGTGGTTGCTGGGAATTGTACTCAGGACCTCCAGAAGAGCAGTCAGTGCTCTTACCAGCTGAGCCATCTCTCCAGCCCAAGAAGGAGCCTTTTATCCATGTGTCGTGATGCACATGGTGATGCACACTTGTAATCCAAGCACCCAAAACGGCAGGACAGGCCAATCTCCAGGCTAGGCTAGCTTACCATCAACCAAACAAGGACACAAACAACAGTCTTTGGGTGAACCTCGTATTCATGATTGGTGAGGTCCACTTGTAAACTCAAGAAAAATGCCTGACTTGGCTTTCTCAGCCCCAGGACAGCAGATATGCACCACCTGGCAGCACTCATGCAGGTGCTGGGCAATCTGAACTCAGTCCACAAGCACTTTTCCAACTGAGTTATTTCCCCATCCCCCTGTTCTCTTTTTTGAAACAAGGCTTCATTAACACAGGCTGGCCTTGGGTCTGTGCTCTTCTAGTTTAATGCTAAGACTACAGGCACACTGGCAGGTTTATTTTTCAGTTCAGTTCTTACATTAACATTTACTGTAGCTAACTACTAACCTTAAACCCGAGCTCCTGAGCACAAGCATACACGGCAGCAGTTTTTCCCACTCCCGTTGGTCCTGTTATAAGAACAGTGTTGCAAAGACGATTCTCTTCATCATCTGAACTGCCTTTAAAGTCCGTGCTATCCGATAAATCTGAAAAAGTATCCAAATACAAATGAAATGATCAACTACTTAGGCAGCACTTTTACCTCATGAGACAGCAACTAAATCCTACAAATTTCTTGCACATAAATACTATAAAGTGAATTCACAAAAAGTAAAAAAGTCAAACATGAATATACCAATCTTTTACTAAATTTATGTGAATTTTAGCTAAACCAACTCTAAAATGTTCAATGAAATTTTAAAAATTAAAAAAAAAACTAACCCAAAATACCTTCCTCTTTTTCATCTCTCTTTCCTTTCAAATTATGTCTTTCTTCTAGTTCAGCTCTTCTTTTCCAGTCCTTCAACCAACTGTCATAAAAGAAATGTGTTAATAGAAACAATCTAAAGTAGAGGGCTGTGTTGTAGCTCAGCTGGAAGAACACCTGTCCTGAAAGCTCAAATGCTGTGGTCTATAACTAGCACCAAATAAACAGGGTGTGCTGTGCACTTATGATTCCCACACTGTAATTCCACAACTCAGGAGGATCACAGTGTATTTGCAATATGTGTGGTTGAGGAAGTCAGAGACTAACATTGAGGAGTTGGCTATCACCTTCTACCATGTGGGTTCAGGAATGGAATTCAGGTTGTCAGGCAACTTAACGCCCGCCCCCAGCCATCATAATGATCCTCCCTCCTGATTTATTTTTTTGAGACAGGGTTTGGCTAAGTTGCCTAGACTGACCTTGAACTCACAGTATTCTCTTCCCTGGCCTCCCATGTACTAGGATTACAGTATATCATAATACCTAGTCCTGGAAAGGCAATTTTGTGAGTCTGAGGCCAGCCCAGTCTATAGAGATAGTTCTAGGGCAGTAAAGGCTACAAAAAGAAACCCAATCTCAAACAAACAAACAAAAAACAAAAAGAAAAAGAAGCGTATCATGCAGCCCAGGCTAGCCTTAAACTTTGTAGTTCAAATTGGCATTTAACTCCTGGTCTTCCTGCATCCATCTCTAGACTGCTGGGATTACAGGTGCCACATGACCAGCAGATATAATCTTATCTGAAAGTTTTATGAGACAGTTTCAATAGTGTAAGCTCTAATAAATAGAAATTTTAAAAAGCTAGCTGCTGGTGGCTGGCTCACACCTTTAATCCCAACATTTGGAGGGGGGACGGGGAACAGAGGCACGCCAATCTCTGAGCTGAAGGCCAACTCAGTCTACAGAGTGAGTTCCAGGACATCCAGAGCTACACAGTGAAACCCAGTCTTGAAAAACCAAAATAAATAAATAAATAAATCAAATAAGAGAATGTTTTTACTTGAAATTATTTTCCAAAAAGACTTTCCATGTAATACTACTATTATTTTTAGTTTCTAAATAAATTTTAGTCTAAATACCAAAACTAAGTTTATAAACTATGTCTTAATTCCTTTACAAGTTCTACCAACCTATATAACTTTTTGACAGCTAACTCATTGCCTATGAGTTCATTCGAATTCTGAGGCTGGTACTTTTCTGTCCAAAGCATGTCTTCAGTTCCAGAATCTAAAGAAACAATAAGTAAACACATTAACATATTACACATTCCTTGACATAAGCAAACATTCTTAGATATTTAGATTATTATAGATGCAATCAAAGATATGAATAGAAAGATTTATTTATAAAATACAAAAATGTTTTTAAACTTTTCATTTAAAATGTATCACACCAAACTCAAATTACTTTAAACAAAACCAAAAACCAATCACACAGCTTTAATCTCAGCACTTGGGAGGCAGAGGCATGTAGATCTCTGAATGAGGCTAGTCTAGTCTACATAGTGAATTCCAGGCCAGCCCATTCTATACAGTGAGAGCCTATATTAAAAAATAAACAAACAAATAAATTAGAAAAAAATTTAAAAACTAACTATTATAAATACCGATTTATACCGAGGCTAGAGAGATGACTCAGCGGTTAAGAGCACTGACTGCTCTTCCAGAGGTCCTGAGTTCAATTCCCAGCATCCACATGGTGGCTCACAACCATCTGTCATGGCCTCTGATGCCCTCTTCTAGTGTGTCTGAAGACAGCTACAGTGTACTCATATACATAAATAATTCTTTTAAAAAAGAGTAATATGCGTACATTAAAACTTTATAACTATATTTTAAATTACCATGTTTAATAATAGGAACCATGAGACAAACAAGCTAAAGAACAAAGTTCTGATTTTATGACGTCAATCTGAGTAAAGAGAAAAGGATACCCCTCTACCAAAGACTGATAAGAAGCCAATTCTCTCCAAACTATCATGCCAGCCAAACAAAATGAAAATCTGAATGGAATTTATACAGGTAAGAAACTGACACTATACTTAAGGAAGACAGTTCATAAAAATATTCCTCATGCTGGGCAGTGGTCGCACAAGCCTTTAATCTCAGCACTCAGGAGGCAGAGGCAGGCGGATTTCTGAGCCAAGAAGAGTGTTGTTTAAAAAGAAGGAGGGGGCAAGAGAGAATGAAAGCTTAGGAGTTCACAATGTGACTTAGTAGGCAGAATATCTGCCTAGCATACACAAAGGTCTGGGTTCACTTTCCAGCACCATGCATAACATGGTATGGTAATGCATGCTTAGAGTTCTGGCACTTGGTAGGTGAAGGCAAGAGGCTCAAAGGTTATCTTTGTTTGAGATCAGCCTGGACTACATAAGACTATCTCAAAATGGAGGCAGGCAGGGAAGATGGAGAGATTAAAAATAAACTATCAAGAGTTCTAAGATAAGAGAGGAAAAACTTCAATTAGCCAGGAAAGGACAGTGCTGTCATCATCTACTGTCAGAATATCATTGTCTACTGCTTCTCTCTCGACTCTACATGTTACTGTGATCGGTTCAGTTTTTCCCTGAGATATTTAAAAGTATACCTCTGGAAGGATCTAGATTTGTACAAGAAGAGCTGATTCTTTTGTCAAGGTCTTTTGACCTCCCCTTTATCTCTTCCAGGCTCACTGAATATTCATTTTGTCTCTTTCTTTTTGACTTCTGATTTCCCGTTGCCACTTGTTTCCTTTTGGTTTCTTTTTGACTGACATCAGGCTGTAGTTGTGGACTTGCTGTTTTGGGATTAGAGGAATGTATGTGCTTACTTATCAACAGAAACAATCTTCAATACCCAATAATCTTCCTATCACTCTCAAATATCCTATTAGTCGTACAACATAAAAATGAAAAGTTAAGAATCAAATATTACATCAGCCAGAGATCTTAATATGTAGACTGCCTTCTATACGGATGAGTTGTAATAACGTCATTTAACAAGTTATTAATGAATGATTAGCATTTTAACAGAACTAGATCTGCCTGGGTTGGGAATCCATGCAAACTGGAAGGACCAACCACTGCATCGCACTGCTAAACAGTCTCCCTTGCCAACTGGCAGCAAAGTTCTATCTGTGCCATTCATTTCTAAGAGTCAAAGGCCGGTTTTCATCTTTTCAAAACTCAAATGTAAACATAAATGACAATGATTGATTGTCACTAACCTTGTTTAACATGACCCTCACAAAGTACCTGGTGTTCAATTCGTTTTTTAAGAAGCAAGGGAAAATATTTTCCCAAAGAAAATTCTGGATTTGAGCACTTTATTTCCTCCAGCAAAAGGTTTCTTACTTCTTTAGTAAAGTCCTTCCTTGTCCTCATCATCTGCAATGGAGAACAAAATGTACAATAACCATCCGTTGCCAGCCGGGCAGTAGTAGCGCACGCCTATAATCCTAGCACTTGGGAGGCAAAGACAGGCAGATTTCTGAGTCTGAGGCCAGCCTGGTCTACAGAGTGAGTTTCAGGACAGCCAGGGCTACACAGAGAAACCCTGTCTCAAAAACAAAAACAAACAAACAAACAAACCAACAAACCCTCCCTTGCCACATTGGTTGGCTCACAGCCACCTGTAACTTCAGTTCCAAAGCATCTCACCCACGCTTCTGGCCTCTGTGGGTAGGTGCACATAAACACACACATGCATTCAGGAATATACATACATAAACATAAAATAAAAAATGTCTACCTTTCAATTCTCCAATTCTACACACACACACATACACACACACACACACACACACACACACACACACACACACACACACACACGCACCGCTCCATTCCTTTTTTCATTATCTTCTTTCTTTCTTTCTTTTGATTTTTCAAGACAGGGTTTCTCTGTGTTGCCCTGGGTATCCTGGACCTTACTCCACTTACTCTGGGGCTGGCCTTAAACTCCGAGATCTGCTTGCCTTTGCTGGAATTAAAAGTGTGTGCCACCAGCCCCCAAGCTAGAATATTTATTTCAATTACACTTGTTTTTAACTGGAGAGTAGGAGGACCTCTAGCCTAGACAGTTGATGATCAGTGCTTTCCTATGAAAGCAGGGTGATTTATCTGGTACTTACCACAGCAGCAGGATTACTTCTTGGATTTGGATTCAAGGTGGAAAATTCACCAAAAGCAACAACACATTCTGAGAGATCTGTTACTTTAGTATTTAATTCCTTAAGTTCAGTTAACAGAGGACAAGAAGGTGGCTTCAAATGCCATAACCAATATTCTAAAGAAAAACAGAGCATACTAAGTTATATACTGAATCTACTTACTAAATATCAAACACACAAACATTAAAAGGCCCAACAAACCTTAATATGTAAGAGACCCTTAGTTCAATTCCCAGCACTAGCAAACAAACCAAAGCAGCTATACGGTTAAGACAAAAATACCAAACACCCAAGTGAATGCAGTGAACAAAATGCATAGCTCACCCACGTCACAGCTCGCCCACTTCATGCCTCACTCACAGCATTCGAGAAGCGAGAAAAGACTGAGACAACAAGGCTTGTCTAAGCTTCATAGTAAGAACCCCACCAAAAACGACTGATAAAAATTACCTCATCTTCTCTTTAATTTGTAAAAATGAGCAAACTCATATTTTTGAATATTTTAAAATCAACTTTGATATATAGGAGGAAAAATTAAAAAATCAAGGTACTATTCAGCATTCTGATTTAGAGTGTGTCTAAGGTTTTGATTTGCTTGTTTTGTTGTTATGTTGTTTGTTTTTAGACAGAGCCTCACTATGGAGCCCAGGCTGGGACTAAACTTGCTACCTCCCTCAGACTGGCCAAGAACTACAGATTCTCAAACGCAGCCTTCCAACAAACCCACACTGAATCATTACAATGGTACTCATCTTACATCCTTCCATCAGGGATGTAAGATGACAGAGGTAGAAGAATCTCTGTGCCTTCTTTGTCTGCTCTGTGTAGGAGCATCATCAGTAAACTTGAGTCCAGGGATTAGGAAAATAAGATAAAATATTCTTGTAATCATTAAAAGTATCATCAGAATGCTATAAAACCAAAAATCCTACCCCATTTTCTTCTTTTAAATTTGTATTTACTGCCAGGCAGCACTCAGAACGCAGAAGCAAGTGGATCTCTGAGTTCAAAGCCAGCCTAATATACATATCAAGTTCCAGGACAGCCAGGGCTATGCAGAGAAACCCACTTATTTTTTTGAAGATTTACTATACGTAAATACACTGTAGCTGCTTTCAGATACTCCATAAGAGGATGTCAGATCTCATTACAGATGGTTGTTAGCCACCATATGGTTGCTGGGATTTGAACTCAGGACCTGTGGAAGAGCAGTCAGCGCTCTTAACCGCTGAGCCATCTCTCCAGCCCCAAGAGAAACCCACTCTTGAGATACTACAACAATGACAAATTATTTATCTCTTTTTTTTTTTTTTTAAAGATTTATTTATTTATTATTATATGTAAGTACACTGTAGCTGTCTTCAGACACACCAGAAGAGGGCGTCAGATCTCATTACGGATGGTTGTGAGCCACCATGTGGTTGCTGGGATTTGAACTCTGGACCTTCGGAAGAGCAGTCGGGTGCTCTTACCCACTGAGCCATCTCACCAGCCCCTATTTATCTCTTTTTAAAGCCTTCTTTTTCCCTCCTTCCCTCCCTCTCTTCTTCCCTTCCTCCCTCCCTTCCTTCCTTCCAAACAGAGTCTCATAATGCCTTGAACTTGCTGTGTAGACCACACTGGCTTTTAATTCACAGAGATTCTCCTGTTTATACCTAGTAAGTGTTGGTACTATGATATTTTTGTGTGTGCACCTGAGTGTATATATATGTGTACCACATTTGTACTGTACTTATCAAGGACAGAAGAAGGTTTTTTTCTTCCTGAAAGCAAGAAACATAGATAGATCTCCCGGAACTGGAGTACAGGTGGTAATGAGCCCTTCATGTGGGTGCTGGGACTCAAACCCAGGTCCTCTGCAGGAGCAGTAAGTGCTCCTAACCACTCAACCATTTCTCCAACCCTTTATCTTTTTTAAAACAGAGTCTCACTATACAGCTCAGAAGGGCCTCAGTCTCCAGGTGTTTGGAGAGCAGGTGCATGCCACTACCCTTATGGCTTTTACCTTTCCGTGTGTGCAGAAGATCAAACCAATGGCTCCCATATGCAGGCAAGCATTCTATCAGCTAGGGACATCCCAAGATCCTTTTTTTTTTTTTTTAAAACAATGCATAGTATCAGATTAGTTCTAACAGGGTAAGCATAAATACTTAACCAGGGAGGGCCCCTGCCTATATCACAACACTTGGAGGGCTAATATAGAAGTACTGCTAAGTTTCAGGCCTAGGATAGATGCATAATCAAGGTCAGACAGGGCTACAGAATAAGAGACCCTGGCTCAAAAATAAATACATTTGAGGTGAGCCTGGTCTATGTAGTGCGTTCCAGGCTGTCCAAGCTACACAGAGACCCTGTCTAAATGAACACACACACACACACACACACACACACACACACACACTAAACAAACTTACCATCATCCTTCTGTTGTACATGAACAACCCTCTGGAAACTGGTACTCACTGCATTGTACACATCTAATGCAGCAGCTTTCTTTGCAATCTGACGTTTCAGTAAATCTGGCAAACCACTCATTAGAAAATCACGCTTTGCTTTAAATTGTACATCACAATCCTGAGTTTGTTCTGATGAATCTTGACTTTGAAGAAAATTATTTAAAAAGTAAAACCAAAAGTTATAAGCAACTGAAGGAATAACTACCCAAGTTCAATTCCCAGGAACCACAGCATGGGGGAGAGCCAACTCCCACAAACTACTGTCCAGTCTCCATATGCGAGCCTTGGCATGTGTGCACATGTAAATTATTAATTAGTTAATATAATAAAAATAATTAAATTAGCCAGGAATAGTGGAGCACACCCTTAATCCCAGCATTCAGGAGGCAAAGGCAAGTACAGCTCTGTGACTTTGAGGCCAGCTAAGTCTACTAAGTAAGTTCAAGGCAGCAGAACTGCACAGTAATACTATATCTTAAAATAAATAAATAAAGTAAAATTAAATTAAAAAATAAACTATTATTGCCAGTGAAGTAGCTTGCAGGTAAAGGTACTTGCTACCAAGACTAATGATCTGAGTTCAATCTCCAGGACTAACATGGGAGTAGGAAAAAACCCCAAACCTCTGCCCTCCACACACCCATACCCACACATAAGCAAGTGAATAAATGCAAAAGAATAGAGAATGAACCATCTAGACAGTGAGATGGCTTAGTGGGAAAGGCACTTGCCAAACAAGCCTGGTAACTTGAGTTCCATTCCCAAAGAGAACAAAGGGCCAATTACAATTTGCCAACATAGGCATACACATGCACAGACAAACAGACACACACACAATAAAAATGAAATCTAAAAAAACTTTTCAAAATTAAGCACACCCAATATATTAGCTGGTAAATTTCTCTTTTGCTTATCTACTCATGTTCATAAATTAAATGGAGACAAATATGTATACATTAAACAAACAAGTGTCTTAGCTAGGCAGTGGGGACCCATGCCTTTAATCCCAGCAGGCAGAGGCAGGCAGATCTCTGAGTTTGAGGCTAGCCTGGTCTACAGAGTGAGTTCTAGGACATCCAGGGCTATCCTAAGAAACCCCTTCTGGAAAAATCACCACCACCACAATAATAATAGTAATAAATAAAAAACAACAAAAAAAAAGTCTTTAAAAAAAAAGAGAAAAGAATCAAATTCACAGCCAGGTAGTGGTGGCATGTGCCTTTAACTCCAGTACTTGGGAGGCAGAGTTTAAGGCCAGCCTGGTCTGCCGAATTAGTTTCAAGACAGCCATGGCTGCACAAAGAAACCCTGTCTCAAAAAACAAAAAAATAAATGAGTCAAACTCAGACCTCAATGGGCAGTGGGGCTCCAACCTTAAATCCCAGCACTTGGGAGGCAGAGGCAGAGTGGTCTAAGACAGACAGGGCAACATGGAGAAACTCTGTCTCAAAAACAGCAAAAAACAAGGGGGCTGGAGAGATGGCTCAGTGGTTAAGAGCACTGACTGCTCTTCTAAAGGTTCTGAGTTCAACTCCCAACAACTACATGGTGGCTCACAATCATCTGTAATGGGATCTGATGCCCTCTTCTGGTGTGTCTGAAGACAGCTACAGTGTACATATAAAATAAAAAAAAAAAACAAATAAACAAACAAAAAAACAAATAGAAAAAGATTCAGAAAATAGGAGATGTGCTTTTCTACTGGTAGTGGAGGGAGCAGGGGTGATATAAAGGTAAAAATGTAGGGGAAGTTGTAGCTGAAGGTTAAGGGAAGTGGTACAAGGTATCAATGCATTTAGCATTTATCATCTTATACATATTGCTTCCTCAATTTATCTACTGAAAACCTAGAAGTACTGTCTACCCAGGAATGGTGAGCACAGAAAGCATGATTTCTGTACAGTTTCATAAGACAGAGTCAAGGAGTCAACAGCCCTTGGAGAAAAAGCTATTCTCTAGATGGTATGACTAGAAGGTGTACTCAAACAGTTAGTGACTGACATATAAGGACACAGGGTAAGCAGCTGTTTCCACTTGCTATAACAACCCCCCAAAACCTAGGTCATTTATAAAGAAAGCTTTATCATAGCTGTGTGTGGTGACACATGTCTGCAACTTTAACACTCTGGAAGAGGCAGGAGAATCAGGAGTTCAAGGACATCTTTGGCTACATAGTGAGTTCAAAGCCAGTCTATGCTACATGAAAATGTTTCAATAAAACAAACAAACAAACAAACAAACAAACAATCACATCTGGCATGATGGCTCGACAGGTAAAGTACTTGTTGCCACGCAAGCCTGGCAGCCTGAATTCAATCCCTGGAACTCACAGAAAGGTAGGAGACGACCTACTTCACAAAGCTGTACCCTGACTCAGGAGGCTGAATTTGAAGATGGAGGAAGTTAGCAAGACCCTGTCTCAAATAAAGGGCTGGAATATGGTTGAATGTCAGAGTGTTTATTAAGTAAGGACCTCTGTTCAATTTCCAGCACTGAGGAAAACACACACACACACGCACACATACACACGCACGCACCCGAGTCCCACAAAGATTTTTTTTTTTCCGAGACAGGGTTTCTCTGTGTAGCCCTGGCTGTCCTGGCACTCACTTTGTAGACCAGGCTGGCCTCGAACTCAGAAATCCACCTGCCTCTGCCTCAAGAGTGCTGGGATTAAAGGCATGCGCCACCACCGCCCGGCTTAAAATAAATAAATCTTAAAAAAAAATAAAAAAATAAAAAAAAATAAAAAGGTCCTCAGAGGGCTGGGGGTGTTGACTCAAGTGAGTAGAGCACCTGTTTTTGAAGTGTGGAGACTGGAGTTGGGATGCCATCGCCCACTTTACCCACTGCTGGGTAATGGAGGAAGACCCTGCCATCTGCCTCTGGTCTCCATTTACATATGCATGAGCACCTGCACACAAGTACATGTAAGCACAGACACCACAAAGAGGCATACACACACCACACATATATGCATATGAAAAAAAGGACTTCATATGCCCATTGACATCTAATTAAACAAATAAATACAACTTGTATTCCATAAAACATTCAATGTTTAAATATTTGTATTGGACTGACCTGCTTTCATCCAAATCAAAGACAGGAATGGCTGTTCTTTTGGTCCTTTTGGCAAGAAATAAAGGAGCAATTTTCATTTTTCCTTAGAAAAATCAATACTTGGATTAGTATTAAATGTTTACCATCTCCACTTACCTTCAATTGTTTTCAAAGTTATCTTTTAAATTTTTTAGAAATTTAACTTAATTATTAAAATGCTATATAATAATGTTTCATTAGCTTTGTAATATCAAATCCCCTGGGAAACTTTGATTTTTAACTATAGAATCCTATAATGCACATCTCAAAATTTTGCTCAGACGCTGGCTCAATAAATAAACACTGGTTTTCTTTTCTTTTTTGGTTTGTCTTTTCTTTTCTTTTTTTCTTTTTGGTTTTTCGAGACAGGGTTTCTCTGTGTAGCCCTAGCTGTCCTGGAACTCACTTTGTAGACCAGGTTGGCCTCGAGCTCAGAAATCCGCCTGCCTCTGCCTCCCAAGTGCTAGGATTAAAGGCGTGCGCCACCATTGTCCAGCAATAAATAAATACTTAAAAAACCAACAACGAAACCCCAGGGACTGTAGAGATAACTTTGTGGACAAAGCCTGACCGACACCCTGGGTTTTTATCCCTGAAGCTCATAAGATACAAGGTGGAAGGTGAAGACCCACACCTAAACTGTCTTGCACTCTCATATGGGAACATACAAATCAACCAATTAATAAATAAAGAAATGTTTTAAGGAGCACAGAAAAAATTGAAAGACATGTTTTAAAGCTGCTAAGTATATACATACAGAAGTACAATAATTTAAAGTATGTTCCCTGCCAGGCGGTGGTGGCGCACGCCTTTAATCCCAGCACTTGGGAGGCAGAGGCAGGCGGATTTCTGAGTTCGAGGCCAGCCTGGTCTACAAAGTGAGTGCCAGGACAGCCAGGGCTATACAGAGAAACCCTGTCTCGAAAAACAAAAAAAAAAAAACAAAAACAAATAAAGTATGTTCCCCCCCAAAAACTTAAAACATAAACAACATGCCCAATTTTTCTTTGAAAAACTTGATCAAAATTTTACTTATCAAAATGGAAATAATTAGACAGGCAAGGTGGCACACACCTATAATCCCAGCACCTGAAGGTAGAGGCAGGGAGTTGAGGTGTTCAAGGCCAGCCTCAATTATATAGTAAGTAGCCAGCCTGGTGTGATAGGAGATCCTGTCCCACAAAATATAACTGAGAACCCAGAAGCAGGCAGATCTCTGAGTTCGAAGCCAGCCTGATCTACATATTGAGTTCCAGAATAGTCAGGGCTATACTAAGAAACTCTATCTCAAAAATCTAAAAAACTAAAAACAAACAAACAAACAAAAAAGCAAAACCAAACCAAAGCTAGGCATTATGGTATATGCCTTTAATTCCAGCACTTCATATGCAAAGACAGGCAGATCTCTGTAGCCAGTTCCAGACCAGGAATACAGAGTGCAAGCCTGTCTCAAAGAAAACAAAACACCTAAAATTTATGATTTATGGGATAAGACACCAGAATATTCAAGATGAATTGCCCCCAAACACTTATGGATAGTAATCCATAAAACAGTACTGAATAAAAGAGTATCCATAAAACAGTATTGAATCCAATTACCAGGGACATTTTTAGAAGACTTGTTTAGAAGTTTTTTTCCTAGTACATCATTCAGATTCTGAAGTTTCTCCTGACTCTTCTCTGGTTCTCTTAGAGAAGTTGGACTTGAGTCTATTAGTATCACAGAGTCCTAAAACAAAAATACGAGAAAAAGCAAAAACACTTTAAAACAGCATTTTCCGTTACTCTCAGTAAATCCTAATAACCCCAGTGAATGTCTAAGACAGTTCTGAGCTAAGCTGTTTTCACATATACACATACTTAATAACACACAATGTCTATAACTTTTACAGAGATGTAACAGTGAAAATGAAGGATTTTCCCTTTTCTTCATAATTTCAGATAAAAGATTCTTATTACAGATTTTTGTAATTTCAGCATATAGTCTGCTCGCTCGCCCTCCCCCCAACTCTCTCTCCCTTCCTTTCTTCCTTTGAGACAAGTTATCTCAGTGTGTAGCCCTGGCTGCCCTGGAATTCACTCTGTAGACCCGGCTGGCCTCAAAGTCAGCACTTTTGTCTGAGGGGCTTAAAGGCACACACCACCATGCCCAGCTTCTTTCCTTATTAACTGAAGATGTTCACCTTTTCTACACTTTTCTCTTGTATACCCAAATTGCCAGCATTATTATTCTTGTACTATGAGGCCATTATTGAGCAAAACAAGGATGCTTGAACACAAGCACTGTTAATCCTGCCACAGCTGTCCAGATAACTGACGTGGCTCCTAAAGGGGAGATAGCAAGTAAAGCGAGGATACAGTGATAACAGAGTAACTGGTCTCACGGAAGGGTGGGGTTGCGGCTCAGTGGTAACAGTCTTTGGTATTCTATCATACAATATTTTATGAACTATCCAGAACAGACAAATCTATAGAAATAGAAAGCAGCCGGGCGTGGTGGCACACACCTTTAATCCCAGCACTCGGGAGGCAGAGGCAGTTGAATTTCTGAGTTCGAGGCCAGCCTGGTCTACAAAGTGAGTGCCAGGACAGCCAGGGCTACACAGAGAAACCCTGTCTCAAAAAGCCAAAAAAAAAAAAAAAAAAAAAGAAATAGAAAGCAGATAAGCAGCTATCATAGTGAGATGTGAGGACGGGGAAGCGACAGCTAGAAGAAAGGTAGAAAGGTGTCCTCCGTGGAGGTAACAAGAATGTCCCAAACTGGCCTGTGGCACATAGTCACAATCCCAGCTCAGGCAAAAGGATGGTGAATTTGAGGGACCCTGGGCTACACAGCAAGACCTTATATCAAAAATGAGAGATTTTTCTAAAATTGGCCATAGTAGAACTCTGAATATATTCAAAGATACTGAACTACATACTTTTTTTAAGACAGGGTACCAGGTAGGCCACACTGTCCTTGATCCTCTTACGTAGCCTGAAGATCACTTGAACTTCTAGTCCTCTACTTTACCTCCCTAGTGCTAAGGTCTCGATATGCACCGTAATGCCTTAGATTTTGAATTGTATACTTACATGGCATGTGAACTATAGCTCAATAAAACTATTTTTAAACATTTCCCAAAATAAGAAAATACTTTTATTGAGCTGTAATTCACATGCCATTTAAGATAGAATTATTAGCCGGGCGTGGTAGCGCACGCCTTTAATCCCAGCACTTGGGAGGCAGAGGCAGGTGGATTTCTGAGTTCGAGGCCAGCCTGGTCTACAAAGTGAGTTCCAGGACAGCCAGGGCTATACAGAGAAACCCTGTCTCGAAAAAACCAAAAAAACCAAAAAAAAAAAAAAAAAAAAAAAAGAAAAAGATAGAATTATTATCCTTTAGCAGGATAGTAAAAGCTAGGTAGAAGACAATACTTGGAATGTGAATTTCCAAGTTTGGAAATGAAGTGAAATGTGAGCTATCTGGGAAAAACTCAGAGTGCCTGTGATAAAGAAACTACTTAATGAGCGAGCAGAACAGGCTCAGTTTACAAGGCACCTTGAGAGACCTGAGACTCAAGAGCACTGTACCCTGTAAGCCAAATGCTCTTCAAACAGCACGCCCACCACACCCTGCGGCTGTCAAGTGGAAAGGTTTCCTTCTTCCACTCTTTATAACAAGGAAAACTAGCGGGAGACATTGGGATGCTTACATCTATCTCTGGCGACTTCTCCTTTGCAGGATGTGCCTGGTGCCTAGAGGACCGCCTCAAGGACACCACTGTTTCTTCAGCCTTTGATCCACCGACTTGGAATGCTTTTGCTTTCTCAATCACTTGTTTTGCTTTTGATATATTTTTTGAAGTACTATTTGCCTAGATAAAAATTAGGACTATTAATTGAGATCACAGCAAGAATTTCATATTTAAGAAAAAAATATAAAAAAAGAATTTCATATTCACAGAAAAAATAGAAATGTATAATAGAAAAATATATTTACATCACATTAATAGTCAACCAAGAAAAGATCATTCAAATCTTACCAGGGACCCCAAATGCAGATTCAGTGATAATTACTAGTTGTCCTTATAAGTGTATTTGCATGTCTGTAAAACACCCAGGAGGGCCAGAAAGACAGTTCAGTGCTGTGTGAGAATCTGAGTTTAACACCCCAGAACCAGCTGGGCCATGGTGGCTACACTGTTAGTCTCAAATTGAGGCAGAAGCACAGAGGCAGAGGGACGGAGAGGAAGAGAGGCAGACAGAGGCAGAGACAATCTGTGAGTTCAAGGACAACCTGATCTACAGAATGAGTTCCTAGACATCTAAGGCTACACAGAGAAACCCTGTCTCAAAAAACCAACCAATCAATACCTATGAATGAATGAGTGAACAAAACAAAGTCCCAGAACCAGGTGGGCACGGTGGCCCATGCCTTTCATCCCAACACTGGGAGACAGAGGCAGGTGGATCTCTGGGAGTTTGAAGACAGCCTGGTCTACATAGTATGACCCTGTCTCAAAAAAAAAAAAAAAAAAAACCCAAAACACAACTAAAATGAGATAACCTATCCAAGAATTCTAGGCAAAGACCAACACCACAGTGTGCTGTTGCATACTGCTATGAATATACATATGAGAGGCTGGTGAGATGGCTCAGGGGTTAAGAGCACCGACTCCTCTTGCAAAGGTCCTGAGTTCAAATCCCAGGAACCACATGGTCGCTCACAACCATCTGTAACAAAAATCTGATGCCCTCTTCTGAAGTGTCTGAAGACAGCTATAGTGTACTTACATATAATAAATAAATAAATCTTAAAAAAAAAAAGAATGTACATGTGAGTACATACATACAAACACATAGTATACAGATTCAAAAAACAAAAACTCAAAAGAAGGTCGATAAGTTACATTAGAATTGGTCAGGCCGGACGTGGTGGTGCACGCCTTTAATCCCAGCACTCAGGAGGCAGAGGCAGGCAGATTTCTGAGTTCGAGGCCAGCCTGGTCTACAAAGTGAGTTCCAGGACAGCCAGGGCTATACAGAGAAACCCTGTCTCGAAAAACCAAAAAAAAAAAAAAAAAAGAATTGGTCACTGTTTTCCTACAACCTTGATGATAAAATATGTTGGCTAATTGTATTTAATGTTAATTCTGTTTTCTCCATGAGGGGCTGCGAACAAGGAATGAGTCAGCACTCAGGTGATTTCCTGTAAACCTCCTTCCCAACTTAATTTATAAATAAAGGTTAGATCTGGTGATTGGACGGAGAAAGAGGGGAAGGTGGAGCTGAAGGTTTGGGGAGAAAAGGAGGTTGGGTGGGGGGGATGACAGAGGAGGAAGAAGAAGGAAAGTGGAGCAGAAGCACATGGCCTGGAGAAACTGCAAGCTGTAAGGGGAAGATGGGGAAGATGGTAGTGTAGTGGCAGATCTGCCCAATCTAGGCATGCAGCTTATATTCATATTAATTGAGTTGTTTTCATTGCCCAGACTTATTTGGATTGGAGATTTATCATAACAAATCTATTCTTTGATTTTAGTCAACAAATTCAGGTAAAGTATTAAGCTCTCATTACATAATATAAAGGAAAAATATATAATACATGTACATTGCCTTTATAGAATCTAGTATGACATGACAGGAAAGAGTTAGGAACAAAGCTGGGGACTGGGTGTGGTAGCACACACCTATAATCCTAGCTCTCAGGATTATAGATCCAGAGGCAAGAGGATCTCTGTTGAGTTCAAAGCCAGTCTGATCTGCATAGTGAGACCCAGTCAAGGACATATAGGAAGGGGCTGGGGAGGTGGCTCAGTAGTTAAGAGCCCTGGCTGCTCCTATAAGAGGAATGGGAATAAATGGCACAAGTTCTAATTAAGGGACCCTTGGGAATCTTCTTTGGCATGACTTTCAGTAACTACTGCCAGTCCTTTAAGGAAACAGTACTGCCTTCAGGATTCCAGTACTTTCCTTACCTTTTTCTTCTGAGAAGTGAGCTCTTCCTCAGTTGTTTCAAATTTCTTAGAACTTTTCTTGGATTTTTTGGGAGTACTAATTCTAGTGAATTTCATTCTAGAAAAAAAAATGACATTTATAAACATTTTCATAATATTGTACAAGAATCTTAAATATAAAAATAAACCAGTTGATATTACAATTTAAACAAACTGCAAAACCGATTGTCATCACTTTGATTCAACAGTAAGCTAAACTTTATTTATTTCTGGTACTGGGGATGGAACCCAGGGTCCTGTACATGCTAAGCAACCATTCTATTACATTGCCAGCCCCAAGGTTTATCATTTATTATTTCATTTAAAAATAGTAAACCTAATCAACACATTTTCAGGACCCCTTTCTGCTGCAGAGAGCTTACTTTTCAATAAAATCTTGCTTGTTACAAACAAAAATAATAGCCTTACCAGGTGTGGTGATAGACACCTATAATTCAATCACAAGGGAACCAGAGACAAAAGACCACTCATGGGGGCTGGAGAGATGGCTCAGCGGTTAAGAGCACTGACTGCTCTTCCAGAGGCCCTGAGTTCAATTCCTAGCAACTACATGGTGGCTCATAGCCATCTGTAATGGGATCTGATACCTTCTTCTGAAGGTAGTTACAGTACAGTACAGTATAGGTACTCCTATACATAAAAATAAAGAATTCCTTAAAAAAAAAACCAGATCACTTATGAATTCAAGGGCAGCCTTATCTCTATAGCAAGTTCCAGGCCATCCAAGAGAGACCCTGTCTCAACAAAACAAAGAAAGAAGGACAGAGGAAGGAAGGGAGCAAGCAAGGAGAGGCCAAGGGAGGGAGGGGAAGAAAAGAAGAGAGGCAAAGAGAAGAAAATAAGCCTACCTGCCTAGTATGAGCCCCATGGAGCATAGCAAAAGAAGAAACAAGAAGAAAGTAATACATCTTGAAGAAAGTTAGAACTTGTGCCAGGATCACTGTAACATTGGGCAAGGCCAGTATGCAAGCTCCATCATCTACTGGTCAGTTTACCTAAGGAATAACACTCAGCTGGCTGTGCTGGTGCTTGCCTTTAATTCCAGCACCCTGACCGCAGAGGCATGGGGATCCCTTTGAGTTGAAGGCCAGATTGGTCTACATAGAGTTCCATGACAGCCAAAGGTATACAGAGAGGCCCTGTTTCAAAACAATAATAAAAAACTGCTCTTATAATTTATTTTTAATCTCATATTTGATGAACTCATATTTGAAGACTATTTCTCTCCAAGGATTATCAACTATGACAAATAAGAGTTTAGAACTCATCTGAAATCTATCTGCAAATCTTCTGAAACGGACTTTAAACTATATTTAAACTATATTGTGGTGATACACACCAGGAATCCCAGCACTTGGAAGAGGATTTGAGTCCTAGACTAATTTTGTACATAACAAGAACAAAACTGGGGGGCTGGAGAGATGGCTCAGTGGTTAAGAGCACTGACTGCTCTTCCAAAGGTCCTGAGTTCAAATCCCAACAACCACATGATGGCTCACAACCATCTGAGATGAGATCTGACGCCCTCCTCTGGGGTGTCTGAAAAGAACAAGTCTGAATAGACAAAGTTGTGTGCAGACGTACACTAGATTTCCCAGCACTCACAAAACTGGAGCAGGATTGCTACAAGTTTGAAGACATTCTAGGCTACATACTGAGTCCTAGGCCAGCCTGGGCTACTGAGTATGACCCTATCTCAAAACAAAAGGCCAGTTTGGTGGCTCAGGTCTGTCAATCCAGCTACTTGGGAGAGTACAGAGAAGGAATACATGTTTAAGGCCTGGCAGGAAATCAGGGCCAGCCTAAGTAACCTATGATCTTTGTCTCGAGATGAAAAGAGGACGAGTATGTGGTTCAGTGGGGAGACAGACCACTTACCTAACCCATGAGGGCCAATCCTCAGGGCTATATACACATTAAAAATCATTTACAAATAAACTGTATTCTAGAAAATAAATGGACTCTACAATGCCTGAAGAATTTTCCTTCCCAATTAATAATACATGTAGATGCTCCATCTTAAGAAGAAAAACAAAATTTTACCTAATGGGGCTCTCGGAATCAGAAGATACTATTATTAATTCTGCTGTATACAGGCTGTGCTTTTCTGATGTTCTGGCTGATTTTGGAGTGGAAGCCTTCACTGGAATAGTGTCCTGAGCATCCTCAGACTCAGTACCTCCCAGAGCAATTGTGGCAGGTGTGCTGCTACTTCTCAGAGATCTCCTGGTTGGTTGGCGTGTAGAGACATACTCCAGGCTACTTCCAGGCTCAGCTTTGTGATGTGTAACCACATCCCTGGTTGGTGTGCTGCCGCTTCTTGATTTATTTCTATTACACAGAGACGTTTGTACAGAGTCATGTGCTGTATCCTCACAAACAAGATTTTCACTGTTAAGTAATGCATTGCTTTTGAGAACTTCTGATTTCTGTCTTACACTCCTTCGTAGGCTATTTTGATCCTGTTCATCTTTTAAGGAAAAGGCTGTTTTTTCCTTTTGTATGTTTTCTTCTCTATTTCCACCTGCAGTAGTCCTAGTTTTCTTACCCTTTTTATTTGGCTTTTTACTTTTCTCCTTAGGAAAACTTCCTCTATCGGCATGTGACTGTGGACAGCCTTGGCTTGAAACTCTTTGAATATTAGGATTTTCTATAATTTTTTCAGAACTGCTATCTCCTTCATGGACAGATTTTTCACTTGGGTCTTTCTGCTTCTCCAGAGGTTTTTTGAGTCCATTTTTGAGCGTGTCTGGCGGTGGCTGCCTAAATGCTCTCATGAACTGCTGTCTTTCCTCCATGCTGCACTTTGGTACTGAAGCCTCAGAGCTCCAGGCTTCCAGCACCGCCAGTTCTAATTGGCCCTCCTGGATCACAACGTTAGATTTCCTCTTCTGAACTGGTTGCTCATTTTCTGGATCAGAGAGACTATTCTCCAGCTCAGGCTGCTTCTGTTTCAAGAAAATTGGGGGTATTTTCCCTTTCTTCTTAGGGGGAGTGGGATGAACTTGTGCAAGAACAGTAACTGTCTTGAGGTGTAGCTGTGGAGATGGTTCGCAGCTTTCCGACGATTCACCTTCAGAACCACTTTTGACTGCTTCACCCGGCCCAGAAGGAACACAGGCTGGCACTGCAGGGTCAGGCATCTCTTCCACTTTAGCTGCCTTGTGACTTTTTAAAAATTCCTCATAGGAGACAGTAATTGTACTCTCCTTTAAATCAGCTCTTTTGGTTGCATGAGTCCTGGAGTCGTTTTCCTCAGCTAGGGAAGGTTTAGTCCGCTTGCTGTCTTTGCCACCGTCCTCAGGCAGACTAAGTTCATCTACTAAGGGCACACTTTCAGACTGACCTGTTATCTTGCTACGCTTCCTTTTCCTCAGTATCCTCCCATCACTTTCTGTGGTGCCTTGTTTAGGACTTACTTTCTTTTTGGAGTTCTTTTTGGAGGACTTAGTATTTGACTGGATTCTGCTGTCTTCAATACTTTCTGCGAGAACGTCCACATGTTTCTTGTAAAGGGAAGCAGAAGTACTGTTTTCCACAAAATCACTTAAACCACAGTCCTCCTTGCTATCATTGTTACTACTTTCAAATGGACACTCATCCTGAATTTTAATATCATTCAGTTGAGAGGATAAACTAACTCTCTTTCTTTTCCTCTTAAATTCTCTATTTGAGAACACTTCCAATGGCGTCTTACAGTCTTTGCTGTTGCCAACAAGCAATGGGGGAGATGGCTTTATCTTATACGCCTTTGTCGATTGTAGCTTCTCGGTTGTGGGTGAGGATTTTCTAAAATAATGTAGAATATTACTGGGTTTTGGTGGAGAGAAAACCTTGTCTCCAGTCTTCCCAATTGGTGATAAATATTTGGTGATTGTTTCGCAGGAAGAGTTGTCATCATCTTTTCTCCGCTTTTTGCATGGCTAGCAATTTAAGGAGAAAAAAAGCCACAATTCATTTCAAGTAAAATATGAAATATGACCTGTAAACCACAGATAACAGTTTAAATAATTGGATAGAAAAACTACAGAAGGCTCCATTGTATATACCTGTGAAGTGTGTGTGGTACACTAGAGCATAAACGTGTGCAAGGATGCTTGCAGAGGCTGAAAGAAGATGTCAGGTGTCCTGCGATGTCACTTTCAGCCTTATTGCCTTAAGACAAGTTCCCTCATTATATCTAGAGCTAGGTTGGGGGCCAGCGGGTCTCAGCAATCCTCCTGGCTTTGCTGCCCCACAACTCAGGGATAAAAGGCATACCTTTTTGCTAGGGATTTTACCTCAGATCATTATACTTGTACAAGAAGCATTCTTACACACTAAGCCATCTCCCTGCAGAGAAGGCTACTTTAGGTGAAAAACGAACATATTAAATGACCTTTAGTGTTAAACCTACATTCAATTTTTAATGTTATATTAACTTGTATATGTAATTTATATTACACACATACATACACACACTATACTTTAATAAAAAGTTTATATGGCCAGGAGGAGTGGTTCATGCCTTTAATCCCAGCACTAGAAAGTCAGAGGGAGAAAGACCTCTGTGAGTTTGAGGCCAGTCTTGTCTACTGAGTGAGGGTTCTAAGTCAACCACTATATACAGAGACCCTGTCTCAAAAACAAACAAAACAACAACAAAGCTTATATGGTCCAGTACTAAGGAATCTGAGACTGACAGATGTCTATGAGTTTGAGGCCAGCCTGGTCTACATAGCAAGCTCTACGCCAGTGAATATAGTGAGACTCTGGCTGAAAAAAAAAAAAAAAAAGCTTATATTGGAGCAAAGATATAAGAAAACATAAATTCCTACTATCTTCTATTTTATTTTACTTCATTTGTTTTATTTTATTTATATATTTTTGAGACATGATCTTTCTATGTAACCCTGGCTGTCCTGAAATTCACTATGTAAGACCAGGCTGGCGTCAAACTTAAGAGATCTGCTTCCCTCTGCCTCCCAAATGCTGAGACTAAAGGTGCACCAGCCCTCTATTCATAACCTTAAAAGTGCACCATCTACCTCACAGAAGCTGTAATAAAAATACGTGGAAGCCAACACAAGGTAAGGAACCTACAAACAACCCCTTCCGTTTTACTTTTGTGGTTAAAAATATACACATCATTCTAAATATCTCTAAGAAACAGTTAATATTTCTATCAGAACTCACAGTGAAAGATAACCAATGAATACTTGCCTCAAGTCTCTACCATGATCCACTGCCTACCTCCTGCAGTAGCCATCGCCCCCCTGGAGTCAAGGTGGTTATGACACTGAGGACAGCCATAGTTCTAGCAATCACTTGCAGTCAGCAATGATCCTTGCACCGAGGCGTGTTCAACAGAGATTATCGCGAGCCCACATATGGCTGATGAGACTCAGCAAGGCAATGGATGCCAGGACAAGAGCATTAGGCTCAAAATGAGAAATCATGAGCCAGGAGATACTGTCAAGATAACCGTCATTGTCATTGTCATAACTAAGTCTGGGGAGAATACTGCCTAGGCAGGTACACAACCTTAGATTTGACTCCCCACTATTACGTAAAATCAGGCATAGTGCACTCCAGCAGTCCCAGCACTGAGGGCCTGTTAGGGCTACATGATACTACGGGGGGGGGGGGGGGCCGGGACCAAACCCTAAAACCCAGTGTCATAACCTGAACAATTAACCATCTTCTAGAAGTAGACTCTACTTGGACACCGAGCAACACAGATTCAATGCTGTTCTCTGTGGCCCTACTGCAAAACTGGTGAATACTGAATCTGACTAGGGCTCATCCAGCTGCTGGTTCACTAACAACAGTCATCCCATTTTTGGCTGGACATATATCTTACAAAGGTTTAATGGATTTACCTTGGAGTACAGGTGAGATGAAGTGTGAAACCTATGGGGCAGCACAGGGGAAATGAACTGGCCTCATCTCCTGTGGTCTGTATTTGTTTTCTTGACTATGTGTAAATGGTACCTTGATCTTGCTACTACACTAAGAACGTATCTCACTGTTCTGAATTGACTAGATTAGAATTTCTAAGCCTGTCCTTAGAAGAATATTATTTCTCATTTTGTTTCTATGTGTATCGTAGGCTTAAGTATAAACATGGGCTGGGCATGGTGACTCATATCTATCTTCCTAGTAACTTGGAAGCTGAGGCAGGCTATAGTGAACCCAGGTTGCACTCCTGGGCTACAAGATGAGAGCTCAAAGAAGTCTAAATAATATTATCTACTTATAAAGATCCTTAAACCTGGTCTATAAATTCACTAAATTAAGCAAATATGTTGTGGTGATGGTTTGATTAAGAATGCCCACCATAGGCTCATATATTTGGATTATTGAATTGTGGGGGTTTTGTTTGTTTGTTTTTGTTTTTGAGAAAGTTTCTCTGTGTAGCTTTGGCTATCCTAAAACTCTCTCTAGACCAAATTGACCTCAAACTAAGAGATTCACCAGCCTTCTCTTCTCACAAGTTGTCCTCTGATCTTCACACATATGCTGATCCTGGCACATACAATAAATAAATAAATGTAACAAAATAATTTTAAAGGGTAAGAGGAATTTGTAAGGGGTCAAAATAACATTCAAAATAACCGGCAGGAATAATAAACGATATTGGGACAAATTCTGACCATTTAGATAAATGAGGTAAAATTAAATATGTTGAAATAATAAGTGAATTAGAAGTGAATTTATTATTATCATCTTTAAAGCTTTGAGATGGCATCAGAGGCACCACACAACAGACACTCAAGTAAGATCTAAGTTCAAGTACCAGCCCTGACATCTACTGGTATGGAAATCTTAAGCAAATTAATTTTTAAATATAACTTGGGGCTGGAGAAATGGCTCAGCTGTTAAGAGCACTGACTGCTCTTCCAGAGGTCCTGAGTTCAATTCTCAGCAACCACATGGTGGCTCACAACCATCTGTAATGAGATCTGATGCCTTCTGATGTGTCTAAAGACAGCTACAGTGTCCTCATTTAAATAAAAATAAATCTTTTAAAAACAAAACAACAAAACTTGATGAGCGGGGTGTGAATGGTGCATTCCTGTGATCCCAGAACAAGCAGGCTGAGGTGAGTAGGTGATGAATTTGAGATGTGCTGTGCTACACAGTAAATAATATAAATATTCTGTAGTTGAAAAAGTTACTTGATTATAAAAATTAAGAATTAGAATTTAAGTGAATACACATCTTAGCTCACATTAAGGGCACCAGAACACATCAGAAAGCTAGCCCGAGATATGGTTTATAAAAACCATAGCATCTATGAAGAGGCACAAGCCTGTAATGATGACAGAAGAAAAAGTAGGTCAGAGATGTACTTTAAGATCCTAAAAACTACTTCTAAATGGCATAGAATATCTTTATAGTTGTTTAGTATATATTTCTCTTTCTTTCTCAGAAAGCAAGGGCTTCCTACATTAAGCACTGTCCTCTGCTTAGTGTATTCTCTAAAACATGGTAAATATTAAGCACCTACATGTCACAGAGACTCTTAACTACATTACATTAAGCTCTGCGGCCACCGTAAGTTTCTTACTTGATCCATTTAAGTGACATTCTAAATGGAATTCCTAGGACAGGTATTTGTACGGGACTAGCTGGACTTAAAGCTTCATCTTCTTCGCCGTTCTGTGATCCCACATCATCATGAACAAAGAAAGTGACCCTGAAATCCTTGGTGACATGCTATTCCACCAACGTTTCAAGGACCCGGGAACTGTGGTTTTCAAATCCTGACTTAACAAACAGCCCGAAAACACCTTAAAATTACAACGCTTTTGTGAGAGCTTTACACGGTACACTGAGGCAACTATCCCACACAAAACTATGACTGTGGGTCATCGTGTCCCTCCTTCCTCGTTCCAGAAGCACGCAGGACTCCCCCCATCCTCACGCCACAAATCCCCAACACTGGCAGAAAGGAACTTGACGGATTCTCACCTCAATCTCGTAGTCCTTCACAGGAAGGGGTGCTGCAGCCGCCGCCATGGTCAGGACCCCCACCATGATCTCTGCCTCCTAGAACCCGGGCTCCTAGGCCTTTCAGAGGTCCGGCCCAGCCTGGCTGGAGGCCATAGGGGCGGCAGGTCCAGTGGGAGCGAGCAGCGAGCCGGGGAGCCCGTCTCGGGTCTCCTAGAGACCACCGGCCGGACGCGAGTGCGAGGCTGGGCCCAGGGCCGCCGAGCCGGGCTCAGACAGAGATGTCGGGGAAGCCGGGGCGCAGGCCCCGAGGTGGCGGCAGGACAATACAAGGTGCCCCCGGGGCAGATTCTCCAGAATAAGCGCTCGAGCCCCGGGAAGCAGGGGGAGCGGCGCACAGAACGCAGATCGGACTAGTGGGGCTTCGGCGGGAGTTCTGTCAATTGGGTTTTCCCGCCGTCCGGAGCGCAGGGGGCGGAGCCTACGACCGCTGTCGGAGGCTGCGCAGACGGTGAGTCGCGAAGGCCAAACTACTTCCTTTGGCGAAACTGCGCAGCAATTTTAGCTTAGGAATCTAGTTGAATTTCAGAGATTCGCACTTCCGTGTTAAAGTTTGACTTATTGAAGACGTGTTTTGTCTAAGGTTACATAATCATTTGGTGGCCGAATTAAAACTTAGACTTTAGCCGGGTTTTTTGTTTTGTTTTTTTGTTTTTTGGGGGTTTTTTTTGTTTTGTTTTTTCAAGACAGGGTTTCTCTATGTAGCCTTGGCTGTCCTGGAACTCACTCTGTAGACCAGGCTGGCCTCCAAGTGCTGGGATTAAAGGCGTATGCCACCACTGCCCAGCGACTTTAGCTATTCTTAAAATTATATTTTTGAAGCCAGGAAGTGGTGGTGCACTTGGACGGCAGAGCAGCAGATATCTTTAAGTTTGAGGCCAGACTACGTAGAAAGTTCCATTTCAGCCGAGAGACTCTGTCTTTATATAGATAGACTGACAGACAGACAGACAGACAGACAGACAGACAGAAGTTAAAAAGACATAGAGGCTCCAGGCAACTGTGGTACACTCACACCATTAATTCCAGCACTCTGGAGTTAGCAGAAACAGGCAGATCTCTGAGTTCGAGGCCAGCCTGGTATACAGAGAGAAATCCAGGACAGCCAGGGCTACACAGAGAAACTCTATCATGAAAAATCTAAAAAAAGAAGAAAAGAGGCAGCCAAAAGACACCTCATGTTGATCTCTGTTCTCTGCATGTATGTATGTACATCTGCACTAACCCACAGGAACATATTATACACATCACACACACGAATACACTTTTTCTTGTTTTTTTTTGTTTGTTTGTTCATTTTTTTCAAGACAGGGTTTCGCTGTGTAGCTCTGGCTGTCCTGGAACTCACTTTGTAGATCAGGCTACCTGGAACGCAGAAATCCGCCTGCCTCTGCCTCCCAAGTGCTGGGATTAAAGGCATGTGCCACCACTGCCCGGCTTTTCTTTTTTTAATTTTTAAAATACTTATTCAGGGCTGGGGAGATGGTTAAGAGCACTGACTGCTCTTTCAGAGGTCTTGAGTTCAAATCCCAGCAACCACAGGGTGGCTCACAACCATCTGTAATGATATCCGATGCCCTCTTCTGATGTGTCTGAAGATAGCTACAGTGTGCTTTTATATAACAAGTAAATAAATCTTTAAAAAAATTACTTATTTCACTTTATGTGAATGAGTGTCTTGCATATATGTGTGTGTGTATGTGTGTGTGTGTGTGTGTGTGTGTGTGTGTGTGTGTATTGGAGGCCGGAAGAGGACATGGAACTGGAATTACAGGCAGTTATGAGCTACCATTGTGGATGCTGGAAACCAAACCAAGGTCTTCTGCAAGAGCAATAAAGCCCTTTACAACTGAATCATCTCTCAGCCCTCAGAAATCTTGGGCTGGGCTACTGAGCTACATACCCAGCCTACAACTTAACCATTATAAACAGTCTTTGTAAAACCCAGTCACAGTGGTTAAAGATTTAACTGCTGCTGGGGCGGTGGTGACCCATGCCTTTAGTCCCAGCACTTGGGAGGCAAAGGCAGGTGGATTTCTGAGTTTGAGGCCAGCCTGGTCTACAGAGTGAGTTCCAGGACAGCCCAGGGCTACACAGAGAAACCCTGTCTCAAAAAACTAACTAAATAAATAAATAAATAAAAATAAGAACAAGTAAGTGGACTGTCTGTCAATGTTGTTGGAGTGCCACAGTGGATCAGAGAGCTTGCAGCACAATCATGAAAACATCCCAGCCCCGTGGAACACACTGGGCATTGTGTGTATCGCTGGAATGCCAGCTCTGAGACCAGCAGAGATAGGAGGGCCCGGCCTCCAGCCTAACTGGGAAACCATGAGGCCAGGTTCCTGGCTACTCACAACCATGGGTAACTCCAGGCCCAGGGGATCTGAAGCCCTCTTTTGGCTTCCATAAGCACAAAGGCTCTGAATGAATGGGGTACAGAAACATACATGCATGCAAAATATTCATATACATAGCACACACACACATATATACCTGGGGCTAATCGGATATAGTAACACACACCTGTAATCACAGCACTTAGGAAGTAGAGGTGAACGGTCAGCAGTTCAAGATTATTCTTCACTGCACAGTATGTTTGAGGCCAGCCTCAGCCTCAGGAAACCCTATATCAAAAAACAAAAACTAAAACAACTTAAAAAGCAAATAACAACAACAACAACGAAAAACAAAACATTCCGTCTGGGCTCTTCTACCCTGAGTTCCTCAGGCATCTTCAGATGGGAGGTAACCCAGTTGTGAGTGGTTCCTCTCTGTGGATTCAGCTGCAGCTTCCTGCTGTAGACATAGGCAAGTACACCTCTTTCATCCGCTTCCCAACTCCCAACCATTTCCAGGCCTCTCTGGTAGTCTTTTGAGCCCTTTCAGGCACCAGTGTTTCTCCTGTTCCTTATTCTAACATTAAATTCCTTCACTACTATTTGACAGATTTTGGAAAGAAAAGAAGAAAAAAAGGCAGACAGCCAACCCTGGAAGCACTACAAGATCTAGCTTAGGGGTTACTTGCTTTCTCTGAGGAACTGTCCCTGGAACCTCTGCACACCTACTTTGCCTCAGTCAGGATTCTGTGCCTTAAACTTAAGGTTTCTGAGCTTCCATTGTACCTGATGCATTATGTTCCACCTTTCCACTTAGTCTGTGCTGTCAGGGCTGGGCTGTGAGAGCAAGCAGAGCGCCCCCTGCTGGTTTCATTCCCAGTTGCTCTCTAAACATTTTGTGCCTGAGTGTGTGCTGTGTGTGCTTGTACACAGCCACATGATCCAGCCTTTCACGTAAGCACTTTGACATTGCAAAAGAGAAGCTTTAACTTAATCCCAGCACTCCGGAGGCAGAGGCAGGCGGATTTCTGAGTTCGAGGCCAGCCTGGTCTACAAAGTGAGTTCCAGGACAGCCAGAGCTATACAGAGAAACCCTGCCTCGAAAAGAGAGAGAGAGAGAAAGAGAGAGAGAGAGAGAGAGAGAGAGAGAGAGAGAGAGAGAGAGAGAGAGAGAGAGAGAGAGAGAGAAGCTATAACTTAGAGATGTTTACTTTTGGTGGTTGGTTTCATGTTTGTTTTTGTTCTTTTGAGACAGGGTCTATGTAGCCCTGGCTGTCCTGTAACTTGCTCTGTAGACCAGTCTAGATCACCCCAGCATCTGACTCCTGAGTGTGGGAATTAAAGGTGTGTGCTACCATGATCAGCTATTTAAATTCTCTTTTTGAAAGATTTATTTATTTTTTTTTTATGTGAGTACACTGTCACTTTCTTTAGACACACCAGAAGAGGGCATTGCATCCAACTATAGATGGTTGTGAGTCACCATGTTGTTGCTGGGAATTGAACTCAAAACCTCTGAAAGAGCAGTCAGTGCTCTTAACCGTTGCGCCATCTCTCCAGTCACTATTTAAATTCTTTTGAAGAATTTTTTTGTTACTCTTTTGGGCCCTCAAAACAGGGTTGTTTTTTTTGTGTGTGTGTAGCCCTGACTGTCCTGGAACTCACTCTGTATACCAGCCTGGCCTCGAGCTCACAGAGATCTGCCTATCTCCTGAGTGCTGGGATGAAAGGCATGCGCCACCACCACCACCAGGCTTACTGTTATTATTCTTATTTATGTGTTTGAGTGTGTGTCTGTGTGTGGTATGTGCAAACATGTGAGAAGGCCAAGGCATCACATTTGTCTGCAAGTAACAAGGGGGTTGGGCGCTACCCTACATGGGCACTGGGAACCAAACTGAGTTCCTCTGCAAGAGCAGTATGCACTTTGAACTGCTGAGCCAACTCTGGAGTTCCTCTTTTTCGTTGTTTTTGTGCAGTGCTGGGAGGTGGTGACATGTCAAACCAAACAGGGCCTTGCACATCCTAGGAGAGTACTGTCACCAAACTGTTCTTGTGCTCAGAGATACTTAAACCTCTTGTCATCATCCCTGCTCTTCATAACCCTTTCTCTTGTCCTTTTGGTGTCAGTGCAGTCCCCTGGTTGTTCCACTGACTTAGGGAAGGCTAATTCTATCCCCTGCTCTGAATCCTTGTAATATGAGCTGTTCCATGGCCAGTTGGCATCTGCCCTTGCTGCTTCTAGATTCTCTTCCTCTCTTGTCACTCTAGCCACAAGATGATTCACTCTAGAAATTTCCTCTGTTAGGTTGAAAATAGCAGGGCCTTCCAGGTGTGGTGGCACAGACCTTTAGACCCTGCAGACACAGGGCAATCTCTGAGTTCATGGCCAATCTGGTCTACAGAGTAAGTCCCAGGACAGCCAACATTATTAAGAAGGAAGGGAGGGAGAAAGAAAGAGAAAAAGAGACAACAGACAGACAGACTGACAGACTCTGCCTTAAAAACAAACAAACAAAAGCTGGGCCCAAGAGTGGTTAAAGGTGCTTGCTGACAAGACTGATAACCTAGATTTGGTTCCTTGGACTCACATGGTGGAAAGAGAAAAACTGACTTCTGTGAGTTTTCCTCTGATTTCTACACATGGCACACTTAGAATACATACATACATACAAACATACATACAAAGGTAAACAAACAAGCAAATAAATAAATGTAAAATAAAATTATAAAGTTCAAATAGCAATGCACTCCCTAACCTCATGGCTGTGCAGAGGAGTTTCTCAAGAATTCATTCAGGTGCCTTTTTTCTTCTTTCTTTCTCTTTGTTTCTTTCTTTCTTTCTTTCTTTCTTTCTTTCTTTCTTTCTTTCTTCCTTCCTTCCTTCCTTCCTTCCTTCCTTTCTGTGTGTATGTGTGTGTAGTGAGGATATCCTACATACAAGTTTTTGCCTTCCATCCCTCCATCCCTATATTAAGAAAATAGGGGCTGGAGAGTTGACTCAGTAGTTAAGGCTGCTCTTCCAGACTGTGGTTCAATTCCCAGCAACCACATGGCAGCTCACAGGTGTCTGTGACAACAGTTCTAGGGGAATCTAACACCTTCACACAGACGTGATTGCAGATAAAATAAATTTTTAAAAATTTTAAAAGAAGAAAAGAAAAGTAGGAAGGAAGGACGGACGGACGGAAGGAAGGAAGGAAGGAAGGAAGGAAGGAAGGAAGGAAGGAAGGAAGGGAAGGAAATAAAACAATGTTGGCCAGATTTGGCATCTCACACCTGCAACCTCAAGAGGCAGTGGTAGGAAGATTGCCTCAAGTTCAAGACCAGCCTGGTCTGCATATTAAGTTCCAGGTCAGCCAAGGCTACAAGACTTAGAAACAAAAATCCCAAACATTTTTACCAAGTTTATTGCCAAAGCCCTACTATTCTCTTGGACTGTTTGACTAAATTTTCCCTTCTTTCTAACTGTCAAATCTCACTAATGGTCACCATCCTAATTCAAGCCTCTTTTATCATTATCATAATTATATTAATGCCATAGGTATATATATATATATATATTCATTTTACTGAATAAACATTTTTTTAAAGATTTATTTATTTATTATATGTAAGTACACTGTAGCTGTCTTCAGACACTCCAGAAGAGGGCACCAGATCTCGTTACGGATGGTTGTTAGCCACCATGTGGTTGCTGGGATTTGAACTCTGGACCTTTGGAAGAGCAGTCAGGTGCTCTTACCCACTGAGCCATCTCACCAGCCCCTGAATAAACATTTTTAAGGAGTAAGCATATGCCAAGCTCTTCATTATCTTAAGTTATATAAGGTGGATCTATGGCCTGCTTATAATTTCTTTCCCTAAGATATTGGTTTATAAATGGCAGTGCACATGCCTCCCCCATGCCCTTCTGTGTTTGTATTTGCAGGGGCTAGACACTGAACCTAGAGCCTTGGAAATACTAGGTGTGGTGGTTTGAATAAGAATGGCCCCCATAGGCTCAGATATTTCAGGGTTTACTTCCTAGTTTGTGGACTCTTTGGGAAGGATTAGGAGGTGTGGCCTTGTTAGAGGAGGTGTGTCTCAAAGGGGAGGGCTTTGTAATTTCAAAAGCTCACTCCAGGCCCAGTCTCACTCTCTGCCTGCAATTTATGGACCAGATATGAGTTCTCAGCAACTGTCCCAGTGCTATGCCAGCCTCCCTGTTGCCACAGTTCCCTGCCATGATGATCATGGACTAACCCTCTGAAGGTATAAGGAGGCCCTCAGTGAAATGCTTTCTTTTATAAGAGTTGCCTTAGTCGTGATGTCTCTATGGCAATAGAACAGTAGTTAAGACACTAAGCAAACACTCTACCTCTGAGCTACATTAGTACCATAACTCTTGGCTGTTTGAAATATGATCTTAGTGGGTAGTTCAGACTGGCCTAGCATGCTATATATGTAGCCCAGGCTGACCTCAATGGATCCTGCTACTTCAGCAGCGTTCTGAGTGCTGGCATCACAGGCTTATGTCAACATGCCTGGCTAAGGCAGTGCTTATCCTGCACTCTGAGGCCCTTGCTCTCCCCCTGCCCCAAGATAGTGTTATAGTGTTTATACACACACACACACACACACACACACATACATAGCCCTGGATATCCTGGGATTCTCTCTGTAGACCAGGCTGGCCTTGAACCTGAGAAATCCACTTGCCTCTGCCTCTGCCTCTGCCTCTGCCTCTGCCTCTGCCTCTGCCTCTGCCTCTGCCTCTGCCTCTGCCTCTGCCTCTGCCTCTGCCTCTGCCTCTGCCTCTGCCTCTGCCTCTGCCTCTGCCTCCTGAGTGATGGGATCAAGGACATGTACCATTACTGCCTGGCTGGCCCTTGATCATTAAAACTTGGGTTTTTTTTTTCTTAAAGATTTATTTATTTTATTTATGTGAGTACACTGTTGCTGTTTTTCAGACACACCAGAAGAGGCACACCAGAAGAGGGAATCAGATCCCATGGTGGCCCATTTGTGAGCCACAATGTGGTTGCTGGCAATTGAACTCAGGACCTCTGGAAGAGCAGTCAGTGCTCTTAACCGCTGAGCCATCTCTCCAGCCCCCAAACATGATTTTTATTTTATTTTATGAGTGTTTTGCCTGCATGTATGTATGTGCACTATGTGTATGCCTGGTACTCTCAAAAGCCAGAAAAGATGGTCAGATTCCCCAGGACTGGAGTCAGAGACAGTCCTGAGTTACCATGTCAGTGCTGGGAATCTAGCCTGGCTCCCCAGGAGGAACGACCAAAGCTCTTAACCACTGAGGCACCTCTGTAGTTCCTTCCAATCTTTACCTGCAAATATAGTATTCTGCTCTATCTTTTCAGCAACTCTTGTCCATATATTTATTAGACTCTCCTCCTATTCCTATCCTTAAGTTTGTCTTTCCTACTTTGTCCTACTGTTTTCTACTCGCATGGTTAATGCCTTAATTCATTTAGCAGATACCAACTATTTACTAAGGATCAGGCTATGTTATCTTTAGGCTAAAAACAGCTCTTCTGGCCACTCCATTTTTCTTTCAAAATGGCTTCCTTCTATTTTTTTAAAAAGATTTATTTATTTATTATATGTAAGTACACTGTAGCTGTCTTCAGACACTCCGGAAGAGGGAGTCAGATCTTGTTAGGATGGTTGTGAGCCACCATGTGGTTGCTGGGATTTGAACTCCGAACCTATCAGAAGAGCAGTTGGGTGCTCTTAACCCACTGAGCCATCTCACCAGCCCCTCTATGTTCTTTACTTTCTTATTTTATTTATTCATTTTTGTTTGTTTGAAGATAAGGTTTCTCTGTGTAGCTCTGGCCATTGTGGAACTCAGTCTTTAGGCCTCAAACTCAAAAGATTCACCTATCACTGGCTGGGATTAAAGGGGTTTGTCACCACTGCCCAGCTTTTTCTTCTATTCTTCTCCTCTCTTCCTTCCCCTCCCCACTTTATTTATTTATTTATTTATTTGTTTGTTTGTTTTTTGGAGACAGGGTTTCTCTGTATAGCCCTGGCTGTCCTGGAACTCACTTTGTAGACCAGGCTGGCCTCGAACTCCCCCTCCCCACTTTTGAAAGTGTCTTTTTTTTTTTTTTTCCCCTCCAGACAGTGTCTTATATCACTCACGTTTCTCCCAGACTCACTATGTAACAACCAGATAACTATTCTGAGTTCCAGATCTTCCCGAGAGCTGGGAGTACAGGGTATGCCCCTATGTTTAGCCCATGTGGGAAGAACAGTCTGGCCCGGAACATCTTCGATTTGGCCTCTAATACAGATCCATTGCATGATCCTGAGACAATCCCGTACCGCGTCTGATCCTGCTGAGGACAATTTACACACCTTGGGCTTGTGGCTCATTTAAGGACTCAAATCCAACCAGTTTTAGGGTGGCTTTTCAGCAGATCACTTTTTTACCGTTTTAATAGTTTGGGGGGAAAATTACAAAGGCCATATTGTGACACGTGAAAGTTATTATGCCATATCTAAAATTCAGTGTTGAAAGGTTTATTTTTACATCCTTGTTGTCCAATCTGCCTTTTTTGCTCCCCATTCCTTCCCCGGCCTCTCCTAGGGCTGAAACTACAGGAGCAAGCTGCTCCTCTTGTTTTTACTATACATGGTCACACCCATTTACTTAATACAGCGAAACATACACTTTATCACATGCCAGCAGATATTTATCGGGAGGCCCTTACAGAAGAAAACGTGCCGTCACCTGCCTTGGACTTCTGCCAAGATTGCTGTACAGCTGGTCATCACTTGGGCCTCTCTCTCTCTTTCACCTCCCTCCTAAGAGTATCTAGGTGGTGGCGCCTGGGTCAACTATGCTCCCAAAATTCCCGCCTCAGCTGGCATTTACTAGGGAGCTAGTACAGCGACGATTTAAGGCCCAGAGCTGTAGCCTCGGCCCTGGAGAGTAGATTCCCCCTCTGTGTCCCTCCACTTCCTCCTCTGTGCATGGCAGATAAGTAGTGCAGTAAGATAAGAAGTGGGAAGCACTTAGAGACGTGTTCACGTGTTTCTACTCTAGCCTCCACTTGTTTCCTGAGGAAGTGTCCAGGCGGGCGCAGCTCATAGGCCGGAGGAGGAGCTGAGACAGACGGCGCAGCAGGTTCCACTCACTCAGACCAAGGCGCCATTAGTGCGTGTGTTTCCCCCCACCCCCGGCGTCTGTCAATCAAGCGGCAGCGGGGGCGGGGCGTGAAGGACAGGGCAGGGCGGGGCGGCGCTTCCGCTGCGCGAGGCCGCTCGGGGTCGCTCGCGGGAGCTCGGCGCAGTCGGGAATCCGGCGGGCCGCGCGACCAGATGAAGGGCGCGATGGAGCCGGAGCCCGAGGTGCTGCTTCAGGAAGCCCGCGAGAACGTGGAGGCGGCGCAGAGCTATCGGCGGGAGCTGGGCCAGCGGCTGCAGGGGCTGCGGGAGGCGCAGAGGCAGGTCGGAGGGCCGCTGCGGGCCTTGGAGGGCGCGGGCGGGAGGGTGGGCGCGCGCGGCGGGGGCGCCCCGAGGCTCAGCGGAGGAAGGGAGTCGCAGACCTGTGGGAGACGTGACATGAGGAGGTGGGTCCTGCAGAGTTCTTGAAGGGAAAGATAAGTTTGGCGGACTGAGAAAGTTTGGGGAGCGCTCCTGAGCCGCCGCGCGGGGCACTTGGTGAGCGTAGGGGTGGTGTCCGAGGATGAACCACCGGAGCAAAACCCGAGGGATCGCAGAGTGAAGATCGGAAAAGAGAGTTGGGAGGAAGAGGGCATAGTGAGGGGAAACCTGCGACAGATACTCGCTTTAGAAAGCCTGAGGGCAGTGACCTGGGGACAGTAAAGGTGGAGACGAAGTAGAGGGAGAGGGAAGAAGTAGGAGAAATGGAGAGGTTGAGCAGCAGTAACCTTAATGCCGAATGAATGGGGGCGGGGGGGGTTGTTATTTGAACATCTCACACGATTCCCGTACGCCTTGAACAATCTTTTAGACTAATCTCTAAACAGGCTAGAACTGAAGGTGAAGGATGTTGAAGGGCAGAAGGAGCAAAACAAGATGTTTCAGGGAGGGTATACAAAGGTGAAGGGAAATGGAAAAACAGATTTGAAGAGAGGACTGGTAATAGAAGAGGCTAAATACACTTTCAAGTACTGCAGTTATCTCTCCACAAGGAAAGGTCAAACAGAGATAGCGGAAAGCCACATGGCTCCTCTCCACTCTCAAAGGTATACAGAAAAAGATAAAAACCCCTGCTAATGCTAGATAAGATATATAATCCTCACGTTACTATTAAGTGCTTTAGTTAATGCTTTTTGAGTAAATGGAAATTCATTAGAATTTCTCTAGGCCTAGTTTTGTAGAGTACCCTCACACTGGTAACTCCAGTGCTGCTGTGCCGAAGCAGAAAATAGTGAAGTAGTGCTGCGATAATCTTTGAATATTGTCATTGCTAATAATTTAAACCTCTCTAGAGCTGGTGTAGGCCAGGCATCAACAGTTGAGCAAAAACTGGGATCAGAATCCAGATACAACTTATGATTTAAACCTGATTTGGTGAATACTTTCAAGGTCTTCCAATGCAGACATCTGGATTTCCTTTGGAAAGAATCTGCATTATTCCTTCTGCTATTTTGAAATAAATGTTGAAAATCTAGGATTAAAAAAAAAAGGTTTAGAATACCCTCTTTTATATAGTACTGCTTAGTCTGTGAATTTCATGTATGTATACAGTGTATTTTATCTTAGTCACCTCCCACTCCACCCCCTCGAACATTTTTAAATTTTAATTTTTTTTTATTATTCATTTATTTTTTGAAACAGGGTTTCTCTGTGTAGCTCTGACCGTCCTGGAACTTGCTTTGTAGACGAGGCTGGCCTTGAACTCAAATATTTGCTAGCCTCCACCACTTAGGTTTTTTTTTTTTTTCTTTTAAATTTATTTATTTATTTTTTTATATATGAGCACACTGTTGATATCTTCAGACACACCAGAAGAAGGCATCAGATCCCATTACAGATGGTTGTGAGCCACCATGTGGTTGTTGGGAATTGAACTCAGAACCTCTGGAAGAGCAATCAGTGCTCTTAACCACTGAGCCATCTCTTTAGCTCCTTTTTAAAAAAACAAACAAACAAATAAACAAACAAGATCTTGCTAAGTAGCCAAGGCTATCCTGGAACTCACCATGTAGCCAACCAAGGCTGACAACAGCTGGAAATCCTCCAGCCTCAGCCTCTGGAGTACTGGGATAACAGGCATGTTTCCACCATTCTTGGCTAAGGTACCCTGTAATAAATGACTAATGTGTCAGCAAGTTCATATATCTTACACATGAGCATGGCTGCTGTTCAGCTCCCTCGGCAATTAAGAGGCATTAGGGTTGGCACTAGAAGAATGGGTGTAGTACTTACTAATGTCTTGTGTGTGTGTTGAGTGCATTTTTTGAGTGATTCCCACCCTAGATAGTTAAATGTTCAGTTGCTAAACCCAGATGTATAATTATGACTCCGTGATACTTGCCTAATCGATCTACAGCCCTGAAAAGGAAAGTTAAACTTATATTCTTTCATTTTACATTTACTTATTATTTCTTTATCCATTGTGTTGGTGATAGAATCCAGTGTTTTAGACTTACTGGGAAACTGCACTACCTCTTGAACAATTAAGTTTTGAATCCAGTAATTGAAATTCAAACATACTCTGATAATGAGTTTGGTTCACTGTGGTTTTCTTTTTGAGAGCCCTCGTCTCCTGCTCGACACAGCACATTCATCACAGTTTAGATTTCTGGTGACGACGTTACTGCTGATGCTAAGAAATAGTGTCAGTCTCCTTGTCAGCTGGAGTCTGTTTTGTTCCAGTTTCAAGTTACCACAGCTACTTCTAGCCCATTGTGCTTGTTCAGATTTGTAGAATTAGGCCCCTGTCAAGTCGGGTTTAAAGAAAGGTCTGTGCTCCAAAAAATGTTATCAAAATAAGCAGGAACCTTTGCATGGTGGCTAGGATATTCTTAGAGTTCCAGTCATTTGTAGATCATGTATCACCAGATACATGGCTTTTGAGTAAAAACGCTGCTTTGGGAAGGGTGAGAAGAGCAAGGAGGAAGGGAGGCTGCAATGGGTATACTTTTTACCTGCTTTTACTGTTGTTTGTTTGTATTTACACTTTTTTTGAGAGATAGAATCCAAGGCCTCATGCATACCAAGCAAATGCTTTGCTGCTGAGCTACTCCCCCAGCCCATGATGTTTTGTTTTTTTTTAATTGAAATCAAATTCACGAAATGAAATTCATTCAGTGGTTTTTTTGTTTTGTTTTGTTTTGTTTGGTTTGGTTTTTGGAGACAGGGTTTCTCTGTATAGTCCTGGCTGTCCTGGAACTCACTTTGTAGACCAGGCTGGCCTCGAACTCAGAAATCCTCCTGCCTCTGCCTCCCAAGTGCTGGGATTAAAGGCATGCGCCACCACGCCCGGCTTTCATTCAGTGTTTTTTAGCATACTTATAAATTTGTTTAGCCATAGGGCTAGAGGGACGGCTCAGAGGTTAAGAGAACTGGCTGTTCTTCCAGAGGATGAGGGTTCAATTCCCAGCATCTACATACATGGCAACTCACAGACCCCAGTAACTCCAGTTCTACACCCTCTTCTGGCCTCCATCGTCACCAGGCACACACATTGTACACACATTGTGTACACACACACATACACAGAGACAAAACACCCAAATCTGTAGCATAAAATAACAATTAAATGTTTAATTAAAAATTATTTAGCCATCATGATGTGTGAATTCTAGAATGTTATATTAGTCTCTAGAAATACCCTGTATTCAGTGTCGCTCTGACGAACCTAATAGCCTAGCGTCCATTTTTAGGGCTTTACCTGTTCTGGACCTCTCTTTCCCTTTTTCCTCCGCTTCTTTCCTTCAGACAGGGTGTCGTGTAGCAAGGCTGGCCTTGAATTCTCTGACTAGCCAAAGGTGACCTGAACTTTTGATCCTCCTGTCTGTATTTCCCAAATTTTTGGATTACAGGCATATACACCATTCCTCCAAATTTAAGTGGTTATCAAAACTAGCTACATCTTTAGCCCCTATTCTAGACATATTGTGTAAGCAGAATCATGCAATATGTAGCCCTACCTGAGTAACTTCCTTGGGTTAGAATGCATTTCTAGCTAAGCAGTTCCTTAGCATTTGGGAGGTAGAAGCTGGCAGATTTCTGAGTTTGAGACCAGCCTGTCAACAGAGTGAGTTCCAGGATAGCCAGGGCTACACTAAGAAACTCTGTCTCAAAAAATAGACAAACAAATTAGAGAGAGAGAGACAGAGAGAGAGAGAGAGAAAGATAAAAAGGAAGGAAGGAAGATCTTATTTTCAGGGTTCTTCTATGTGGTAGCATTTCTTAGTGCTTAAGTCCTATGGCTGAGTAATACTTGTGATATGAATGCATCTTGGGTTATTTATCTGTTCACCAGTTGGTGGACAATGAGATCAGTTCATCCCTTTGACAATTATGGAATACAAATATATCTATATTGTTTTTTGTGTTAACATGTTTTCAATTTTCTTTAGGACATACCTATCGATTACTGAATCACATAACTTTCTTCACTAAAGATTTGTTTAGCTGAATTCATAAATACAGCTTTATCTTTTCTTTCGTTTCTTTCTTTTAGAAAAAAATCTTTTAAAACAGGTAAAAAAGCTGGGCAGTGGTGGTGCATGCCTTTAATCCCAGCACTTGGAAGGAAGAGGCAGGCAGATTTCTGAGTTTGAGGACAGCCTGGTCTACAAAGGACAGCCAGGGCTGCACAGAGAAACCCTGTCTTGAAAAAAATAAAAATCTGTTAAAAACATGTAGCAGTTTGTCCTCTGTGGTGTGGTTGAGTTCAGGCCCTACCCTGTTTTTGTGAAAAGGAAGTTCTGTGTAGGAATGCAAGAGTTGTGTCTCTAACTTAATACTTTGTGCTTTTTGCTATTGTTTTGTTTGCTTTGAGACAAGTTTTCCTGTTATCTAGGCTGGCTTTGAACATGTTTTTTAGCTGAAGATGATCTTAACTCCTGCCCCCACCAAGAATACAGACGTGTCACCCAGCTAATCCTACTGCTTAAGTTAAAGGCTAGGGATATGTTCAATTGGCAGGAAGCCAGAAATGTTCACAGCCAGCCTATTTTCTTTTTAAAGATTTATTTATTATTATACATAAGTACACTGTAGCTGACTTCAGACACACCAGAAGAGGACGTCAGATCTCATTATGGGTGGTTGTAAGCCACCATGTGGTTGCTGGGATTTGAACTTAGGACCTTTGGAGGAGCAGTCAGTGCTCTTACCTACTGAGCCCTTTCGCCAGCCCCCACAGCCAGCCTATTCTTACATAGAAATCATTCAGAATAGTTTTCTATATCTCTCTGGACTCCTTGGTACTAAGAACTAAGTATCAGGTCTAGAGAGATGGCTCAGTAGTTAAGAGCACTGACTACTCTTCCAAAGACCCTGCATTCAGTTCCCAGAAACCACCAGGTGGCTCACAACCATCTGTAATGGGATCGGATGCCCTCTTCTAGTGTGTCTGAAGAGAGCAACAGTGTACTCATATATATAAAATAAATAAATAAATCAATAAGAAGAAAAAAGAAACTAACCCCCACTTCCCTTTAAATAATCACTAGGTAGGGGCTGGAGAGATGGCTCAGAGGTTAAGAGCACTGACTGCTCTTCTGAAGGTCCTGAGTTCAAATCCCAGCTCACAACCGTTCGTAAGGAGATCTGACGCCCTCTTCTGGTGCATCTGAAGACAGCTACAGTGTACTTAGATATAATAATAAATACATCTTTTAAAAAGAATACTCACTATTTCATTCACTCAGTGTTTATTGTGTTTCAGAGATACTTCTACAACCTGTATACTGAGAGAAACAAACCTTCATGAATTTATTCTGACCTGATAAGTGTATATTGTCACCCTTAAAAACAGAATAAACAAGAGAAGCCTAAGTCGTGTATTTCATTTTAGGATATAACTTTTGCTGTATTTTTCATTACTTGTGCTATTTGTAGAACATTGATGTTTCTGTTTGTAAGCAGAGATTGCAGATCAAGGATGCCAGCAGTCCACTCAGGCCTCAAGCAGCAGTACCTTAAGGCCACTGTGCTAGAGTTCTAGGCCTAACAATCTAGTTTTGCAGATCCAGAAACCCCATCTTTCATCACTGAAGGGAGGGTCAGAGTGAGGTACCAGAAAGTGTATATAGTGAGAAATGCCAGTGTTTTAGTCGTCTGTGTGTAGCTTACCTTCTAAAATGACTCTCCTGCCTTTCCTGTGTCTTTTAGTAGGGTGATTCCTTTAGCCTGTAGGCACTCACACATTCAAGTCTTTCCTCCCTCAGAGTGTATGTGAGATCCTAATTGAGATATTATTTGGTGACGGTTCTTCCTAGCTCTGGCCAGTGGTGACCCCTGAGAACTTGCTATTGTAACTGTGGCCCATGACTTGCAGCAGTGACTTCATCCTGCAAAGAATGCAGAACCTTGTGCTTCTGGCCAGACTCATTACATCTACTTGAGCAGGGTCCCTAGGCACTATAAGAAAACACACTGTAAAGGGCTGGAGAGTTGGTGTAATAGTTGGGAGGGCATGCTTCTGTTGTAGAGGGACCTAGGCTCTCTTCCCAGCCCCATGTCAAGTGGCTTATAGCCATCTCTAACTCTAGCTCCAAGGGATGTAATTTCCCTGGTCTCCACAGTGTCTGCATTGACTCCATAGTACATGCACTCACTTGTACATACCCACTACATACATACATACACACACACACACACACACACACACACACACACAAACACATACGTACATACAAATAAAACAAGAAGAATAAATGAAATAAAAAGAATATAAAATTTGAGAATATATATTAAAGTACTCAGAGTGACCACTTCACTTCAGCAAATCTTCTCTAATCTCTTTGGTTTAAACTAAGATGATTTTTATATGTTGCATTTTTTTTTTCATTCAAGATTGAAATGTTGTTTAGGCATGGTGGCGCATTTTGGAAATCCTAGCACTTAGGAGGCTCAAGGAGGAGGAGGAGGAGGAGGCTGCTGAATTCCACACTAGTCTGAGAGACCTAGTGAGACTGTCTCAAAACAGTGTTGAAAATATCAGACCATGCAACTGAATAACTGATAATTTTATTTTAATATTTTTGGGGTGTTTTGTTTTGTTTTTGAGACTGGGTCACACTAAAGAGCTCTGGCTGTTTTGGAGTTCACTATATAGGCCATGTTAGGCTGGCCTCAAGGTCACAGAGATCCACCTGCTGTCTTTCAGGTTCTGGGACCAAAGGCTTGCATCCACATTTCCAGATGAATAGCGCTTACCTAGCTAGCATGTCTTTAGTGACAGTAAGACCTATAGGGCAGACTTGAACTCCTGCTAGCAGTTCTGCCCCAATCATTCCATGTCATCATTCTGGTTAGCATCTTTTATATTCTAATGTGGCTAGTCAGTGGATACCTTTCTGTGAGTTTTTACTTATAATTTATTTTTGTATGTTTTTTTCTTCGGTTGGTCGGTCTTTGAAGTATGGTTTCATTGTCTCTCCGATGGGTCTAGAACTCACTGTCCAGTGCAGTGGGTTCTAACTGTTGTTTTTCTGTCTCAGTCTTTTTTTTTCTTTCTTTCTTTTTTTTTTTTTTTTTGGTTTTTTCGAGACAGGGTTTCTCTGTGTAGCCCTGGCTGTCCTGGAACTCACTCTGTAGATCAGGCTGGCCTCAAACTCAGAAATCCGGCTGCCTCTGCCTCCCAAGTGCTGGGATTAAAGACGTGCGACACCATGCCCGGCTGTGTCTCAGTCTTAAGAGAGCTGGCATGATAGACAGTGCTGCAGACACGCAGTTTGCTTTTGTGTTTGAGGCAGGGTCTCACTGAGTTCTCTCTCCCTGGGCTCAGAACACTCTCTTGTCTAGTCCTGTTAGTGACTGTCCAGCAGTGATCTACCTAGCTTAGTATTGGTTTTGTTTTAGAAAATTGATTTCGGGCTGGTGAGATGGCTCAGTGGGTAAGAGCACCCGACTGCTCTTCCAAAGGTCCAGAGTTCAAATCCCAGCAACCACATGGTGGCTCACAACCATCCGTAACGAGATCTGGCGCCCTCCTCTGGAGTGTCTGAAGACAGCTACAGTGTACTTACATATAATAAATAAATCTTTAAAAAAAAAAAATTGATTTCAGATTACTTTTTGAAGAGTTAATTACCACCCTTGGGGTTTTTTTTTTTTGTTGTTGTTGTTTGGGGGGGTTGGTGTTTTTGTTTGCTTGTTTGTTTTCCTTTTGTATAATACTAGGTTCTCGATAGCTCTTTATTCCCACGGGATTTGAAAACACACAGTAAACTAAAGACTTATGAAGAAAAACATAGGTTATTTCAGAAAACTAATACAGGAAGTCTTAGCTCAGTGAAGAAAGGAAAGCAATTATTGCCGCCTTTATCTTTCACTTCCCTTTCTGTTACTGTTTTCAAGACAGTGTAGGAATCTGTTTAGATGTATCTTGGTACAGCATAACACTGTTATAGTATCTTAAGAAAATATCTAAATCTGGATTTAGGAAAAACTAGAAACAAATAAAATCATTTGGAAATAAGCTATAATTACAGTCACAGATAGCTGTGGTTAATAAACATTTTGATGTATCTGTCAGTGCATATTCTACAGAGATGAGAAATGTTTTTTCTTTTGACTAACAGTATAAGCATTTATTAAGAATATTTGTCCAGGCTTGGATGTTGCTCCCTTGTGTATGTTATGCAAATACTCTACCAACTGAGATTCATTACCAGCTCACAAATGGCCTTTATTTCATTTTATTTATTTTAAGACAGTCATGGTGGCATATGCCTGTAATCATAGTACTTGGGAGGCAGACTCATGTGGCTCTCTGTGAGTTCAAGGCTAGCCAGGTCCACACAGAGATTTTCAGGGAGCATTGTATTCACAGATAATTGTGACCTGACTCTCTGTGTGTGCTGGGAATTGAACGTTAGTCCTTTGCAAGACCAGCAAGTGTGCTTCTTAATCGCTGAGCTTCCTCTCCATCCCACAGTCTTAGAAGTCTGTAAGCTACTTGTAGTTTGTTTTTAATATGGATTATAATATATACATACTTTTTTTCTTACTCTTGGGTTTTTTGTTTTGTTTTGTTTTGTTTTTTGTTTTGTTTTTTTGAGATGAGTTTCTCTGTGTAGCCCTGGCTGTCCTAGAACTCAATCTGTAAACCAGGCTGAACTCGAACTCAGAGATCCACCTGCCTCTGCCTCCCAGTGGTGCTGTGATTAAAGTCCTGCACCACTACCACACAGTCTGTATTTATTTTTGAGAGAATGTTGGGGGGCGGGGGCATGGGCACAAATGGATGTCTGTGCACCCACATTCATGCAGGATCTGCCTAGGCCAGAAGAGGATGTTAGAGCCATTGGAACTGAAGTTACACTGATTGTGATTGTGAGAGATGCAGGTGCTAGGAACTGACTCCTGTTCCTTTAGAAGAGCACTGAGGACTTGTAGCTTCTGAGCTATCCCTCCAGTCCGTGTGTGTGTGTGTATGTGTGTGTATGTGTGTGTGAGATGTATTTTATGTACATGGTGTTTACCTGCATACCTTTGCATCACGTCCTTGTAGCGCCTGTAGAGGCCATCTGATCCTCTAGAACTAGAGTTACAGATAGGTTTTAGGAACCATGTGGGTGTTGGGAACTGAGCCCAGATCTTTCCCAAGACTAGCATGTGTTCTTAACCACAAGTCATCTCTTTAGCTCCCATCATATATATAATTTTAATAGAGAAAAACTGTGTTTATTTTTAAACTGAAAGTACAGCTAATTTGCTTCCTACATAGTCCATCAAGTGTAGGGATAATCTTTTATTATTGAGAGCTGTAAGTGAGCCTCTAGTTATCACAGTTATTTTGCCTATCCTTTTTAGTCAGGAAATCTAATAAAATTTAAAATGTGACTTTTTCTTTTTCTTTTTTTTTTCTCTTTTTTTTTTTGGTTTTTTGAGACAGGGTTTCTCTGTATAGCTCTAGCTGTCCTGGAACTCACTCTGTAGACCAGGCTGGCCTTTAACTCAGAAATCCACCTGCCTCTGCCTCCCAAGTGCTGGGATCAAAGGCGTGCGCCACCACTGCCAGACAAACTTGATCTTCAGTTTCCTTATCTGTAAATGAAGGTTAAAAATACTGCTTACTTTACCTGACCAGTGTGGGAACTGAAGTAGAGCTGGGCTTGGTGGCGGCCCTTTAAACTCAACACAGGAGGCAGACGCAGGTGAGTATCTGAGTTTGAAGCCAGCTGGGTCTGCATAGAGAGAGGCCTGTCTCAGAAAACAAAAAAGTAAGTAACATAAAAGAAGATGTACTGTGGCCAGTGAGATGACTCAGCAAGTCCAGTGCTTGCTGCCCATGTCTGAGGACATGAATTTGATCTCTGGAACATGCGAAAAAATGGAAGAAGAGAACCTAATCCACAGCTATCCTCTGACCTTTACCTGTATACTGACGCAGTGTGTGCCCGCTTCTATCATACACACACAGAATTGTAAGTAAAACATTTAATAGGGCTATTTAAAATGTTTAGCACAATGCCCAGGACTATAGGATGTTCTCAATTAATATTAGCCACAATAAAACTACTATAAATTGTTGTTCAAGGTGACATCTTTTGCTTCTACTGACAGCTTATTTTTTAAATGTCTGCTATGTTTTTCCCCAACAAAATGCCCTTTTTAAATTTTGGTGGTAGTTTTTGGCTGTCCCATTTATATAAGAACTTAATATATTTTATTACAGTTACTAGTGTGTAAAACCTTCTGTCTCCTTTTCCAAAATGAAAGGTTTTTGTTTTGTAAGGTAGGCTGGCTTGAAACTTGAGGTATTCCTGCCCCAGGCTCTTGAATGCTGTGCTTGTGAGTGATGTGTCACCACGTCCAGAGAATGAGTTCTTTAAGGTCAAGATCATGACATAGTTATTGTTTTGTTTTTGGGTTATTTTAGTTAATTGATTAACTTTTCTGTGCATTAGTGTTTTGCCTGCGTTTTTGTCTATGCGGGGGTATCAGACCCCCTGAAACTGGGGTTCCAGAAGGTATGCTCACACAGCTGCCATGTGGGTGCTGGGAATTAAACCTGGGTCCTCTGGAAGAGCAGCCAGTGCTCTTAACCACTGAGCCAGCTCTCCAGCTCCACCTTAATCGTTTTTACAACCCAGATTCCTGGCACATAATAAACTCAGTAAACATGTAAATGAGAGCCTTTATGAATGTGTGGGTGTAGTTTTGCAGAGATCCTTCTTAGATTGTAATCTTGATGATGTGCATTTTCTTCATTAATGCAGTTAATCTAGAGTTAAACATCTGTCTCCTGCTGGATAATAAACTGCAAAAGTTCAGCAGATTAGAAGGTGTTAGTTCTTCAGTGCAGCACATTCATAATCTTATCACTAAAGCTGAGGGAGGAGGATTTCTAGGAGTATAAGGGTAGCCTGGGCTACATAATGAGTTCCAGGCCAAGGCTACTTAGCCAGACACTGTCTTATCACATCTGACTCTGCCTCCTGAGTGCTAGGATTAAAGGTGTGGTCTTAATTAAGGTTTAAATACATTTTATAGGGGCTGGGGATATGGCTCAGGGGTTAAGAGTATTGACTGTTCTTCCAGAGGTCCTGAGTTCAACTCCCAGCAACCACATGGTGGCTCACCACCATCTGTAATGGGATCTGACGCCCTCTTCTGGTGTGTCTGAAGCCAGCTACAGTGTGCTCATATACATAAAATAAATAAATAAATCTCTCGGTTTGTTTGTTTGTTTTTTGTTTTGTTTTGTTTTTTTGAGACAGGGTTTCTCTGTGTAGCCCTAGCTGTCCTGGAACTCACTCTGTAAACCAGGCTGGCCTCCAACTCAGAAATCCCCCTGCCTCTGCCTCCCAAGTGCTGGGATCAAAGGCGTGCGCCACCACTGCCCGGCGATCAATAAATCTTTAAAAAATACATTTTATGAACTTTTTAAATGACTTATTTATTTTATGTGCATTGGTGTTTTGCCTGCATGTATAGCTGTGTGAAGGTGTCAGATACTCTGCAGCTGGAGTCTTGTGAGCTACCATGTAGATGCTGGGAATTAAGCCTGGGTCCTCTGGAAGACCAGCCAGTGTTCTTAACTGCTGAGCCATCTCTCCAGCCCCGACTTTATGACCTTTTGATAACTAAACTCTGGAGGAAAGTAGGTCGGTTGTGTGTTGTTTGTATCAATGGATAGTATTTTGTGAGCTCATCATCCTGTTAACTTCAAAAGCTTAAACAGTGAGCTTAAATAATCTTGTCACTTTTAATAATCTTGCAAGGATGACAGCAAACTTTTAATCCAGCACTGAGGAGGCAGAGGCAGGCAGATAGATCTCTGTGAGCTCCGGGACAGCTAGGGCCAGAGAGAGAGAAAGAGAGAAAGGAAAGGAGGAGAAGAGAAGAGTTTTAATGATCTGTCACACTGGAGGCTTCAGTAGGAGTTCAGAATGTGACTGATGAATAGAAACTGTATACATTACAGTTTCCTCCTGGAGTCCTTGAGTTGCCTGCCATTTATACTTTCTTTCTCTCTTGGCTGGCCTAGAACTATCGGCATTGTTTCCTAGTATAGCACTGGCTACTCTGGAACTTACTCAATAGATCTCTGGCTCTTGCCTCTACATTTGAGTGTTTGGGTTACAGAAGTGTGCCATCATGCTTGGAACTTGTTAAAATCACATTTGTAAGTCAAAATCACCTCGGTAGCAAGAACATGGCTCCTGGACACAGATGTGGGGCACAGTGAAGTCTTTCTAAGTGGCTTGAGTTTTTTCCCTCCATTGTAGACTGTGCAGGTATGATGCTGTAGTCAGATAAGAGGAAACACATTAGCCCACCTCAAACTGGGACACTCATCAGTGAACTGTTTTCATAAAGCCAAGAAACTTGATACTTGATTACTATGCTTAGATTAATGCTGACTGAGCTTTAAATTGTGAGCTGTTTTTTGGAAGAAGAAAATGATCTAAGGGGAAACCAAGGAGGTTTGAAAAGGCAGTGGTTGGTGTTCTATGAACAACAGACACCACGTGCATGCCCGGCGAGCGCCTGGGGGGCGGGTTTGGACATGGAGGCTTCCCTCCACAGTCCTCACTAATGTTTACATACTTCCTCTTTCCCCTAAGGTTCTGAGACAAAACCAACATAATAACATGGGCTTGCAATTTCTGAGGGAGCTTTTGAATTCTTTCTAAAGAGGAAATTGACTTTACCTAACCAGGGTACTTCCTGCATATGCTGTATCCGTTAAAGAGCCAGGCAGGGCCTTGCTGGTTCACTGCTCAAGTGCAGAGTTTCCTCTTAGAGGAAGGTCTGAAATGTGGCATAGTGGACTTTATTCTACCTACATTACATTTATAAATCAACCATGATCTTAAAAAATTCAGGTTCTGCCGGTCGTGGTGGCGCACGCCTTTAGTCCCAGCACTCGGGAGGCAGAGGCAGGCGGATTTCTGAGTTCGAGGCCAGCCTGGTCTACAAAGTGAGTTCCAGGATAGCCAGAGCTACACAGAGAAACCCTGTCTCGAAAAACCACAAAAAAAAAAAAAAAAAAACTACAGAAAGAAAGTCTTATGACTTTTATATTGTTAGTAACGCACAGTATCAGGCTCTAGACCTGATGCATTTTGTTGTTGTTGTTGTTATTTTGAAAGACAAGATCTCATGGATACCAAGCCTCAATCTCATATGTAGTTCAAGAGGATCCTGAACTTCTGATCTTTCTTCTTTCACCCCTCCAAACTGCAGGTAGGTCCCCCCATGTTCAGCTTCATGCATGCTAGGCAAATACTCCCCCAACTGAGCTACATCTCAGCCCCAGCCCCAGAACCTGAAATTTTTTTTTTTTTTTTTTTTTGGTTTTTCGAGACAGGGTTTCTCTGTGTAGCTCTGGCTGTCCCGGAGCTCACTTTGTAGACCAGGCTGGCCTCGAACTCAGAAATCCGCCTGCCTCTGCCTCCCGAGTGCTGGGACTAAAGGCGTGCGCCACCACACCCGGCTCTTTCTGTAGTTTTTTATTTTATTTTTTTGGTTTTTCAAGATAGGGTTTCTCTGTGTAACCTATTCTGGAATTAGCTCTGTAGACCGGGCTGGCCTTGAACTCAGAGATCCACCTACCTCTGCTTCCCAAGTGCTAGATTAAGGGCTTGTGCTGCCACACACACACACACACACGTATATGTATATATTATTCATTCTTGGTAGGTGTGTGTGTGCACATGTTAATACTCCAGTCAAGAGAAGGCTGGCAAGAGGATGAAGAATTAAGAATAGTATAGACTATATCATAAAACTACTATGGTTTGTAAAACAAAATGATGGTTTGGGGAGCTCTTTTTTTGTTTTTTTGGTATTTTTTGTTTTTTTTGTTTTTTTTGTTTTTTTTGGTTTTAGACAGGGTTTCTCTTTATAGCCCTGGCTGTCCTAGAACTCACTCTGTAGACCAGGCTGGCCTCGAACTCAGAAATCTGCCTGCCTCTGCCTCCCAAGTGCTGGGATTAAAGGCGTGCGCCTTTATTGCTGGAGATTGAATCTGTATTTGAGAGGAATCTGTATTTGAGAGGAAATGGACTGTGTTTTATCCATTACATTTTATAAAACATCTGGTGACTACAAACAGCTTATTTGCTTTCAGAATATATGTGAGATACAAAGACTTTTCTGTCATAACTCCTAGCACCAAGATTTTTGAACTTGGCTCTGTGGACCGAGGACAGTGCATCTTAAAATGTGGGCAGACTCACCAATGTGCCTGTGACAAGTAAGAGTTATGAGCATATGTCCCTCCTGCTCCTCCTAAGCTGTGTCTAGTTAGTCTCAACCCTGCAGTCTGAGTTAGCAGCGAGCACACAGAATCCCTTTGCAAAGAACATTTCATAATCACAACTCGATCCGGTTATCGGCCAGCTTGTCCCACCAATCACTGAGGTTTGTGATTAGTGGGAGATTGTGTTCACCAAAGTGAAATGAACAGTGATCTAGGAAGACATCTGTGCCCCTGCACGTATGCGTGAGTGCGTGCGTGCTCTTACGAAGACAGACAGACAGACAGACAGACAGACATAAAAGTAAAGCAGATTTAAAAAAAATAACAGCAGCAGCAATAACAAAGCTGATTATGGTGACACATGCTTGTCATCAAGAGGCTACGTGAAACAAGCAAACAGGAGGGAAGGATTCCATGATCTCATTTCTGTGGAATCTGAAAAGGTCCCGATTCATAGGAGCATGCAGTAGAATACTGGTCAGCAGGAGCACAGTTGGGAGAAATAGTGACACGTGATACCACGGTACAGTGTTTCTGTGATGGGATGAACATATTCTGGAGCATTAATGTATAGGGACTGTGGCCTAAACTATATTGTATTTTGCAAATTGCTAAGAGAGAGCTTCAGTGTTCTTACCACAGAAATTAATCATTGGGTTGGCAAGATGGCTTGTTGGATAAAGGTGCTTGCTTCAAGTCCAAAAACCTGAGTTCAGTCCTTGAGGCCCACATGGTGGAGGGGGATAACTGACCCTCAAAGGTCATCCTCAGACTTCTACATACAGGTGAAGGCCCAGGAGCTCTGTACACACATTCCTTACAAATGTGTTCTCTCTCTCTCTCCCTCTCTCTCTCCCTCTCCCTCTCCCTCTCCCTCTCCCTCTCCCTCTCCGTCTCCCTCTCCCTCTCCCTCTCTTTCTCTCCCTCTCCATACAGTTTTAAAAGTTTTCTTTAATTACATCAAACCAGGTGTGGTGGCTCACATCTTTCGTTTCAGCACTCTTGGATCTGAGTTTGAGGCCAGCTTGGTCTACAGATTGAGTTCCAGAACAGTCAAAGCAATACAGGGAAACTTTGCCCCCCCCCCCACACACACACACAAAAAGAGGAAAAAATAAATAAAGTAACTATGTCAAAAGATGGATACATTGATTAGCTTGACAGAAGTATCAACTGCTTGTATGTGTATCAAAACACAGTGTACCTTGAGTGTATATAACTCAATTAACAAAAAATTTCTTGTGAGAGCAAGCTTCAAATTTATGAGCATTTAACCTCAGCCTTCTGAGTGCTGGTATTATAGGCGTGTTCTCCCATGCTTAGCTACATTAAAATTTTCTGCTAAGCTGAGGTCAGAGGGTCACAGGATCAGAGCAAGCTCCAGGCCAACCAGAGCTATACTGAAGACCCTCTCATCCCCTACACTTCTTTTTAAACAAGCGTGATCTAGGTTGATGATGCACCCTATAATCCTAGCACTTAGAAGGTAAGATTATAAACTTGCCGGGCGTGGTGGCGCACGCCTTTAATCCCAGCACTCGGGAGGCAGAGGCAGGAGGATTTCTGAGTTCGAGGCCAGCCTGGTCTACAGAGTGAGTTCCAGGACAGCCAAGGCTACACAGAGAAACCCTGTCTCACAAAAACAAAAACAAAACAAAAAAAAAGATTATAAACTTACTATGTAACGAAGGTTATGTGGTTAGATCTCGTCTTAATTAAGAAAAGCAAGGGAAGGGAGCACTGTGGTTATATAATAACTCAGCAGTAGAATGCTTGCCTAGTGTACATGAGGCCATAGGTTCAATCCTAGTATAACATACAGTCTTTTTTTAATGAGTGGAAGATGGTGGTTGTGTGATACAATTTGGTAATTATGAATGATGCCTGTAGGCTAACTCTGTGTAAAGATTCTGAACTTGAGTTTTTATTTTCTTTTTAGATAAAGGAGAGTGCTTCACAGACAAGAGATGTCCTCAAACAGCATTTTAGTGATTTAAAAGGAACCCTTGGGAAGCTATTGGATGAGCGATTGGTGACCCTTTTGCAAGAGGTGGACACCATTGAACAGGAGACCATCAAACCACTAGATGACTGCCAGAAGCTCATAGAGCATGGGGTCAACACTGCAGATGACCTGGTCCGAGAAGGTGGGATAAAGGGAACCTGTTAAATCCTTACACTCCGATTGATGCCTGGGTGATTTCGTAGGATGCTAGCAGATTTCTTACCATCTGAAGAGTCCCTGGGATGTTTTTGCCTTGAAATAGTTTATAATACAGGACCATAGAGTGATTGTTCCAGAAGGTGCTATGGTATCTAATACATAATTAGATTGTGAGGCACATACTTATTTGTCCTAGCACTTAATGCTTGAGGTTTTTTATAATTCAGAAATGTTAGTTCTAAACTTTTGTCTTACGTATCCCAGAGATACAGCTCTCAGGGCAGCAGGCTTGGTGGCAGATGCTTTACCTGCTGAGCCGTCTGACTGGCTCAGGCATTATATTTTCAGTCCCAGCCGGGCAGTGGTGGCGCACGCCTTTAGTCCCAGCACTCGGGAGGCAGAGGCAGGAGGGTTTCTGAGTTCGAGGCCAGCCTGGTCTACAGAGTGAGTTCCAGGACAGCCAGGGCTACACAGAGAAACCCTGTCTCGAAAAAACAAAAAAAAAAAGTTGTGTTTCTTGGGGTTTGTAATTCGTGAGAGTCATGCTGAGTAAGATCTAAAACCTTAAGAACAAAGGACTCTGTCTGGAGAAGTACAGGACAGCCCTCTGTGGGGATTCCACTGAGGCTTAGAGAAATTCATCAAGCAAAGGAAAGAGGCTACTGTGATTCTGAGCAGGACTGGCAGGAGTGGGGTGAATGTTTCAAGTGAGAGTTATGTAATAAGACTGGCCCAGGCCTCACAATTACTGTGTAGCTAATTGTAATCCTCACTGAGCCATGTTTATCTTTTACTGACATAATAGTGCCTTTGAGAACATTCTTTTTAGCAGAACCACAGACCGTCTTCCCCCGGAGGCTGTGAATTTGGAAACAGACCCAGAAGCAGGTCAGCACAGGGCAGGAGTGTGCACACCCATCTCATTGAGGACTGTGCTTTCATTTTTGAAAATAAATCCTTTGAGGCACATACTTGTTTGTCCTTGCACTTAATGCTTGAGGTTTTATTTATAGTTCAGAAATACTTTAAGTTTTAAATTCTTCCCTCTTCCTCCCAAGGAATAAAAAGCTTCTGTGTGTGTGTGTGTGGGGGGGTATTCCTTTTTTCTCTTTCTTTCTTTCTTTCTTTCTTTCTTTCTTTCTTTCTTTCTTTCTTTCTTTCTTCCTTTCTCTCTCTCTCTCTTTCTTTCTTTCTTTCTTTCTTTCTTTCTTTCTTTCAAGATTTATTTGTTATATGTAAGTACACTGTAGCTGTCTTCAGGCAATCCAGAAGAGGGCGCTAGATCTCATAACGGATGATTATGAGACACAACAGAAGAGGGCATCAGATCCCATGACAGATGATTGGTGAGCCACCATGTGTTTGCTGGGAATTGAACTCAGGACCTTCAGAAGAGCAGTCAGTGCTCTTAACCTCTGAGCCATCTCTCCAGCCCTCTTTGTTTATTTTTATAAGTGTTTTGCCTGAATATATGTATGTGTACCATGGAATACTTGGTGTCTGTGGAGACAGGATCCCCTGAAGATAGAGTTTTCAATGTGAACCATGTGGGTGCTAGGAAACACACCTGGTTCTTCTGCAAGAGTAATTGTTCTTGATCCCTGAGCCCTGTCTCCAGCCTCCGAGGTTTGTTTGTTTGTTTTTGTTTTGTTTAGAAGACAGAGTCTCCTAACCTAGACTGGCTTTGAACTTCCTATTAGCTAAAGGTGCCCTTGAACTTCTGATCACACTGCCTCTACCTCCCAGGCCCTAGATTCTTTTGAAGGAGCATTCAGAGTGTCTGTGTTTCTTTCAGTAAAGAAGGTCATATTCTCTCCCGAAAACTTGAGTTGGGGCTAACAAGATGGCTCATTGGGTAAAGGTACTTGTTGCCCAGCCTGATGAACTAAGCTTGATCTTGGGAATCACATGGTAGAGAGAGAGGGCCAACTGTAAGTCATCCTCTGACTTCCATACGCATGCCATGGTGTGCATGCACCCTCCCCAATCTTTTAGAAACTCCAGGATGATATGAGAATATCTTTCATCATTGTGGACCGTGTAGAGGCTGGCCATTTCCATCCCCTCTATGTAGCCTTCCTTCTTAGGCTGTGTTGAGTAATTTCTGATCCAAATAGTGTGAGTGTACAGGATCTCATTATATAGCACAGGCTTGTCGCAAACTCAGATCTGTCCTCCTGCCACTGTCTCACAAGTGGCAGGATGACAGGTATGTCATTGGCATCATTTGGCTGTTTAAGGTCCTATATCCTACTGTTGCTTTTAAGATAGCACTTTGTTTCTACTAGAACTGACAAAGAGGAGCCAGGAATTTGGTGGGAGTGCTGGGATTAAAGGCGTGTGCCACCATGTCTGCTCAATGTTTTACCTTTAAAAAGACAGTAAATCCCAGCACTTGGGAGGCAGAGGCAGGCGGATTTCTGAGTTTGAGGCCAGCCTGGTCTACAAAGTGAGTTCCAGGACAGCCAGGTCTATACAAAGAAACCCTGTCTTGGGAAAACAAAAAACAAAAAAACAAAACAAAACAAACAAAAAAAGACAGTAAAAAGTACTGGTCAGGTGGCTCAGTGTTGAAGGAGCTTGGTGCCAAGCCTGACAACCTGAGGTAGGTCACTGAAACTCACATGGTGAAAAGCAGTAACTCACACAAGCTGTCCTCTTCCCTCCACGTGTGCAGATGTCTCTCCCTAGTATATTAATGTAAGGAAAAAACAGGATGAAAAACTCTTAATTGATAAATAGGAATGAGGAAATGTCCCCGACCTTCTGCTCTGTATAAAACTGGTTGTTGAACTAGATTTTCAGTTATAGAGCAGAATCTTTGGTCTCTTGCAAAATTTTGCCAAACCCCCCTTTTTCCCTCTGGCTTACCAAGTCATTTTGAGAGTTTGTTGGTGCATAGCTCAGCAGTTAACTTTGAACAAAGCTGGAAATCCAATAGACATGAGCTTTGTTGGTTACTGGATAATCCTGACTTTCAAATGTGGCTGGTTTTGTACTCAGCTAGTTTTCTTACCCTCAATTGTAGGTGAGATTGCCATTCTTGGTGGTATCGAAGAACAGAGTGATAAATTGTGGAACTTTACCAAAAAGGCCTCGCACATTCAGCTGGACAGGTAACGACAGTCTGTCTCTTCGTTTAGACTTATTTTTAAGTACTTATTTTGCTTTCCTCTCAATTTTTCGTCGAAAAAATGTGATTACAGGAAATAGAGAATCTGTTTTTCAAATTTATACTGTCCATTATCGTTATTTCTGGTGTTAAACAGTTGTGGTTGGAATCTTTGACATAGTATTATAGATTCTTTTCAAGTCCAGTAGAGAAGAGAATTGTTAAATTTAAAACTTCTGGTGCCTGCTTTCAAAGCATCACACGGTGAAGTTGGGAGCACTACATAGAGAATTGTCATGGTCTCTGCATAAGAAAAACATTTTAAATGTCTTACTGCAATCAACTCTTACTTCAGTAAACAAGATCTTTTGATAAAAGTTCGATAGTTGTGAGTTTATCAATTTTGTCTTTTTTTGTGTGTTTTTTGTGTATATAGCTCAGGCAAACCTCTGGCTTGTGATTGTTGTGTTTCAGTCTCTGGAGTGCTGGGATTGTAAGCACGTGCTACCACACCCTTTTCAGTTTTTTTGTCTTGCTTATAGTTATTGGGGAAGAGAATCTTTATGTAATATGAAGATGAAAGCCCCTCACAACAAAGGCTTCAGCTTCTTACTTATTTGTTGAGGCCTTCAGTGTTCTTCTAGCGTGTGACCGGTCTAAAATAGTCGTTTCATTTCCTTCTCCATGTAAGCATAGTTTAAACACTAGAACTTTGTTTCCTCAGCTTACCAGAAGTGCCGTTGCTAGTTGATGTACCCTGTTTGTCGGCTCAGTTGGACGATTCCATTCTTAACATAGTGAAAGACCACATTTTTAAGCATGGAACAGTAGCTTCCCGCCCACCAGTACAGATTGAAGAATTAATAGAGAAACCTGGAGGCATCATAGTGCGATGGTGTAAGGTATGTGCCAGTTGCAGAAGCGGTATCACCGTGATGGACTTGTGACTGGGGACTTCTACGATTCTTCTTACCTAATACATTTTTCTCTTTCCAAACAAAAATCCCCCCTGCTGTCTGTCTGTGTATCTTCCTTCCTTCCATCCTTCCTTCCTTTCTATTAATAAATAAAATTAAATTCACAGAAAATGTAGACCAAGATAGTTCTTCTTGTATCAAATAAAGAGCTCAAGCTTTGTTTGTTTGTGTGCTGGCAGTCAGAGCCCCTTGGAAGGATCTCTGACGTCAGTGAGACCCCAGGGGAAGCACTTCCATGTAACGTAACAGTTAATGAACTGAGGATTTCTCCCATTCCTATTGCTTCAAAAAGCCAGAAGATAATAGTGCATTTTCAGCTTAGTTCATCTTAATACTTGTTAAGAGTTCTAAAGTATAGTACTGTCATGGAGGTGCAAACTCTCAATCCCAGCACTCAGGCAGTAACACAGCTGTATCTCTGTGACTATGAGGCCAGTCTGATTTATAGTGAGTTCCAAACCAGCCAGGACTACACACCACTATGTATCAAAACAAAGCAAAAAAAATAACGAAACAAATATTTCTGTAGTTTCCTTACACTTGGTATTTCCAAGAATTCTGTTCTTTCTTTTTTAAATACATTTTTATATAAATATATGTGTGTGAATATACTTTTTTTACATATATTCTTTAAATCTGTATATCTGAGTTACTATATTTTAATTAGAAACCATGTCCAAATTAGTCATTGTATCTTGGCTGTTGATAAATCATTCAGAGCAAGAAGGAAGGAACCAGGCACGCTAACATAGCATTGGGATACCAAGGCAGGAGGGTGGTCAGTTCAAGGACAGGCTGGAAAATAGAATAAGACTTACTCTCAGAGAAGAAGGAAAGGAGAAGCAACTGCGTGTGATAATGCAAACCTGTAATCCTAGCCTTTGGGAAGTTGAGGCAGGAAGATCACCATGAATTCAAGGCCAGCCTGGGCTACATATAGTAAGACCCTATCTCAGGTCAAACAAAAGGAAAGGAAAGGAAATATTGATAGCATGTTGCCTGTGCCTTCCCCCAGAATGGTCCATACTGCCCCTGTTCAGCACATAGACCTGTGTGTTGTCTAGATATCCTGGTTCTCTGGATTTTACCTAACTTAAATCCTTCTCCATAGGTGGATGATGACTTCACAGCCCAAGATTACAGGCTTCAGTTCCGAAAATGTACTGCAAATCATTTTGAAGACGTGTATGTAGGTTCTGAAACGGAATTCATAGTGTTGCACATAGACCCCAATGTGGATTATCAATTCAGAGTCTGCGCCCGAGGAGACGGCAGGCAGGAATGGAGTCCTTGGAGTGTTCCCCAGACAGGGCACTCCACACTGGTGCCTCATGGTATGTATGCTCTTACCATGTCAGACCTGAAGCTCCATGGGGTATAGGAACTTTTTTTCACCTCATGTGCTGGGATTCCTAACCACTTTTCCTAAGGATGATCCTGAATTGAGAGACTGTGGAACCATCCTTTCCTTAGATCACTCCTGGAAATGACTTTCATCACATCCGTGTAGTAGGCTGGCCTCTGGAGTCACGATTGAGTATCACCTAAAACCACACACTGAAAATGGTGCCTAGGACACTGACTTTTCTAGACCCTCTAAAAGTCTTATAAACTTGATGTTGGTCTTTCTCCTCCATTCCTGATTTAAAGGGCATACTCTTTTTCCTACAATAGTTAGGATCTTGCTGTGTTGCCCAACATTATTTTGAACACAACAAGTCTCATTTCAGCTTCCCAGGTAGGTGGGCTACCGCCATGAGCCACATACCTGGGTATCTATACACTTAGTAGCTTTATTTTGTTTTTCTTTAAAGATATATTGGGGGCTGGTGAGATGGCTCAGTGGGTAAGAGCACCCGACTGCTCTTCCAAAGGTCCAGAGTTCAAATCCCAGCAACCACATGGTGGCTAACAACCATCTGTAATGAGATCTGGCGCCCTCTTCTGGAGTGTCTGAAGACAGCTACAGTGTACTCACATATAATAAATAAATAAATCTTTAAAAAAAAAAAAAAAAAGATATATTGGGCTAGAGAAATGGCTCAATGGTTAAAAGCACTGGCTGCTCTTCCAGAGGTCCTGAGTTCAATTCCCAGCAACCACATGGTGCTCACAACCATCTGTAATGAGATCTGATGCCCTCTTCTGGTGTGTCTGAAGACAGCTACAGTGTACTCATATACATAAAATAAATACATAAATCTTAATATACATATTTATTTGTGGATGTGTGTGTATGTGTTCACATGTTTGCTGGTTCTGTGGAAGCCACCAGAGTTATAGGCTGCCATAAGCTGACTGAAAAGGGTGTTGGGAACTGAACTTTGATCCTCCACGAGTGTTCTTCACAGCTGAGTGATCTCTCCAATTGTTTGATATATTCATTTTAACGAGGTGCTATGGGTTAAACTCAGATCCTCATACATGCTAATAAATACATGCTCTATTACAGAACCTTGTCTCTACCTCTTATTAACTCATTCTTATTGACATTGGAATAACCTCAAATTATTAAATTTAAACATAATTTCTTTTTCAGATAGAAGACCATCATTTAATTTTTCAAATAGTACAGGAATTTACCAAACTTTTTTTTTTGTAATTTGTGGGTCTAAGCCCAATTCTCTGTTACTAAATCTTTATTAAATTTAGCCAAGATCTTTCTAAGTAGTTACTGTGACTCAGTTCTATTCAATGTGTATCCCTTGAAAAGATCATTATAATTTTTTGTGTCTTTGTCTTGAAAGAGTGGACAACTGGCTTTGAGGGATACAGTCTGAGCAGTCGAAGGAATATAGCCCTCCGGAATGATGCCGAGTCCTCGGGCGTTCTCTACTCCAGCGCTCCAACCTACTTCTGTGGGCAGACACTGACATTCAGGCAAGTGGACTGGGACATGCCTGGCATGCCTCTGGCTGTGTACTGGAGCGTGTGGGGTGTGCCTGAGTCTGAGCTTGGCACGCCCCAGCTTTAGTCCATCTCTTACAGGGTCAGCTTGGCAACGCTTTTGTTTTGTGTTGTTTTATTGAAACAGGGTCTTACTGTGTAACCCTGGCTGGCCTGGAGCTTGCAAAGACCAGACTGGGCTCAAACTTAGAGAAGTCTGCTTGCCTCCTTTTTCCAAGTGCTGGAATTAAAGGCATGCCTAACTACACCAGGCTTTTGACAAGGCTTCATTCAGACTTTTCCTGTTTCAGTTGTCTGTGTCTGTGGGGTTCCGTATAAAAGCTTGGTACTTGATTTGTTTGTCTTTTGCTCTGGTAAGTAAGGATGAATAGAAAACCTTTTAGAAGTTTTTAAAAGTCAGAGGCATGGTGGTGCAAACCTGTCACTCCAGAACTCAGGAGATGGAGGAATTCAAGATGGCCTCAGCACAAAGCATGTCAGCATGGGCTGGGTAAGACCCTGTCTGTACAGCAAAGCAAACTGCCTGGATTTTACCATGCGTACTTCAGGGTAACAGAATCGCCTCAAGATTTTGAGTCTCAAGGTTATCAAATATTTTTATTTCTTTAAAAATGTTCTTAATTGGGCTGGAGAGATGACTCAGCAGTTAAAAGCGTTGCCTGCTCTTATAGAGGTCCTGAGTTCAATTCCCAGTAACCACACAGTGGCTCACAACCATCTGTAATGGGATCTGATGCCCTCTTCTGGTGTGTGTTGACAGGGTGCTGATATCATTAAATAAATAAATAATACTCTTTAAATGTTTTTCTTAATTACATGTGTGTGTATTGTGGGATACAAACTTGCAGGAGTGGATTCACTTTCTACCATGTAGGTTCTAGATTTCAAATCCCGTTCCGGGCTGTGACCAGTGTCTTTACCAGAACCCTGAGCCTCTTACCAACCTCAGATGGTAGGGATTTTTGTCTGTTCTGCTTTTCTTGGTAAGGCGTGGGAGAACATCTGGAAGTTTTGTGTGAGCTAGTGTTGCTGTGTTCCCCTTCAGCCACATCATTTGAGCTGACCCCCACTGTCAGGATGGGTTTATGCTTTCTCTTTCTCCTCTTTCGCCTCCTCTTACCCACTAAGTCATAAAGAAAGAATGATTGAATCACTAGAAGAATGCCAAGAGAGGAGGAAAATGAGTCTGTGTTAGCTTTCCACTTCTACAATAAACACTTGAGATAATGGGCCCACAGAGAAGAGGGCTGTCCCCGCTCACCTCCAGTACTGTAGCCTGTGACAAGTCAGCTCCATTTCTGTGAGCTTGTCAGCTGTTAGGTGGCAGGATTTTCTCCCTAACAGGGCCTGCTGAGAACCAAACCATTGATACTTGTGTGTCTCAGGATCATGGAAATAATTCTATATCTAATTATGGCAGAACCTGAAACCCAAAACCTGCTTATGCCCCACGTAGTGACTTTTCTTTGTAGAGAAATACCTTCATTAGTGAAATTCCTCAAACCTGGGTGCTTCTGCACAGCAGCAGACCTCCTACAACCTGGTAGAGAGAGGCTGACTAGAGTGCCAATGAGAATGACGATAAATAAATTATTGCAGTTGCTATCTAAATCTGGGCCAAGGGCTAGTGCATGTGGTTTCATGTACCAGGCTGAGTAGCTGGGAAAAGCCTTGGACTTCTGAGCCCCCTGCTTCCACTTCCCAAGAGCAGATATAAGAGCTGTGCACTACTCCGCTGGCTTATTGGTGCTGAGGACTGAAGCCAGGGCTTGGTAAATGCAAGGCAAGCACTCTGCTGCCTGAGCTGCGAAGCAAACCTCATTGTTGTCTTAGAGTAACCAATTTAATGAATGTAGTTGACCATTTTAGAAGGGAGAAAATTGAGGCACAAAGAAGTTTATTATTCAGTGTCTCACGGCTAGTAAGTACCAAAGCTGAAACTGAAGTCCGGGGAGCCTGTCTCCAGAATCCAGTGGTTATGACTGCCTCAGCCTACTGAGTGGGATAGCTGTGCATTAATTACCACACCCAGGGCCGTCTTAGCCACTGGCCATTTCGTCTGTCTCTGTTGTCTTTTCTGTGAGGAAGGAGGTGTGAAGGCTGCAGTCCCGCTGGTGTTGGTGCTGTAGCTGCACAGTCAGGCCTGGGGCATGTAAAGCATTTGTTCCTCCACAGGGCTGCCCCCTTCCCTTTCCGATTTTAGTATCTTTTCCTCTCTGTATTTCGTGATCCTAATGCTGTCTTATGGTTTCAATTCCCTCTGTGGATATAAAGGAATATTTGATTGATGGCTTCCATACTTGTCAGTGATACAGACTGATGGGATCTCACTGCCTACCGTCTGCTGACGGGTCTGACAGCAGGCTTAATCAAACTCTGTCTTCCCCAGAGAAGCCGCACTTGGGCCACTCTGGGCAGGGTGATTAACGAGACTCCATTCTGCTCAGTCTCAGGCAGACTTTGCATGGTTGTCATTGAATGTGAATTAAGAGTTTTCTACCCGTGTTCAAAAGCAGCGGCAGGTAAACCAGGAGGTGAATGGGGGCGGGGCAGCTGAGTGTGGCTGAATGAGGGGCTTCTGAAGGACCTGCTCTTTAGGAGGGTGCTGTACACTCCCAGGCACGCCTCTTGTTTAGCCAGCTTGTCTTTGCTGTGGCTTCTGGATGACTTGCAGGTATGGCCAACCTTTTGGCATCGTGACTTAGTGTTGTCATCTAGAAAATGTGCACTTAAGGACTGAGCAGTGCCATTATAGGAGGGTGGGGAGTACCAGGTTTTTTTTTTTTTTTAAGTCTAAATATTTTAAATAAGTATGCAATTCTGTGTTGGGGATAAATTCATAATTACCCTTGGCTGCATGACTGTGGGCATGGCTTGGACATGCTTGGTAGAGCCTCTGAAGCAATGAGGCCTTGTTTCTGGCTGAATGCTTAGCCTCTCTGCCATGGTGCCTGAGTCTGCTGACGGCACTTCTCCGTGCCTCTCCCATCTCCTGGCTGAACATTCCTGTTTTCTTTGCCTGCTTTTAACTTTTCCTGGCATCATCAATTTACGTTTTAGTTATATGTGTCTGTGTGCATCTGCCATGTGAGTGCGGGTGCCCTCAGAGGCCAGTTGATCCCCAGGGGCTGCAATTACAGGCAACAACAGTACATGCTCTTACCCCTGAGCCGTCTCTCCAGCCCCTGTATGGTAACCTCTTTTCTGTCATCTATTTTTTAGTTTGTTTTGAGATGGGGTCTAGTGTATCCCAGGCTGGCCTCAAACTCACTATAAAGCTGAGAATGACCTTAAACTGCTGATCCCCTTGCCTCCGCCTCCGTACTGCAGAGCCTGTGAGCATGCAGCATTCTCCTTTTATGCTGAGCTACCAAACCGAGCCCCATCGCCTGTTTTTTTAAGCAGCTTCCTTTTTTAAGTTAAGAAACAGAAGCACCCAGGGATCGTGTGTCAGGCTTCAAATGTTAGAAGTGTAGTTACCGCAGGTCCTGTGCTCACTGCCGTCTGCTCATCCTACTGTCAGCTTGCCTTCTGGTGAGGGGATAAAACACTGACTAAAAGCATCCTGGGAAGAAGGATGTATTGCATCTTACAGGTCACAGTCCCTCACCGAGGGAAGCCAGGGCAGGAGGTGAGAGGAACCCTGGAGTCGGGAACTGAAGCAGAAAAGATAGAGGAAGGCTACTAACTGTCTTCCTCTGGCCTGCTTAGCTACCTGTCTTGTATACCCCACACCCACCTGCTAAGGAGTGGTACATCTCACAGTGGGCTGGGCACTCCACCAGTCGAAACTTAAACAAACAGACAGTCAGTCGTTCACTTGTGTTTTGAAACAGGTTCTCACTGTGGTATTCTGGTTGGCTAAGAATTTAATATGTGGGCTGGAGAGATGGCTCAGTGGTTAAGAGCACTGACTGCTCTTCCGAAGGTCCCTAGTTCAAATCCCAGCAATCACATGGTGGCTTACAACCATCTGTAATGGGATCTGATTCCCTCTTCTGGTGTGTCTGAAGTCAGCTAAATAAGAATTTAATATGTGCCCATCCCGATCTAGAACTTGCAGCACCCTCTTTTCCCTGTGCCTGGGTGCTAGTATCATGGCAGTACTACCACCCCCAGAGGTTAATAGCTGTGAGATATGTGAATTTGCTTCAGTGCTTGCTTTGGTACCTCCTCCATTCCCCATCCCCAGCATCCCACAATAAGGGTCTTAATTTATAGCCTAGGCTAGTCTGGGTGGAATTCACTGTGTATCCCAGGCTGGCTTCAAATTTTCAGCAATCCTATTTTTGCCTTCTTGGTGCCAAGATTACATGTATCACCATACCTGGTTTGCTTTATTTATTATTTTTATTATTATTATTATTGCATATGTGTGTATACACATATGCGTATTTTGATTTGTATGTGTGCCTTACCATGAGTGTAGGTGCACTCAGCATGCATGCATGGGAAGGTCGGATGACTTTCAAGAGTGTGTTCTCAGCTTCCACAGGTGAGTTCTGTGGGTCAAGCTCACATTGTCAGAGTTGTAACAAGCTTTTTACCCACTGAGCCTTCTCTCAATTCCTTGGGGTTTTTTTGTTTTTGTTTTTTTGAGTTTTTTGTTTGTTTGTTTCTGAGACAGCCTTGTTATGTAGCCCATGCTGGCCTTGGACTCTTTTTTTTTTTTTTGGTTTTTCGAGACAGGGTTTCTCTGTGTAGCCCTGACTGTCCTGGCACTCACTTTGTAGACCAGGCTGGCCTCGAACTCAGAAATCCGCCTGCCTCTGCCTCCCAAGTGCTGGGATTAAAGGCGTGTGCCACCACGCCCAGCCTTCTTTTTCTTAAACCCAGATTCTCTATGATACCCAATGCTGTATACCCACAGTGGGAGAAGAGACTAATGCCATGATGTAGTTTACACAGAATCAAACAACCACTGCAGTCAATCAAGAGTACTGACTTTACATTTTAGAAAAGTGATATTAAGAAACACAGAGAAGGGGCTGCAGAGATGGCTCAGTGGTTGAGAGCAATGATTGTTCTTCCAGAGGTCCTGAGTTCAAGTCCCAGCAACCACATGGTGGCTCACAACCATCTGTAATGGGTGGGATCCAATGCCCTCTTCTGGTGTGTCTGAAGACAGCAACAGTGTACTCATATAAATAAAATAAATAAATCTTTTTTTAAAAAAGAGAAACACAGAGAAAAAAGCCTATTAATTCTGTCATAACCAGGACTGTGCATGAATACCCAAGGCAGGAATGTCCAGTGACTTCATGTAATCCTACCCATGCAAACAAATTAAAAGCCAGGGAGCGACTCCTGGCAAGTTCTCAGCTTATCTCCCCCACACTATAATAAGAGTGTGTCAGAGAGAATTCCTCTGGGTGACATTACCCATATCTGTAATATGAGCCTGTTTCACAGGGCTGCTGCACCTCTAGGGGTTCCCTGGTAGCAAAACCACAGAGCCCTAGCCCAGCTGCACTCTCCCTGGGACAATGCAGTCTCTCCACACAGCATAGGGAGGAGCAGACAAGGTTCAAAGAGGCCAGCCAGGACCACACAGAGAAACCCTGTCTCGAAACCCCCCCCCCCAAAAAAAAAAAACCTCAGTTTGAATGCCCAGGATACACATGAGAACCAGACATGCCATATGAGTCTCTGTGATCCCAATGTCTTAGTTAGAGTGACTGTGCTATGATGACTAAAAGCAACTTGGGGAGGAGCGGGTTTATTTCACTCACAGTTCCTTGTAGCCTTTCACCATCAAAAGCAGTGAGGGCAGGGACTCAAACAGGGCAGGAACCTGGGGGCAGAAGCCATGGACGGGGCTGCTTTACTCACTTGCTCAGCCTGCTTCTTACAGAAGTGAAGCTGAGTATGGCATCACCCACTAATTAAAGAAATACCCTGCAGGCAGATCTCATGGAGGCATTTTCTCAAATTGAGGTTCCCTCCTTTTAGGTAACTCTAGCTCCTATCAAGTTGACATAAAAGTAGCCGGCACGGGCTGGAGAGATGGCTCAGTGCTTAAGAGCCACATGGTGACTCACAACCATCTGTTATGGGATCTGAAACCCTCTTCTGGTGTGTCAGAAGATAGCAACAACGTATTCAAATAAAATAAATTAAAAAAAAAAAAAAAGTAGCTGGCTCACCCAGTGTCCCTATGAGGAGATGGGAGGGGGAGACAGTAGAAGCCCTGGAAGTTTTCAGGTCAGACAGTCTCACACACACACACACACACACACACACACACACACACACACACAGGGGGGTGTTGCAGGAGGGATAGGTAAAGGGTGGGGGAAAAAACCCACAAAGTAGCAGAGACTGTGCCCTGAAAGAGCAGCATGTACTCCTAACCACTGAACCATCTTGCCCATCCCATGTTACATTTATTTATTTATTTATTTATTTATTTATTTATTTATTTATTTATTTATTTATTTTTAAAGATTTATTTATTTATTATATGTAAGTACACTGTAGCTGTCCTCAGATACTCCAGAAGAGGGCGCCAGATCTCTTTACGGATGGTTGTGAGCCACCATGTGGTTGCTGGGATTTGAACTCTGGACCTCTGGAAGAGCAGTCGGGTGCTCTTACCCACTGAGCCATCTCGCCAGCCCCCCCATGTTACATTTAAAAAGAGAAAAAAATGAGATGACCTTTTTACTTCAATTACAGAGTTGAAACTGTGGGACAGCCAGACCGAAGAGACAGTATAGGAGTATGTGCAGAAAAGCAGAATGGCTACGAATCTCTGCAGAGGGACCAAGCTGTGTGTATCAGCACGAATGGTAAGACAAACATGGCTGTGCAGGAGCTGACGGGAAAGCCTCCTCCTTAACATCCAAGTACTGGTACCAGAGGGTGCCATTTGAGCCCTCAAAGGGGGGAAGCAACCACTAGTCCTGCCCAGCTATGAAAAGAAAAACCACACACAGACTACTTAGGGCTGTAACTGGCTTAGCAGGCTTAAGTACTTGCCGTGCAGATCCCACAACCTGGAACCCACATCAAGGTGAGACAAGGGAACCAACTCCATAGAGCTGTCCTTGGGCTTCCACACGCATGCCACAGCATGCACATGCCACATTTACACCCACCCACATTGCACACATAGAGTCATTTATGTGTTTTAGCTCCATATTCCATAGTGTTTATGCTTTCAAAATTACTTCCCAAATCCAGACAGGACTGGCGTACACCTCTAATCCTATGACTTGGGAGTTTGAGGCCACTCTGGGATTCTTTTTCCCTCCATCTTTGGGGGAATAAAATAAATAAATCACTCCTAAGTCAACAGTTTTTTTTTTTTTTGTGGCACGAAATAAAACATTAAATAGAGCAGGATTCCTGTATGTTACACAGGAAACAGTGTTGCTGTTGAGGGCTGAGAGGCAGAGATCGTGTTCCGTTCCATGCTGTTCCTGTGGAAACTCACACCAGAAGTCTGAAGTCCTGATTTTTGCTTCCCTTGTGGGAATGGGGGTGTTGATCTCTTTAAATCCATTGTCAATACCCAGTTTTCTGGAGCCTTCCTTTTTCTGAACTAAGGAGGCGGCTCTTCAATAATCTAGACGCTGTCTTAATTCTCTCAGGCATTGCTCAGGTGACTGACTTTAATGTTTTAGGTGCAGTCTTTGTCAATGGAAAAGAAATGACCAATCAGTTGCCCGCAGTTACCTCTGGCTCCACTGTCACATTTGATATCGAAGCTGTGACTCTAGGAACTTCTAACAGCCATGAAGGTGGGAACGCCAAGCTCCGAGTGACCATCAGCTCCAATAACCGGGAGGTGGTGTTTGACTGGCTGCTCGAGCAGGCCTGTGGCCCTCTTTACTTTGGATGCTCGTTTTTCTACCCCGGATGGAAAGTGCTGGTATTTTAGCATTTGAAGGGCTTGGCTTTGATGTGAGTGTTTGCTGTTTCTGTCCTCAGTTTAGTTGTCTCTGACTTTGAAAAGGTGAGCTTACCTCTCTGTCCACCGGAAATGAAAAATGTTTCTGGGTTCACCTTGTAAGGTTTCAGTAAGAAGTGAGCTGAGTGATGTGGACAAAACCATAGCTCAGTTTATGTTTTTAAGTACAAATATCAAACTAGCTTTAAAAGTCTGCATACTTGTTTCCACTGTTCTTCCTGAAGTTGGTTGTTAGAACAGAAAATGTCACATTAGTAAGTCTTATCAAAATTGAAAGCCAGAAGAAAACAACAGAAGACAACAAGAGGTTCCTCAGTGCTTGTCCAGTCCAGAGTGTTCGCCCCTCTCCACGCCCCCTCCGTGAGTGTCTGGGTCTGAGCCAGCATCTGTGATAGCCAGTGTTAGCATCTTTTCTCTTTACTGGAGTGTGACACAGAGAGGGCAGAGGTCTGCATTCCTCAAGGTGAAGCTTCTTTTGGAAGAACACAGCAGTGTAGCAGGTCACGTGTGCACAGCAGGCCCCATGTGCATCCTTCCTCAGCCGTGCACACGGGCTGTGTGCAGTGTTATATAGTCAATGTAATGGCAGGTTGAGAACTGGTCTTTTAGTGGACCAAAGAAATAAAGGATAAATACTTGACCTATTTTTTTTTAAACTTAAATTTCTGTAAAATATTTATTTGACTTACTTAATATGTAAAAAATCGTGGTCTTGTTATACCAGCATACAGATAATTTTTAATGTGAATTTTTGTTTGTTTTTTATCAATAGTAAAAAAAAAAAGTGGAAAAGCAAGTGTGGTATTTTTGTAAGATAATTTATTTGGGGATTCATGTTCCCTTTGGACAATCATGACCTTTCTTCCCGTTTTATGTATAAGTAAGTGCCCTTTTCATGTTAGAGGTTCTAGAGTGCCGTATCCAGCCTTCTGAAACAAAAATAAAAAATGAAAAATTAACAATGTATTTTGTGGTTTTTTGTGAGTATAATGAATCCAATCTTAATATACTTTTCATTAGAAATTTAATAGAAAATAAAAGCCAGCACTTGGGAGGCAGAGGCAGGCGGATTTCTGAGTTCGAGGCCAGCCTGGTCTACAGAGTGAGTTCCAGGACACCAGGGCTACACAGAGAAACCCTGTCTCGAAAAAAAACAAAATAAAAGAAAAAAGAAAAGAAAAGTTTTTTTCTGGCTCCAGGCATCTTTCTCAGCTGTTATTATAACTTGAAAAGGCTGCTTATCTGTTGTTTACATCCTGTATCTCATCTCACACCCAGCATGGTGCCTTACACATAACACATGGATAATACATGTTATAATATCTAAGTAATATATGTTATATAAATATATACATAATACACATTATATATATAAATATGTAAATAATACATGTTATAATATATACATGGAGATGAAGCATTTTCTCCACACATCTTCATCTCTCTCTTTATATAATGGCGATTGCACATTAATGTTTTAGGTGCAGTCTTTGTCAATGGAAAAGAAATGACCAATCAGTTGCCCGCAGTTACCTCTGGCACGGCTCTCCACATCTCCCCCTTTTTATTTTATTAAAATGAGGCTGGACTAGGTCTGTGTAATTATGCCCATCCGCTATGGCTCCAGTCTTAGGCCTTTCATAGGGTAACCCTATCGCCACCGGCCCTGTGTCTTAGGTTGATCTGTGCATGAGGAAAGTTGCCTGTCCCTGGATACCGCAGTGCTATGTGACATTAACTACTAAATGACCTAGGGCGAACTCTACAAAAGAGGCCAGCCACCAATGTCAACTAATTCTTGAGCATAGATAGCCAAATTTCAGGGGAGGCCCCTTGTTCAATGGCAGCAAGTGCTTGAGCTATCACGACCTTGTCACGTGTTTGTTGGGTTCTGAGCTTGCAAACCAACCAGAGCATGAACACAAGTCCACAGCAGGTGGCGACACCAAATAGACCTACCCCCATCCATTCCTTAAAATAAGAAAATGCAGATGAAATCCAGGAGGAGAGGCCCTCTGTCAATGACAATCCACTCACGTTGAGTTGATCTTTAAAACTGCCACCCTCAGGGCCTCAAGAGTCTCATTGAATCCTTAGGACCAATTTCCTGCAAGATACAAGGAAAGCTGTCTAGACAGATTAGCTGTATGAGTAAAATTTTCATATTGTACACTGGTAATACACAGAGCGCCCAATTTTCTTTCACAACCCAACTGAGCCAACTGGTATAGGACGCCTATCTGTTCCTCCGCCAGGTCAAGGCGCTGATTCAAAGTCATCAGCCCTCCCTTTAACTTGGTACTAACAGAAGTTTGGACTGACCATGACTGAGAACCAGTCAGCAATAATGGTTGCTGTCCAGGCCTGACTGCGCCTGAGAACCAGTCAGCAGTTCCAGCGGTGGAAGCAAAACGAAACCGAAAGGGAAGGAATAATCGCTGTGAAAACAATCAAAAGGGCGTCTAACTCTGGAGAAATTTCAAGACTGTATGTACCTTACAGAGCCTTAATGTCCCGCAGTTCTGATTCTGCCCCCGCGAATGGGGGATCTCCCTTGCGCTGGTGTTATGGTATAAAGTTCCTGGGTTCCTCAGCACCACTTGTCCCGAGCTATTGTTCTCACAGGCAAGAACACACTCAGACAACCGGAATCTTCTGCAGCAAAAGCTTTACTGCTTCTTCAGGAGGGAAGACCCCGACCCCAGAAAATGGGGTCGCTTATATAGCCCTCAGCCATGGCGTTTCAGCACCTGATGTGGCATGTCAGCTCCTGATTTGTTGCTCACCCATCACCCCATTACTACGCCCCAAGATGGGCAGTGACTAGGCGTGAGTTCCCTCTCGCACCTGCGTACAAGGCTTGTTTACTAGTTAGGCATCTTATAATGGCTATTGCTCTCGGCATGGCTCTCCACATTTCTCTATGTAGTCCTAGCTGTCCTACAACTGTCTCCATAGACCAGGCTTAGCCTGGAACGCAGAGAACTGCATGCCTCTGCCTCCAGAGTGCTGGAATTAAAGGTGTGAGGGCCCCCACCCCCGGTTTTTTACTTTCTAAAAACAATTGCATCTTTTTTTTTTTTTCTTTTGGTTTTTTGAGACAGGGTTTCTCTGTATAGCCGTGGCTGTCCTGGAACTCACTTTGTAGACCAGGCTGACCTCGAACTCAGAAATCTGCCTGCCTCTGCCTCCTGAGAAACAATTGCATCTTAAATTTAAACTTATTGCCTGTATGCAAAACTAACTTAGAATGAAAAAAAAATTTTTTTTTGTTTTGTTTTTTTGGGGTTTTTTTGTTTGTTTTTTGAGACAGGGTTTTGCTGTGTAGCTCTGCTTGTCCTGGAACTCACTTTGAAGACCAGGCTGGCCTCAAACTCAGAAATCCGCCTGCCTCTGCCTCCCAAGTGCTGGGATCAAAGGCGTGCACCACCACTGCTGGACAGAATGAAAAATTCTTTAGCTAGGTGTTGTAAAGAACACCTGTGATTTTAGAGGCTGAGGCAGGAAGGTTTCTGAGGGTTTAAGGGCAGCTGTAGTTTGAAGCTATGTCTCAACCACAAAAGATAGAAAGGAGCTGAATGGTAGCAGACAATTGTAATGAGCGACTGTGTCTGGAGCACACAGTCTCACTTTGTAGACCAGGCTGGCCTCGAACTCAGAAATCTGCCTGCCTTTGTCTCCTGAGTGCTGGGATCAAAGGCGTGCGCCACCACGCCCGGCTAGCCACCTTTCTTATACAGCCAGGGACACCCCCAAGGATCTCACAGCTCACAGTGGGCTGAGCCCTCCTACATTTGTCAGGATCAAGACAGTTCCTCAGTTGTGATTCCCTCTTCGAGGGTCTCTGTGAATTGATGGAAATTGTCCCCAGAGAGGATCAAGCTGGCTTTATAACCTGGTTGACTGATGGCTTCACACTGGAGCAGTCATAGTCCAGTCCGTTCTCACTGAAGTGAGACGCGATGCTTATTTACATTGTAGTTGTACTTCTTTAAGGAGGGCATCAGCAAAATGCAGTTAGTTTGACAAACTCTGGGCCAAGTGTGGTGGGTGCACTGCCACCAGAATTAGAACTTAGACGACATTCCTGTTAAGCCGGGTGTGGTGGCGCACGCCTTTAATCCCAGCACTCGGGAGGCAGAGGCAGGTGGATTTCTGAATTCGAGGCCAGCCTGGTCTACAAAGTGAGTTCCAGGACAGCCAGGGCTACACAGAGAAATCCTGTCTCGAAAAACCAAAAAAAAAAAAAAAAATCTGCTCTCTTCTCTGGGCTTCCTGTTTCTCTTTGTCGTTCTGTGTGAATGAGAGGTTTTCCTGTGAATGTGCCCCTGTCTTCATTCTCTGTGTATTCAGCTCTTTATACTTAATGAGTTTGTCTTTACAGATCTTGGTATTTTCATTTGCCTAGCTAAAATGTTCTAGATATGGACTTTAGGGAGTTTGTAGTGATTACTTGGAGTTTTTGATATCTCAGAATCTCACATAGTAAGAAGAGCTAGCCAGGTGCAGTGGTGCACAGCTTTGATCCTAGCATTGGAGAGGCATGGACTGGCGGATCTCTGAGTTTGAGGCCAACCTGATCTACAAACAGAGTTCCAGGAGCATGAGGAGGATGAGGAACTAAGGTGTGGGGTGTAGCTTGATTGCTAGAGTGTTTGCCTGGCATCCATGAAGCCCTGGGTTTGATTCCCAGTACTTCATGAACCAGAATGACAGGAACAAGTCTGTAATCCCAGCACTCAGGTAGATGAAGGTGGAGGATCGGATGTTCAAGGCCAATCTGGGGAACATTCCTGGGAGAGTAACAAGAAGGGAGCAAGCCTGGAATGCAACTCCGTGAGGGGAGAGTAAGAGAGGCCGGCCAGATTGTTTAACAGGTAAAGGAAAGCCAGGCAGTGGTGGCACTTGTCTTTAATCCTAGCACTCAGGAGGCAGAGGCAGGCGGATTTCTGATTCGAGGCCAGCCTGGTCTACAAAGTGAGTTCCAGTACAGCCAGGGCTATATAGAGAAACCCTGTCTTGAAAAAAAAAAAAAAAAAACAGGTAAAGGAAAAAACTCGCCACTAAGCCTGCCGGCAGCCTAAGTTCCATCCATGGGAACTACATGGTGAGAGGAGAGAATGGACTCTCCTGAATTGTCCTCTGACCTCTACACATGTGCATATACACAAATAAATGAAATAGAGTGACTACATAGATGTAAAATTACATAGGTGACACTGAAAGTCTGTGGCAGGGGATTCCCGTGAGTCACAAATCCAAGTTGGTAGAGAGGAACCACAATTGCTGCAAGACCTGTGTGATCTTCGTGTCTCCACAGGAAGAGGAAACTGAAGATGAGCAGACATGAGAACAGGAGGAACCCCAAATCGTCAGCAGATGCTCCCTGGAAAGCACCGCGGAGTAGTTTGGAAATAGTAAAATTCAGGGGACTTCCCACCAGTGTTGATTGAGCATGAGGCCCCAGTGGGTGTCTGCAGTGCTCAGGCTACTGGTTGCTGGTTGCTACTGGAGCTGGTTGCTGGTGTGTGCCTATAGTCTCAGCAAGTCGGAGGTCAAGGAAGGGAATCTGGAATTTCCTGCCCAACACAGGCTAAACAGTGAGGCCCTGTCTCAAAAAATACAGGGACTAGTAAGCTGATTCTAGTTAAGAGCACCTTAAATTGCGCTTGCGGGGCCGGGCAGTGGTGGCACACGCCTTTAATCCCAGCATTTGGAAGGCAGAGGCAGGAAGATTTCTGAGTTCGAGGGACAGCCAGGGCTACACAGAGAAACCCTGTCTCAAAAAAAAAATACATACATACATACATACATACATACATACATACATACATACATACATAGAAAACAGTTCCCCTCAGGCAAGTCAGTTAACTGAGATGAACTGTAACTCCAGCTCCCGGAGATCCAGTGCCCTCTTCTGGCCTCTGTGGGTACCTGCATTCACAAAGGTGCCAATGCACACAAAAGCAAAAACAGGCTATGGGAGCTTCAGTGATTTATTAGGACTCAGATCTCAGAAACTGATGTAAAAGCCAACTGTACTGCAAACATGTTGTTAGCCAGGGCTCCTCCAGGGCCAGCCTGCCCAATGTATGCAGCAGAGAAGCAAGAAGACCAAGTCCCTAGCAAGGTATATGTTGGGGCTGACACAGAGGCTGTCCTGTGACCTCAATGTGCACACATAGAGATGTGCTAGCACACATGCTTTCACTCTGTACACACACACAGAGAGAAGCTGTTAAGGTCATGGTTACCATGACTACAGCAAGTCAAATCTGGAAGAAAACAGGCAAGACTGATCACATCTTCAAAAAGCCACAATCAGGCTGAGCCACCCTGGCTACTTGCCATTCCAGAATGAGGAGCTGAGTTCAATGTTCAGCATCTGTAAAGGCCAAGAGTGGTGGAGACAGAAAGGATCCCTAGAGTTCCTCAGACAGCCAGTGAACCCAAGTCAGGAAGCTTGGTTCAGCTAGCGATCATACCTCAAAAAGGAGGTGGCATAGTTGAGAAAGACACCTTAATGTCCACCTTTTTCTACATGCATATACACGCACACACACCTTTACATGGATACAAATGTAAGTCAATGGACACTTTAAATTATAAGGCTCTAGACCATACTAAATCTGTGATGTGAGCAGATTGGATGGGCTCTCTCTTGCATTGGTTTGAGAGTGTTGAATCCCCTGGAACTGGAGTTAAAGACAGTTGTGAGCTGCCATGTGGGTGATTGAACCCAGGTCCTCTGGAAGAGCAGCCAGTGCTCTGAACCACGGAGTCACCTCTCCAGCCCCTGGATGGACTCATTCTCTGCCTTGTTCCTTTGAGGCAGATTCCCTCCCTGAACCTGAAGCTCCACTGATCTCTCATGGTCCTGGGGTTACAGGCATAGGAGGTCACACAGGGCTTATGTGGATGCTGAGATCCACACTCCAGTCAAGGGTTGTGCAGCCAGCATCCTTAGCCTTTGAGCTGTCTCTTCAGCCCCCACATATTAGACCTTGTAGCTGATGATAGTCCTGCAACAGAGAGGGAAGGGAAGGCCTGCCTGCCTATTCCTAAAGAGGATTCTAAAAGGATCCTAAAGGCACTCTTCAGTGGGCCACAGCTGGAGCTGGAGGCAGCTTCCTCTTGCTGGGTGTAGCTTTGCTGACACTTCAGTAGACCAAAACTAAAGTACTCAAGCTGTTAGGCATCTGCTGCATCACACCATGATGGGTACTGGATTCTGGACTAAGGTGCCAGTCTTCTAGGTTGTCACTCTAGGTTGTCTGCTTCTGAGCTGGGCTGTCATTCAGCAGTCCAGACCTCTAGTATAGCAAAGGGCTGTGTGTAAGCCTCACTGTCATACAAAGTATTTCTGCTAGGGCTGGAGATAGGGCTGAGCAGTAGAGGGCACTGACTGTTCTTCCACAGGACCCAGGTTCAAATACCAGCACGTAACATGGCAGCTGGAAGCAGTCTATAAGGCCAAGATTTGATGCACCTTTATGTAGGCATGTGTGCAGGCAAAACACCAATGCACATAAGATGGAAATAAATTATTCTTTTAAGATTTATGTGAGTACACTGTAACTGTCTTCAGTCACACCAGAAGAGGGCATCAGATCCCATTACAGATGGTTGTGAGCCACCATGTGGGAATTAAACTCAGGACCTTTGAAAGAGCAGTCAGTGCTCTTAATGGCTGAGCCATCTTTTCAGACCCATCATCCCCCCCACCCCCCCAGACAGGGTTTCTCTGTGTAGCCCTGGCTATCCTGGAACTCACTCTGTAGACCAGGCTGGCTGCGAACTCAGAAATCCGATTGACTCTGCCTCCCCAGTGCTGGAATTAAAGGCGTGTACCACCACACCCGGCTATGAGAGTCAATTTAGAAGTAATTTGTCCTAAAACAATTGCATTTCCACAGGAAGGTTTTTGTTATAAATCAGTCTACTTTAAGGAATACTATATTATCAGAGTACCCACATAATCTTTTTGTAGTATTCTTTTATAGAATCTGTAGATGGTAAGCTTGTTATTTTCATATAAAAAAGACTAACATTTATGTATTTAAGATTATATACATTCAGTCATCACAATGACTTCGCAGGTAGACTTGCTGCAAATCATAATGGGGTGAGTTCCATTTGATTCCAAGATCTCATATTAGGAGACTCTTAAAAGTTGTCTTTGGCTTCCTGTCCCGGCCACCATCGGAGAGCAGCAGCCATGGCTCTGCACTACCCCATGGCCGTGGGCCTCAACAAGGGCCACAAGGTGACGAAAAACGTCAGCAAGCCGAGACACAGCCGGCGACGCGGGCGCCTCACCAAACACACCAAGTTCGTGCGGGACATGATCCGGGAGGTGTGCGGCTTCGCGCCCTACAAGCAGCGAGCCATGGAGTTGCTCAAAGTGTCCAAGGACAAGCGCGCACTCAAGTTCATCAAGAAGAGGGTGGGCACGCACATCCACGCCAAGAGAAAGCGGGAGGAGCTGAGCAACGTGCTGGCAGCCATGAGGAAGGCGGCGGCCAAGAAGGATTGATAACCCTCCCCCAATAAAAGATGGTTCCTACAAAAAAAAAAAAAAAAAAAAAAAAAGTTGTCTTTGACCTTCATATATGCACCATGGGACATAAATGTAATATGACTATTTTACATTATACATTTTTGCTGGTTGACAAAATTCAAAAGAATGAGACAAACACCTCTCTTGGTGTACAAATTATCAGGTAAGTTAGTTAAGTATTTCCAAGACTACCTGTTTTGTTTTTTTGAGTCTCACCTTATCACATAGCCTAGACTTACCTTGAATTCACTATGCAGCCAATGATGGTTTTAATTTCTGATCCTCCTATCTCCACCTCCACCACGCTAGGTTAACAGGCTTTTACCATCAGCTTAGGTATGTTATACCTGGCACTAAATAAAGCACCATGCACAGTAGGCTAGCCAAGTACTCTACAAACTTAGTGACAACACTGAAATATTTTGTTTATTGCTTGCACTTGTAGTCTCGTCAAAGACTTTGGCAGCTACATGAACTCCATGTGCTAGGTTGTCATGGAGGGTGGTAATTAACCTACCTTTCATATTAATGAATATCAAACCTCCAGTTGCCATGGAAGCCAAGGGGGGAGGTGGATTATTAATGGTGAAACAGACTTTTGAATGTCACCAAGCTTCCTCTGCAGAGTTCATTTGTAGCAAGAGAAATTGGACTGATTTTAGCAAATATCCCAAATAGCTTTCCTTAAAGGTTGTATCAACAGTGTTCTCTGTCTATCGGAGTTTTGCTTACAGGTCTGTGCATTATGTGCATGTCAAGTGCCCAAGGAGGCCAGAAGAGGGTGTTGGGCTATAGAACTGATGGTTTTCAGTCACCAAGTAGGTGCTAGGAACTGATACCAGGTTTCTAGAAGTAAGCCATTGCTCTCAACCACTAAGCCATCTCTCCAGCTCACTACGAGAATTTATGTGCACTTCTCAGGCCATGTAGGTGTCAGACTTTGTTGGAATTAAAGAGTTGGCTGTGAGCTGCTTTACATGGATGCTAGGAACTGAATTCAAGTCCTCTGCAGGAACACCAAGTGCTCTTAACCTCTGGGGATGTCTCCTCACTCCCTTTTTACAGACCATGCTGGAGGTTTGGAGGAGGATTCATTTCAATAAAGCCATTCTTCAAGCCGGGCGTGGTGGCGCACGCCTTTAATCCCAGCACTCCGGAGGCAGAGGCAGGCGGATTTCTGAGTTCGAGGCCAGCCTGGTCTACAAAGTGAGTGCCAGGACAGCCAGGACTACACAGAGAAACCCTGTCTCGAAAAACCAAAAAAAAAAAAAAAAAAAGCCATTCTTCAGCTGAAAACATCAAAAGGGAAACATTTACAACACCCAAACAGTATTAGCACCAGTGCACTGCAGACTGCTGACTACACCATCAGGCAGCTGGAGAGGGTTGGTACCAGCTATCACTACCCCAGGAAGCGAGTCTAAAATCAAACTGGTGCCTAGAGAATCCAGCCTAACAGTTTCATACCAAATAAAATGCAACAACAAAATTTTTTGGGGGTGGGACGAGTTTGGAGACAGGGTTTCTCTTTGTAGGTAGCCCTGTCCTCAAACTCAGAAATCCACCTGCCTCTGTCTCCCAAGTGTTGGGATTAAAGGCGTGCAACAACAGTTAACTATTTCCTGTGTTTACTTGAATTGCTACTCTCTAACCTTTTGGAAGACCATGAAAAATTCCAGCACGTGGGAAGCAGAAGCAGATGGATCTTATTTGAGGCCAGCCTGGTCTCCAAAGTGAGTTCCAAGACACCCAGGGCTACACAGAGAAACCCTGTCTTGAAAAACCAAGAAAAAATATTAACATCTGGCAAGATGGCTCAGCAGGGAAAGTACTTGTCATCATTCAAACCTCATAATCTGAATTCAATCCCTTGAACTCCAGTACATCTGAAATTATACAGAGAAACCCTGTCAAAATGAAACCAACCAAGCAAGCAAACAGAAAACAAAATATATACAAGAGAGAAAATTTGGTGCTGGGGGCTGGAGAGATGGCTCAGTGGTTAAGAGCACTGACCGCTCTAACCGAGGTCCTGCGTTCAATTCCCAGCAACCACTTGTTTGCTCACAACCATCTGTAATGGGACCTGATGCCCTCCTCTGATGTGTTGGAAGCCAGCTACAGTGTACTCATTAAAATAAATAAATAAATAAATAAATAAACCTTTAAAAAAGGAAAAGGAAAGGAAAAGGAAGCCAAGTATGATGGTGTACAACTTTAATCCTGGACGTGGTGTGCAGGTGAGTGTGGACAAAGGCAGGCAAATCTCTGAGGTTAACCTGGTCTACAGAGCTAGCTCTAAGACAGCCAGGACTACACTGAGAAAACCCTATCTCAAAACATTAACAATAAAAGATGAACAAACAAAACACACATTACAACTGGAGATACTAGTTTGATTTACTGGCTTAGAGAGCAACTTGGAAGAATAATCTATTTGCTAAATGAATCTGAAGAATAGCATTTATCTAAGTGGTAGAGCCACCGCCTAGCAGCACACCACACACAGCACGTCAGAATCACTGTACAGAATCACAGTGGATCACCTGTGAGTGTTGAAGGCAGATTTTCAATTTCCTGGATTTCATATTAAGTTCTCTTATCAAACCAGTGTTCTTTTCTGGATCCTTCCTAAGCCATCTAAGCAAAGCACACAGTAATAACAATGCAGACCATGAATGAAGAAAAGCAGAAGACAGCTTTATATTATCGAACTTTATGTACAAAATCATTTGATTTCAAATAAACATTTAATGTAAAAACAAATGTTTCTTTTAAACTGAATTTTTTTACATCTATTGTACCATTCAAATGCTTTATCATCTTACATGATTTGTTCAAAATCTGTTTTCAAGGGTACATATAGAAAAGCTTTTTTTTATAAATAGAACCAAAGGGCATTTTTAGCTTTTATTATAAGATGGCATAAAAAGTTTACTCAACAGAAGTAATTTCATTACTATTCAGGGGAGGGAAATCACCAATTTTTTGTGCAAACAATGCTAGCCTTCTTTTAAGCATTAAGAGCATAACTGCTTTAAGAAATGACATAAGCAATAATTCTACACCTACATCTTCCCTAAAATAATCTATTTTTTTTAATTTTTTTACATATGTGCACAGCTTTAGCAAATTAAAGCACAAGAGAAATGCTCAGAACCCACTACCCAGAGGCAAAATCAGAGTTCAGTGAACTCGTGAGAAGATTTTACCAGCCAGGGAGCCTACAACGAAAACTGCAGCTTCCCTCTTATTTTGTTTTTAACACAAAACCCAGTAACTAAGAACTTAATACTGGATGACAAGTCACATCCACACTATTTAAATAGCCTCACAGTTAAACACATCATAAAGACCAGCCAAATCAGTATTTACACTTATAAACCTCTGAAGACACCATGAGAAAGCTTATGTCCCTTAACTAAACAAAACAGGGAACTGCATCTGATGGTGGTGGAATGAAATTAAAACATTAAAAATACCAGTATTTACAGCAGCATTGATCCTTTATAAATAAAGAATATGAAACTGCAATATCTTTAAAGGATAATAAAAAATTGAGGTGATGTTATTCAACCACAGTGCTTGGAGCTGGAATAAAAACCTATCCATGCTTATTTATTAATATGCCAGTAGTGAAACCACTTTCCGTTGGAGAAAACCCAACCACGAATATGTGCATAAAACACAGAACACAGGGAAAATTGCTCACAACAATTCAAGTCAGCTTATCTGTATGGATATTCTAATCAAGAAGGACATCACAAAGGAAGCAAAGTGTGACATCTTCTGGTTTATACTCAGAGACACACTCCCCACAAAGTGGCGTCTTTTAAAATCTCCAACTGTTTCTCTTGCTTTACCATCCTAGTGCAAAAGATGTGCACAGAACAATTTTCCATGGGATTACCTAATTAAAAAGGAAAAACTAAAAACATGTTCAAGTAAAAAACTAAATTAGGAAAACAAGCACTAAAACCAGTCACTTGAAAAGAACAGTGAGCTCCATCAGTGCGCACGGCACTGCATGGCTGAGTGGAGGGCAGTCACACTGCCAACAGGAGACCAACTGGCGCTGTTTTGAACTTGTAACAGAACTGATGCAGAACTTGCTTTGTAACTTCTCATCCCAGATGCATGATTTCTGAATCAAGGGTCAACGTTTGGGGGAAAGTGGCAATGTAAGTAACAATTTCACAAAAATTCTCCATCTCTAAGACAGCATAACATCCCAACATTCCTTTCCCAGAAAATGTCTCATAATTACAAAGCAGAAAAAGTCACAAATGAAATAAGCATTAAAATTTAGGTGTGAAATTTCTAGATTAACCCAATATATTTAATAAGATGAGTGTTATAGCTAAGAAAAAATTAACTATTTGAAAAACTGCTTTTTAGGCTAAAACCAAATCGAGGACATCACTAAAGCTGATAAGCACGTGAGGAGAAGCAGCCAAGCAGACCCACAGAACCTCCGTGCTGAAATCAATGACATCATCGAACACTGCCTGTTCCCAAATCATGATTAAAAACCAAACAACCTAAAACCAAAACTCTTCCTAGAATTCCCTAGAAGCAACTTCAGTGTCTGTTCAAAACACTCGGCGGCAAGTTCTCAGAGTTTTTGTTTCTTGCTCTGTTTTGGAACCCCTGAGACACCGTCAGTTTCCGAAGCTTTCTCTTTTGAGTTAGTTTCACTGAATCCATTTGCTGTCCCATTTTGTTCCTCAGCTATTTCTTCATTTGCAGGGGCTGCAGATTCTCCTTTTTCTAGTTTTTGCTGCATTTCTCGGAGCTTGGTAACAGCTTTATCTATTGACATTATGCTAATAAGATTAAAGTCATGCATGCTGACTAGATGAAGCATGAAGTTTCGACATAAATTCTTCTTAATTATTTTCTGTCCATAATTTTCTACAAACAGCATACAGGCATGATTCATTTGATTGTCAGCAATAAATCTAGTCAAGAAAAACAAAGCATTAATGATACAAATTCTTTGGGAAAACGAGAGATAAGCAATGTGTCACATGACAAACAAGTCCACGCAAATTACTTAATACACAGTAACTACTAGTAAGACCTGATAGGAGCCTCAATAAATAAACCTTAATAGCGGTCATACTTACAAACTTACACCAGGACATTGACTAAAATCATGAATTCTGGGATGTGAGGGATACTACTCTATACATGTAGGTAAGCAATCTACTTAAACGTTGATTACATTTAAATGGGCATATCAGGGGGTAGGAGGCAAACATTTAATCCAATCCCTATGAATGTATATGAATTTAGTATATATGTAAATGAACTTTTTGCCTGCACATGCATTAGCATACCACGTGTGCCTGGAATGATAGACAGGAATGAACTACTGGCTCTTAACCACTGAATCATTTGTTCACTCTTCCCTCATTTATTTTTTTGTAAAATTTATTTTTAGTATTGTGTATGTACATGTGCACCCCAGGACATCTTGTGGAGTTACTTAACTCCCTTAAGTTTCTGTAGGTTTCATGGCTTCATCTTAGGCAATCAGGACTGTGGGGCTAACACTCAGCACGTGACTTTCATAACCTTTAAGCACATATCTTTGTATTCACTGGCAATATAAAGGAGAAAGAAATCAAGAAATCAAGGATGGAGCCACATCCCCATAGTTGTAGCTATTTAGAATGCTGAGTAAAGAGGATGTGGTGAGGGGGAAGAGATGACTAAGTAGTTAAGAGCATTTGTTGCTCCTATGGAGGACCTAAGTTTGGTTCCCAGCAAATGTGGGGTTGGATTACAAGCTCAGGTAATTCCAGCTCCAAAACACACACACACACACACACACACATTAAAAAACACACCAAACACAATATATATAAATACTTTAGACAATCTCAAGGCCCATTAAAACCATGGAGTTCTTTCTTTAACAATCATTAATTAATTCATACTTTTGGATGAGGGTAATATTTAGAATATTCATCTAAATTAAGTTTAAATAAGATTCTAACAGGCAATTCTTTGAGGGTGTGTGGTATGTATCTTTTATCCCAGTACTTGGGAAGCTCAGACCGGCAAATCTTTGTGATTTTGAGAGTTGCCTGGTTTACAAAGTGAGACCCAGGACAGCCAGAGCAATGTTGAAAGACCCCATCCTCAAAAAAACAAAAACTATTTGTATTTTCAAGGGGAAAGAAGAAGGCTCAGTGCATGTGTAACTGATAAGTGCGAGAGATAACTGATTCACAAAGATCTCCACATGAACAATACAGCATGTGTATGTCAACACATACTAAAAATAATGGATGATAATGATAATAGTGAGCCACAAGTGGTCGTGCACACTTACAATTTTAGCATTGAGGCAAAAGGGAGGTGGGTACCAGACAGATGTCTCAGTGATTAAGAGCAATTTTTTTGTAGATACCATGGGTAGCACCCACGAGGCAACTTACCAGTGTCCTTTGGAGTCACTAGGCACACAGAAAGCACACATACACACATGCAAGCACAACACTCACACACATAAAATAACTAACAAAAACAAAGGCAAACTGCACAGACTCAGACTGCAGCAGCAGGAGAAGGAAGGAAGGGAACAGACACTCTACCCATGCTTCATGACATGGAGGTTCCACAGCTTCATCACTTCTTTCTCTCCTTCATTCACATCAGAGAATTCTTCAATTTGCTGAAAGAGAAAAAAAAAAATCAATTACATTTATAACATTATTAGTATAAATAAGAAAAGTAAGACGTTTCTTTGGAACAGAAAAATAGCAAAGATGTAGCTTTCCTTTTTCTTTTTAGACAGGGTCTCTCTACACAGTACAGGCTGTTCTACAACTCACTTTGTAGACCAGGTTGTCTTCAAATTCAGAAACTCACCTGCCTCAGCCTCCAGAGTACTGGGATCAAAGGCATGTGCTACCACATCTGGCAGCATTTAATAAAACCAACTATCACATAAGGAAAATTCTGAGTTATAAAACAGCAATAAAAAATAAAAGTATTCATTAGAAACTCACAAAGAGTAAACTTTTCCTTACTTAAATAACTTTGTAAATGACAGTTATAAAACTTGTATGGGCACTGCTGGAGAGGAGGAAAAGAAAAGGTAATTACAGGCAGAGGCAGGCGGATTTCTGAGTTCGAGGCCAGCCTGGGCTACAGAGTGAGTTCCAGGACAGCCACGACTACACAGAGAAACCCTGTCTCAAAAAACCAAAAAAAAAAAGAAAAGGTAATTACAGTAATGGTTTTTTCTCTCAGCCATTCTGGATCTTTCTCATCTTCACTATCTACTTCCATTTCTTGTGGCCGAAGAGGTAAGCAGGTATCACTGTGAAAATAGAGACGATTGTGGCCACTGCTGTATGTTCTCTGCTGCTCCACTTCTCCATCTTCAGATTCAAGAAACTCCGACATGCTTGCTTTTGTTCTTTTTGGCCTAACAAAATCAAGAGATCAAACAGGACAATGTGTACACCCATGGCACTGACCATGAGACAGTATCCGTAATGTTAGTATTTTGTAAAACAAAAAAACATAATAGTAAGCTGGGTGTGGTGCCGCACGCCTTTAATCCCAGCACTCAGGAGGCAGAGGCAGGCGGATTTCTGAATTCGAGGCTTCCCAGATCTACAGAGTGAGTTCCAGGACAGCCAGGGCTACAGAGAAACCCTGTCTCGAAAAACCAAAACCAAAATAGTAGTTGAAGCAGCACCCTTTTATATTGTCCCCCCCCCCACAATATACAAGGCAAAATGGACACAACATATAACCACCCTCTCTGACCCCTCAAGAACCAGAGATCAAAGGCTGAGCTATATATAGCCCCAGTTCTAATTATTAAAATTTCAAAGACAACAATGGCTTTCTGGGCATGAAAAATAAATCAAAAAGAAAAATTTAAAGACGTATAAAAGAGCCCGGCAGGAGTTATCTGCAGAGGAAGGCAGATCTCTAGGTTCAAGGCCAACCTGGTCTACACAGTTAAGTTCTAGAACCACATAGATCAACTCTGTCTTAAAAAGCAAATAACCAAACAAAAATGTATATAAGGAAAATTAATAAATTGTTAGGTAGGACACATTAAAAAATATTCAAAGGGGCAGAGTGGGGTTGGGTAGGCCTTCAATCCCAGCATTCTAGAGGGAAAGGCAAGCAAGCAGATCTCTCTGAGTTCAGGGTCAGTCTGGGCTGAAGTGGAAACTTCTAGTTTCTTTGGAAAGTTAGTTCTGTCAAATGATTTTTTGCTGGGGGCACACAGGTAACAATGTTTTTGGTATAGCAAACTTGTGAACGAATGCTTGATTCGAGTATAAATATGACCCAATAGGAAGTAGGAGATGAGCAGTGAGGTTTGGTTGGTTTTGTCCACCTTGATATACTTCGCTAAAACCATTAATGTATAGGTTTGCCGTACTAGGAACGTTAAGCTCAACCTGTGGTAATGCTGACAGTGAGAGAAGTTCGTCCGAGATCTGCTCAAAGGGTTCCTGCATGACCTTGTTGCTTCTGTGGCCTTGCCTTAGGAAGATGGAGGTGAGCCTGGTGTTTGCTCTAGGATTGAACTACAGCTTCCTGCTGTCTGCTTGCTGAATGGACTATTCTGCAGCTGCTGAATCATATTTGGTGTTTGCTACAATAGTGAACTGCTGCCCAAGAAGATCAAGCTGGCGTCAAACAACTATTATAGCTGAACAGGTCCACTATCCCCGCACGCACCCTAATCCTAATAACTTTCCTGTCCACTGCCTCTGCTGGGGAGTGGGCTAGATACGGGAGAGGTGGAATCCTTATTAACAGTAGGTTCATACCTACACTGGTCTACATCCTGAGTCCCAGAACAGACAGGGCTATACAGAAAAACACTGTCACCCCCAAAAAACAACCAAATAAACCAAAAGCAAAAAAACAACAAACACAAAATGAAAAAAGGAAACATTTGAGGGAGCTGAAGAAATAGTTCAGTGGTGAAGTGGGCTTGCCACATGGGGCAGATCACAACAGTTGATATTTCCAGCTGCAGGTGATCTGACTCCCTTCTTTTGGCTTCTTGGGCATCTACATGTACACAGCATATACTCTCACATAAATGTAGTATAATCATGATCAAATTGTCACAAAGACATATATATTGTTTTGGTTGTGAGCCTGACCTTTAAAGGCTGAGCCATCTTTTCAGCCCAGTATTTATTATAATATAAATATACTAACACAAAAGTTGAAAAATAGAATATGGCTAGAGATACACATTGAACTAAAAATTCTGATTTTTAGGTTTTATGAAAATGAAGCTTTCATTTCATCAGACAAAACTGCCACTGTAAATTCAACACTATTGCACAGTTACAAAGCTCAGTTAAAAGAGAAGCAATTGGCTATCTATTTTTTTCTTTTTCTTTTTCTTTTTTTTTTTTCAGTCAGGGTTTCTCTGTGTAGCCCTGGCTGTCCTGGAATTTACTCTGTAGACCAGGCTGGCCTTGAACTCAGAAATCCACCTGCTTCTGTCTCCTAAGTGCTGGGATTAAAGGCATACACCACCACGGCCGGGCAGGATAGCATCTCTTAAGACATTAGACAACAGGGATAGAATCATTTATATTTCACATACTATCCAAATAGTGTGAATATTATATCTTTTTTGTAGGTTATTGTGTATGTATGAACACAGACCTAGGTCCTCTACCTGAACAATTAATTTTAACCATCCAATCTTGAAAGCCCCAAGGTAGGAAATTCCACAAATCTGTTATCCAGGCACACACACCTTTAATCCCAGCGCTAGGGAAGCAGAAATAGGTGAATCTCTTTTGAATCCCAGGCCAGCCTAGTCTACAAAGAGAAATCCTGTCTTGAAAAAAAATCAAAGAGTATACTATTTCACAAACCAATTCTGAAATGAAGATTGTACCAAAATACTTTTTTCCTCGATTTAGGCTGACTGCCTAAATTCAATCCATGGGACCCACATGGTAGAAGGAGAGAACCAAGTTGAACAAATTTACATCTTTCTCTGTTTATACACACCCATGCACCCATACACCCACACATACTCTTATCTATAAAAAGTAAAACACAGAGCATAAGCTTTCTGCCTACCTGCAAACAAGAATATGTGTGATAGGTGTTCTCTTTACTGGTCCATTTCGACTAAAAGCAAATCCAGGTTGGCGATGTATATCCTGAGGATTTCCTGCATAGGAGCCATCATAACACTCATTGATTGAAACATCTATCCTAGCACCTTTTGGATGATACTATAAAGAAAACAAAACCAAAATAGGGTCTTTAGAAAAAGAAGATATTAATAATCCTATATGAAACATCTATTTTTTTTTCCTCTTCTCCCCCCCACCTTCTCTCTCTCTTTTTTTTTTTTTGGTTTTTCAAGACAGGGTTTCTCTGTGTAGCCCTGGGTGTCCTGGAACTCACTTTGTAGACCAGGCTGGCCTCGAACTCAGAAATCCTCCTGCCTCTGCTTCCAGAGTGTGGGGTTTAAAGGTGTGCGCCACCACAGCGGGCCAGAAACTTTGTATAAACTATTTTTCTTACTCAAGAAGAAAAATTTTCCTCAAGTATATTTAGTGAATCTATGATATATGCAAATATTATTATACAAAATAAAAAAATGAACTGACTCAGCCATTGTAACCTGGCAGAACTTCTTCCTGTTTACATGCAAAGTGTATAAACAACCCTTTATATTAGGTTGTTGTGTGTGACTTGTACTACTGGGAAACAAAAGGAAAACCTACTTACTACGTAATTGAAGATAAACCTGCTGTGGCAGAGCTTTAGATGTTTGAGTAAGCTATACAGTTTACGGCAGTTCAGAGTGCACCACGGGCAGTGCAGGTCGTCTCTGGCTTCTGTCTGTTGTCTTGTATTATTGTTATAAAGGAACTAAAAAACAAAAAGTTGTCAAGCTCACAACTTGTACATTTCTAAGCATTGTTTCCTTAGCACCTGTAGAACAGTATACCATTGAAAAAATATTCAGATACGAAATACAATTCTAATGATACATTTTTTAGACCAATTACTTTATTAGACCAATCAGTTGCATTTACCTGATAAAATATTCTTAACTTCTGGCGACTTTCATTTGAATTATCCTTTTCTTTTCTTGTTTGCAGCTCTGTAGTCAGTGTCTCCTTAACAGCTGAAAATACACACCTGCTTAATTCATGAAAGACTTCTTTCTATAAAGTATCTTGATAAAATTAAAGATTTATAATTGTGGTATATTTGTCACTTCAAGTGATAATGAAAGGTCTATACTAAGGACTCATGCCACTGTACCATAGAGATTCTCTCTGTATAGTCCTAGCTGTCCTGAAACTTGCTCTGTAGACCACGCTGGCCTTAAACTCATATATCCCCTGACTCTTACTCGGATTAAAAATATACGCCACACAATCCTGGGAGGACATCTTTTTTTTTTCCTTAAAAAAAATAAATAAATAAAAATCACAAGCTGGAGAGATGACTCAGCAGTTAAGTGCACTGACTGCTCTTCCAGAGGTCCTGAGTTCAATTCCCAGAAACCACATGGTGCCTCACAATCATCTGTAATGGGATCTGATGCCCTCTTCTCATGTGTGTTTTAACACAGCGACTCTCATATATAAATTAAAAACAGGGCTGGTGAGATGGCTCAGTGGGTAAGAGCACCCGACTGCTCTTCCGAAGGTCCAGAGTTCAAATCCCAGCAACCACATGGTGGCTCACAACCATCCGTAACAAGATCTGGCGTCCTCTTCCGGAGTGTCTGAAGACAGCTACAGTGTACTTACATATAATAAATAAATAAATAAATCTAAAAAAAAATAAAAACAAATAATAAGTGTATAAGTACACTGTAGCTGTGTTCAGTCAGACACACCAGAAGAGGGCATCAGATCTCAGAACCTCCAGAAGAACAGTCAGTGCTCTTAACTGCAGAGCCATCTCTCTAGACCAACACCACAAACTTTAAGGTCACAGGTATTATTGTTTTGTTTTGGGTAGTGCTGTGGTTAAACCAAGTCCCTCCCAAATGTCACCTACTTTGTCACTATGGTTTGAACCTGAACCTGACTGGTTTTGACTGGTTATTAGAAAGTGAAAACTGATTGTTTTAAAATCACCCCACCCACCAAAATAGTATCTTTCAAGATTTTAGTATATTTCATCAGACTTAATGTCAAATATTTAAGTAATATTATTTAGTATGGGACAAAACTAATGATCACACATACAACCTCCTGTCATAAAGCTTTGTTTCCTAGTTTCCCTGTAATTCTTTTACCCATTTCATTAGCAAGAATATGTTGAGAAATGCCCAAAGCATGAATTACTTAGGAAATGTTTCCCATGACATGGGTCATTTCTTTTTTACCTTTTAAATTTTATTATCTTTGTGTACAAGTTTTAACACTTGTAATATGAAGTGTGATGAAGTGGAAATTACTTACAAAAGCTGAACTACAGTTATGTGGAAAAAACTGACACATAACAGAATTTCAGACTCCTACCCCCTCCCCCAACTCCCATCCAAGATCCCTAGGAACCAGGGTCCATGTGTGGAGGCCACAGGACAACTTTCAGGAGTCAGTTCTATCTTTCTACCTCGTGGGATTTGGGAATCAATTCAGGTCGTCACGGTCAGCTCTATGAAGCCTTGAACCTGCCTCTTCCTGCTGAGATTAAAGGGATCTACTGTTGGCCACACACACCTCATCTTTTGATGCATGTTAACAGTTGCAGATGACCATAAAACAAAGAGAAATCTTCCCTCTTCTGAGATATAAAATACTTCAATGCTCTAAAGTCAAGAGCAGTGTTCTTATGATAGGGATATTTAGGACTTCATACAGCAGAGCTCTTACTTTATCTGTACCTGTAATTTAGGTGCATAATAGGGGGTTTGAAGCCAGGGCCTTGATCATGCTAGGTAAATATTCTATGCAACTCAATGATTTACATTTTAAAAATGTATTGAACACCAATCACTTTCTTATCTGTGGCAAATTCTTGGGAAAATGTGTTCTAAACTGACCCAAGATAATTACAGACACACCTTAAGGTAGTAAACACTACATAACATACTGCAGAAATGTTCAAGACAAACTTAAATTCCAGGAAACATGGTCATAAAGTCTTTACAGAACTTTACATTTAATATAGGCAAATTCTTTTTTGTTTTGGTTTTTTTGAGGCAGGATTTCTATGTGTAGTCCTGGCTGTCCTGGAACTCACCTTGTAGACCTGGCTGGCCTTAAACGCAGAAATCCTCCCAAGTGCAGGGATTAAAGGTATATGCCACCACTGCCTGGCTTAATATAGGCAAATTCTTAACTGACCACAGGTAATAATAAGAATACTCAATTAAGACAAAGAGTATTTCCTGAATAATTAAAAACAACCAAACCACAACTGAGTTACTCTAAGTCTAAAACATTAAAAACATTATTTAGATAGCAACAATATTTTTTACCAATAGTTTGTGCAGGTTTAACAGAACCAGGCTTATTTTCCTGATGAAGGCTCTCTGAATTTCTAGTGGCAAGAGGCTTGGCAACAGGAGCGGTAGACTTATCGTTGGTTTCTCCCGTCCATCGAAGAGTAAATTGCAATGTAGGTCCCTGAGAAAATGTCTCAAATGGAGGCAGCCTCTAAACAATGCATAAAAGAGGAAAGAGTTACGATGACATCAAGATACTACAGACGTCACGTGAAGATACTCATTATTGGGGCTGCAGAGATGGCTCAGTGGTTAAGTGAACTGACTGTTCATCCAGAGATCATGGGTTCAAGTCCCAGAAACTATCCTTAGTGAGATCTGATCCCCTCTTCTGGAGTGTAATTACATATAATAAATAAATCCTTAAAAAAACTCATAGCTGGGCTTGGTGGAGCACGCCTTTAATCCCAGCACTCGAGAGGCAGAGGCAGGCAGATTTCTGAGTTCCAGGCCAGCCTGGTCTACAAAATCAGTTCCAGGACAGCCAGGGCTATCCAGAGAAAACCTGTCTTCAAAAACAACAACAACAACAAAAAAGTAAGGCTGGTGAGATGGCCAGCGGGTAAGAGCACTGACTGTTCTTCTAAAGGTCCTGATTTCAAATCGCAGCAAACACATGGTGGCTCACAACCATCTAAAATGAGATCTGACTCCCTCTTCTGGTGTGTCAAGGCAGCTACCCCATACACATGTATAATAATAAGTAAATTTTTGGGCCAGAGAAAGCTGGGAGTGACAGAGCAGGGCTGACTGAAGCGAGCAGAGGTCCTAAAAAAATTTCAATTCCCAACAACCATCTGAAGAGCTATAAGGTACATAAATAAATCTTAAAAGAAAAAAAAGAATTAAATATAAATAAAAATTATGTATATAGACATGTGCACAGCTAAGATATGTGGTTCAGTGCAGACCCAAAGAAGACAGAACAAGGCATGAGATAACCTGGAGTTGAGTTTTGAACTCAATATTGCTGCTGTCCTGGCACTCACTTTGTAGACCAGGCTGGCCTTGAACTCAGAAATCCACCTGCCTCTGCCTCCCAAGTGCTGGGATTAAAGGCATGCGCCAGCACCACCAGGCCGCAAAACATTTCTAAATGTGGTATTAAAACATATTTCTGGGGCTGGTGAGATGGCTCAGTGGGTAAGAGCACCCGACGCCTCTTCCAGAGTTCAAATCCCAGCAACCACATGGTGACTCACAACCATCTGAAATGAGATCTGACGCCCTCTTCTGGTCTGTCTGAAGACAGCTACAGTGTACTTACATATAATAATAAATAAATAAATCTTAAAAAAAAAAACCATATTTCTGAATAAGATTTCAATCTCATATTTTATCTTTTCAATTCTAGCCCTCATTTTGAGAAAAATAGGACAAATGAGTTAACCTGACAAAAGTCACAAAGCTAACTCCCAGTAGAGATGTGACTCAGACAACCGCCCAGGTTCCTAAGCACCATGTCCTCTATTACATTTTCTGGTCTAAATTACAAATTTAGACCAACTTGCTTGCATTTTTCTAACTATTAACACCAAGGGAGTCTAAGCACAAGCAATATGGTTCGGTGGGAAAAGGCACTCCACACCAAACCTAAGCATAGCATATTGTGCAGATTTAGTGTTCAATATGGTGGTTCATGCCTTTAATGCTGGCATTTGGAAGGCAGAAGAATCTTTGTGCCTTAGAAGCCATCATGGTTTACAGAATTCCAAGAAAGACAGATCTATATAGTAACATATTATCTCAAATAAGTAACTTAATTTTTTAAAAAGACTTATTTATTTACTACACTGTAGCTGTCTTCAGACACTCCAGAAGAGGGCGCCATTCTCCTTACGGATGGTTGTGAGCCACCATGTCGTTGCTGGCATTTGAACTCAGGACCTTCAGGAGAGCAGTCACTGCTTTTAACCTCCAGCGCGTAAATTAATTTTTTTAATGTGAAAAAAAAAAACAAACACAAAAACAACAGGACTTCTTATTTCAAATACAATTCCTCTTTGAGAAAGAAAACAATCAAAATAGGAATTGACAACCACAGTAGGTGCAATCTCTAAGTCATCCATACCTTCCCATCAAGAATAGTCTCCCATGTTGCTCTTTTCTTACTTATTGGACATTCTTCCATTTCCTGCATGGCCACTTCATATTCCCCATCTAAAAGCTGTAAACGCCTGGCAGAAAAACATACACTTTATAAAGTAACATGTGAATTACAAAGTCTACACTCTAAAAAGCATTAAGTTGGTATAATAGTTTACATTCCTAGCAGGATTTTAAATTATCTACAATCCAGATCTGACAAAAGCAATAATAACAAAAAGGAAAATGTTAAGCAGGCAGTCTTTAAGCAATGCATACCCAGAAATGCATTCTTCACACAAATGTTTAACATATGCCTACATTTTTTTCCCTGAAGTTGTGGAATATTTATGTTCATAAACTTGCAGGAAATTTGGCTTTGTTTTTTGATTTCTGAAACAGGGTCTCCCTACTATGTACACTCAATAGAATCCAAATGCCTGAGTGCTGGGATTAAATGTATGCACTACCAGCTTAATTAGCATTCTGGAATTTACTAAGTCTCTGTTTATACCAAGAAAGACTATATAGAAATTTGTATTACTGTAGCTACACAGATATATGTCTGTCTGAAAACCAAGTTAATTTTGTGCATTAAGTATAAAGCAGCTGTGCAGATTTCCTGAGTTTGAAACCAGGTCAGGGGCTGGTAAGATGCCTCAGTGGTTAAGAGCACTGACTACCCTTCTGAAGATCCTGAGTTCAAATCCCAGCAACCACATGGTGCTCACAACCATCTGTAATGAGATCTGAAGCCCTCTCCCGGTGTGTCAGAAGACAGCTACGGTGTACTTACATATAATAATAAATAAATCTCAAAAAAATAAAAAAAAGAAAGAAAGACAGAAATCAGGACAACAGCAGTACTACAATTTCCCTACAGGGAATTATTACAAAGTATGCATGTCAGTGTTGAACTTCAATCGTTATTTTCATGTTTGCTCAGTAAACTAATGAGATAAACAACAAACCTGTGAACTAAAGAAAACTAAGGGAGGGGGCTGGTGAGATGGCTCAGTGGGAGCCGACTGCTCTTCCGAAGGTCCAGAGTTCTAATCCCAGCAACCACATGGTGGCTCACAACCATCCGTAATGAGATCTGGTGCCCTCTTCTGGAGTGTCTAAGGACAGCTATAGTGTACTTACATGTAATAAATAAATAAATCTTTTTTTAAAAAAAAAAGAAAACTAAGGGAAGCTGGCACATACAGGTGCTCAGTAAATAGTGAGCTAAACAATCAAAACAGTTATACAGCATACTTTTAACATGTCTTGATATGTTCATATTATATGATTTACATATTATTTCCATGCTTAAACACGGGCATTCCCTACTCTTTTAAAACCATCCCTTCCTTCTGTGTTAGAGGCCCTATAAGATGGTAATACCTAAGATGTACTGAATACTTTGTGTGACAGGCACTGGACTGAATACCTCTATTTCAACCTCTCAGACTCTTACATGGAGATGTTGCTGTTTTCCAGAAAGGGATGCTAAAAAGAAATATTTAGTATCCTGCCTTAAGAGTAATACCAATGGCCAAACCTAGCAAGAAAATCCAATCACTAAAGCCTGATTTACTATCAAACAATTGTTGAGAGTTAAGGTTTCTTTGGTCTTCTTGTTTCCACATTCTACTACTTGAATTTAGTTGTAACAAGTGTTATTAATTCAATTTTATTTTAATACTTAATTTTGGACTTTTGCCACAGGTCACTTTAGTGGGAAATACAATCGTGAACCATCAAATTTAAAGATGGCTCCTTAATGCTCGTACATGGTTACATGACGTTATATTCTACATTATGGTTGGTTTTTGGACAGCTACACCTAAACCACTCTCCGTCCTCTAAGTGTTAGGAGGCCTTTCCCCTCAGCCTTATGAACAGTGCTTTATCAACTTTTTGATTTCTCAATCTCGTAAGTGATAAAAATAACATCTCAGTGCACTTTTACTTCAGATGTGTGTTTACTGTTTAAGAACCATATATACACATAGTAGTGGTATACTTTAATCCCAGCAATCAGGAGGCAGAGTCAGGCGGATTTCTGAGTTCAAGGCCAGCCTGGTCTACAGAGTGATTTCTAGGACAGCCAGAGCTACACAGAGAAACCCTATCCCAAAAAAACAAAAGAAAATGGGGGGCTGGAGGAGATGATGGGGGACAAAACAAAATATACATATTCTTTTAACATTTATTATGTTGGACTGGAAACAGCCTCCCTAGTTTCTTTTTCTTCATCGAAACAAAAGTAGTAGTCTATTTCACATAAAGAATATACTGCCAAAATTGAAAAGTCAAAACAAATTAAGACAGGCAATAGTGGTACATGCCTTTAATCCTAGCACTCAGGAGACAGAGGCAGGCAGATCTTGGTTCGAGGCCAGCCTGGTCTACAGAGATAGTTCCAGGAGAGGCAGAGGAACACAAAGAAACAGTATCAAAAAAAAAAAAAAAAAAAAAAAAAGAAGCTAGGCGTGGTGGTGCACTCGGGAGGCAGAGGCAGGTGGATTTCTGAGTTCGAGGCCAGCCTGGGCTACAGAGCAAGTTCCAGGAAAGCCAGGGCTACACAGAGAAACCCTGTCTCAAAAAAAAAACACAAAAAACAAAAAGAATAAAATATACATATAAAAATGTACATATATACAAACATATGCATGCATAGTACAAAGAATAAGTAAGTATGTGTATGTGTGTGTATACACATCCCGTAGCTGCATAGAAGACAGTGTTTGTGAAGCTGACTATGAGCACCTCTTCACACTTCCTCACTAGACCCCACCACTGCTTTCTAGTATATTTACTGCTGTGTTTTTAGGCATCTCCTACTCATCCTATTAGGGAGGAAACCCCAGGTCATACATGTGCTACATTAGCTGTCTGTGATTGAGCTATATCCTTCCCCCCAGGTGTTTTCAACTAAACACATTGATCTAGGATCAAATCAAGTTTAAAATTTATTATCTTGAATTACATTGATGAGCACCAGCAATCAACCCACCATAAGAAGTCATAGCACCTCAGGTACCATTCTTCAATGGCCTGTAATCAAATGTTCTATGTATTTCCTATATCTTCTTTTCCTTATACTAACATGTTTCACTCCTTGATACTCTGTGCCAATTGTACTCTGTTCACGCAGGACTATAGAAAATTGAGATTCTTCGCTTTAGTTGCTATCCTACGATTTGTCTGTTCAAACACAGCCTTTACTGTAATTTTTACTGAGTTGTACAGCCTACATAAGAACACGCAGACAGGGATTTCGTGCTTCCTCTCAGTTTAGAAGTGTTGGTCAGAGTAGATATTCAGGAAATACTTATTGAACAAGCAACTGAGGCACTGATACTGCTCTGCTCTCTATGATAGAAAAAATATTCAGCATTGCATATTTGTTTTTAAATTCATTAGAAGAAATCAAACAAGGAATATCACCACTTTGCTGCAGAATAAGAGCATTTGCAGAACAGTATTGAAGCCTTATTTGCCCATCAATATTACCTGTTTTTGTCAAAAACTGTCATTTGTGCAACAAATGTCTTTTCTCCATCTTCGCGATTTCGTTTTCTTCTAGCTGGAAGTTCTTCACTGACATCTGAATTAAAAAGACAAAACAAAAAAGCAACAACCCCCCGCCAGTTACTCACTAGAAATACAAATTACAATAATTTGTTGTTTTACTCAATGTAGCCCTGGCTGTTCTGGAACTCACTCTGTATAGCAGGCTGGTCTTGAATTCAAGAGTTCCTGCTGGGTGCTGGGATTAGAGGCGTAAACCAGCACTTCCATACTTTACAATAGTGTTTGAATACAGAGGCTCCCTTGCTTCACAAACTTTATAGAGTTTTAACATTTGTTATGTCCATTGTCTACAACATGATCTCACAATCTATCCCAGGCTGGTCTAGAAATGGCTATACACTGGCAGGCCTTCATCTCTATGGCTTGATGGTACTGGGAGCTGGTACTACAGGCCTTACAACTCAGCTGGGTCTACCTTACTAAAATGATTGACTATCAAAATTTACCTTTTTATTTTATATTGCAGGAGTGTTTTTTTTTTTTTTTTATTGTTGTCTTTTTTATTTCTTTTAAGACAGGGTTTCTCTGTGTAGCCCTGGCTGTCCTGGAACTCACTATGTAGACCAGGCTGTCCTCAAACTCAGAAATCCGCCTGCCTCTGCCTCTTGAGTGCTACGATTAAAGGCGTGTGCCACCACGCCCAGCTGTATGAGTGTGTTTGTCAGCATTTACATTTATGTACCACATGCATACAGTGCCCTAAGAGCTTGTATCAGATCCTTAGAACTGGAGTTACAGACAACAATCAACCCACATGGTTGACTCAAACCAAACCTGGGTCCTCTGTATGACTAACAAGTCTCTAAACCAGAGCCATCTCCTTCTAAGTTTCAAACAGTATCTCTATTACTGCTGGTCATTTCAATGCAATTTTAAAATTCCTATCTCTCCTAAACTGAGTGTTAAAATCTTCTGAGAATAGCACTTCTTGTTTAATTATCTTTGTAATGGTAGTAACTATATATCAATTGAATGATTACCTCAAAAATGAATTCAGACCTGCTGGAAAAATAAAGAAATGGGTACAAGGATGAATTTGTAATATATGTTCTACTGCTCATGCACCAATAGTACCACCATTGAATCTGAGCTTAAGGACCATGAGTCCAGTGTGAGACTGACCAGTCTAGGCAATGATGAGACCGTATCAAGACAGAATGAAAGTAAGGAGAGAGAGAGAAAGAGAGGGAGAAGGGGAAGCAAAAAGGCAAAAAGGGGAAAAGGCTCCTGGTTAAGCTAAGTAGTGAGTAGACACCTAACCTAAGGAAGGCTCATGGTCAATGTCCAGTAAAATAAGGTATCAGGCTTTCCAACTTTGGAAAGAAACAAGGTTTTGATGAGTTGTTTTAATTTATTATCATCTGGTTTACTTTATCCTTGAGACAATCTTGTTACACTATATAGCCTAGGCTAGCCTTAAACTCATGTTCTACTGACTAAGCATTCTAAATATTAGAAATACTAAATCCAACATTTTCAATCACCACTTTAATCTCCAATAATAAAACCAAGTAAAATTACATAAATAAAATTACCAATATTTTCATTGGTTTCTCCATTAATCATTCCATTAAATTCTCTTCTTCCTGGACGAGTTACTCTAAACAGCAGTGAGTAGGACTTCACCATATGGCTGTTACTAGGTTCAAATTCATTACTGGAAACTGCCAGGGATGGGAAATTTCCTGGTTTTGTTTGATTGACATCAGGATTCAAAGGCACCTGCTTTTTACCAGTAGGGACTTGTCTTATTGGACAACTTACATCCTGCCAAAGAAAAGATTGATAAATTACACTTACATATCAAAAACAATAAATTATACTTAAAACTTAAAATCACAGCTATAAGAAACACACCATAAGCCACAAGTACAAAATGGAATGTTAAAATAACATACGGCTGAAAATTAGAAAGAAAAAATTAAAATTGTACAGTTAAGAGTCCCAATATTTAAGAAATTGAAGATAGGACAATATAATGAAAATGATGATACAGTTTATCCAGTATTGAACTGAAATTACTTCCAAGGTTTTTGTACTATCATCATGGAATAAATGGGTTGGGAATGGAGAGATGGAGCAACAAAGTACAGAGCAGTGGTTAAAACACATGCCTATATGTACAAGGCTTCGGTTTCAACTACCAGCAAGAGAAAAAGCATAAATAAAACAAGACTGTAAAGGTAGTGTAGTTGGTAGAATTTCCCCTGTATGAACAAGGCCATTAGTGCTGTGCTCAACTCCAAGCACTGCCTGAACAACCAATGGTGGGACAGGTGGAGATCAGAAGTACAAATTCATCCTGAACTGTATCGTGAGTTGGGAGCAACACACACTATTTTTAAGTCTTTTTCTCAAAATAAATAAGTAAAATAAAATGAAAACAAAAATATAAACAAAATAACTAGAAATACAAGAAAAAGAAGATGGAGGTCTGGTTTGTGAAATTTCAGAGAGAAAGAAAGAGGGAGAGAAAGAAAGAAAGACTTATTCCTATCAGAGCCTTATTACTTTTGTACTTTTGTTTCCTTTAATAAAAGAGAGGCTCGGGGGCTGGAGAGATGGCTCAGTGGGCAAGAGCACCCGACTCCTCTTCCGAAGGTCCAGAGTTCTAATCCCAGCAATCACTTGGTGGCTCACAACCATCCGTAACGAGATCTGGCGCCCTCTTCTGGAGTGTCTGAAGACAGCTACAGTATACTTACATGTAATAAATAAATAAATCTTTAAAAAAAAAAAAAAAAAAAAGAGAGAGAGAGGCTCAAGCTAGGCAGTGGTGGTGCACACCTTTGATCCCAGTACTTGGGAGGCAGAGGCAGGCAGATCTCTGAGTTCAGGGCCAGGCTGGTCTACAGAGTGATTTCCAGGACAGCTAGGGCTATACAGAGAAACCCTGTCTAGAAAAAACCAAAGAGAGAGAGAGACAGACAGACACTCAAGTACTTAGAAGTCTATTAAGAGTATAATCAACCTGTAGGTTTTAGTGGGTTCCTCAGGAAACTTAGCACTATGACAACTGTTTCTAGGATGAAATGATTTTTTAAATAAAATCTGAAGCAATGCATTAATAAGTTAATGGCAGACAGTAAAAGATTTTCCTCTGTACAATAAAAGAATTAATCCTTTAGGGCTGGAGAAATGGTTCAGCCATTAAAGGCTAGGCTTACAATCAGAATGCATGCTACATCCACACTAATTTTTTAGTAGCTATAACATATGATACTTATATGGTAAGAACAGCTGAATCTCTCCTCAAGACCATAGATTTCTTCCTACAGCTCCGAATGGATGTTTGTACAGATGCTCAGATGAAAGGAAACACGGGGGAAGGTGGCAACAGGTTATATAAGCAAATTTCAGCCAGCTACCAAAGTAATTCTCTCCCCATCCTTTTTGGAGACAATGGTCTCACTATATAGCTCTGGCAGGCCTAGAAATAACTCACTATGTAGACTTGGCTTGCCTCTGCTTCCCAATTGCTGGGACTAAAGGCTTATGTCATCATGTGCAGCCTCAACATAGTTATTATTTCTAAGGTTCTAAAAAGTCTCATAAATTTAGTAGATATGCAGAAGCATGTTCAATTAGAGATTATTCTATTACATCTACTAGTATTTTATACATTACCTTTCTTTTTTTGTGGCAAACTTTCACAAGCAGGACTTCCAGGGTAACAGAATTTTGTTCATTTTCTGAGTTTTGTGATGGCTTATCTAAATAGAAAAACCAATGTCTTAAAAAAATTTTAAGTGTATACATAACAATGAAAAAAATTTTTCCTATGTTTAAGAATCTCTCAAAACAGCCTTCCTACAAGGAAAACATATCTCCCAATTCAGCTCCAGACTTGGAGCTCCATTCTTTTTAAAAATAAATCAACCTTTCATAAGACAAATATTCACATCTTCCTATAAATTGATTATCTTCAATTTGAGTAAGACAGCTCAATTACTATAATTTATAGTAAATCTATTTACTGATTATGGCTCATCTGAAAACAGCATTTATTTTTATGATAGAACAAAAATCTCCTCTTCAAAAGAGACAAAAGCAGGCAAAGATCCATAGAAGGCTTGATTAAAAGTTATATAGAGCCGGGCGGTGGTGGCGCACGCCTTTAATCCCAGCACTTGGGAGGCAGAGGCAGGCGGATTTCTGAGTTCGAGGCCAGCCTGGTCTACAAAGTGAGTTCCAGGACAGCCAGGGCTATACAGAGAAACCCTGTCTCGAAAAACCAAAAAAAAAAAAAGTTATATAGAATTACACTAAAGAGTTTAGACCTTGTTTCAGAAAGAGAGAGAGAGAACTGACCTAAGTGTCAATAGGGAAACTTAATAGGGAAATTTACTACTTGGTAATGCTTCAGCTTACAAAACTTAAGAAATTAATAGTTTTGAGTTTAAGAGTCTAAAATTTCTGTCTAAATAACAAAAAACTTTGCAATCGAAGACTCCAGCTTACTGCTCTATTGTTTACTTATATTTAAAATTCTTAATAGTATTAGTGCAATCCTAAATATTTAAACACTAAACTTCAGTAACATGCAAAACTATTGGTAAATCATTAACAGATATATCTCACAAACAACTTTTTCTTTTCCTTCTTAGATTTTTTTTCCAATTTTTTATTAGGTATTTTCTTCATTTACATTTCAAATGCTATCCCGAAAGTCCCTGTACCCTCCCTGAGAAACAGAGCTAATCCATAAAAGTTAAATTACAGCTCAAGGGCTGGAGAGAAGACTCTCTAGTTGAGAGCACCGGCTGCTCTTCCTGAGGTCCTGAGTTCAATTCCTAGCAACCACATGGTGGCTCACAGCCATCTGCAATGGGATCTGATGCGTTCTTCTGGTGTGTCTGAAGACAGCGACACTGTACTCATATACATAAAATAAATATTTTAAAAACTTAGCTGGAAGCAGGGCTTAGAGGGGCACTCCTTTAATCCCAGCACTCAGGAGGCAGAGGCAGGTGATTTCTGAGTTTGAGGCCAGCCTGGTCTACAGAGTGAGTTAGTTCTAGGACAGCCAGGGCTACACAGAGAAACTCTGTCTCCAAAAAAATGAATAAATAAAATAAAAATAAATAAAAACAAAACAAAAAACAAAAAACCCTGTCTCAAAATACCAAACAAAACACAACTTTCAAGTGAGTTCTTAAGTACTGCAGAAAACAAATTGATGAATAAAAATAAGAACTATATATAATTATGAATTGTTTAAGAGGAAAAAACCAGAAATATAACAAACCGGCCCAATGTATGGCAAAGCCTAATAAGAACTATTAGCTAAAAATATGCATAATCAGATATTTAGTTTGTAATTTAAAAAAAATGGCTCCTGTATCAAGTGGTTCCCACATTACTTTATTAACCCCCTGCTCTATTGTTGTAGGGTTACACAAAGAAGGCCACTAGTCTCTACTCTCGGCACTTTAAACTTTTCTTTCTTACTGAAATGCTGAGAATGATAAAAATGTTATTTCACTGTGTTAGAGTCAACTTAAATAGAGAAGGAGACAGGCACTATCCATTCTTTTTGCATTCATTTATTATTTATTTTGAATATGTGTGTGTTCATTGGAACATGTGAATACAGAGGTAGTGGACAACTTATTTGGGAGCTTGTTCTGACTCAGGTCATCAGCAGGTTTATCTGCTGATCCATCTCAAAGACCCCATATTCATTTTTTGGGTTGTTTTTGTTTTTTGAGTCAGGATCTCACTATGATGCCATGGTTGGCTTAGAATTCTGTAGACCAGACTGGCTTTGAACTCAAAACAGATCTGCCTTCCTCTGCCTCCTTCCTGCATGTACTACCCTTCCTGGCCCTTATCCATTTTATTATCAATTACCCAAGCATGCTTTTAACTAAAGCTAGTATAAAATACTATATATTTTCTCAATAATCACTGACATTATAACACCCCGTTAGTAGTAGTAATAATTTCTGCTGCTTACTATTCAACTTGAAACAATACAAATGAAACGCTGATGACACAGCACCAACTCAACACAACTTGGTCAGACCAAGGTCCTCGGTCTCTGGAACTTCTGAAGTAACTATTTAAAATTTTTCATCATTACTTGTTTTAAACTTAAGATCGAAAATCATCATCGGGATATGGGTATAGCTTTGTCTGAAAAGGACACTGGGTTTAAAATCCACCACCACAACAACAAAAAAAACCAAGAAGTTCCAACAAATGAAAATCAGTTTGTTTGGTTTTTTTTTTTAAAATAGTTTATAAAAGAACACAACTTAGAATCAACATCTTTTCTGTTCTAGTACTTACCATTTTTGTGGAAGAAACCGGTAAATGTAAGTTGCAAATGTGCAGACAAGCTAAATAAAACAAAAAGTTATCACTTAAAATTCTATAATAAATATAGCACAGACTTTAAAATACTCACAGAGGGCTGGGTGGTGGTGGCAGGACAGCCAGGGCTACACAGAGAAACCCTGTCTCAAACCTCAGAGAGGAAAAGTAACTGACAAATGTTTGATTCTCTCTCTTTAACTACTGTGGCTTGGGAACCCAGTGTGCTTCTCCTCTTAAGTGTACTAAACCAAATAATAAGCCAATTCTATTACAATATACAAATAGCCCATAATCACAGTGCTTTATTGTCTTTGTTATAAAAGTGGAAGGTTATTTTTTCCTTTTTTTTTCTAGACAAGGTTTTTCTGTGTCCTGGAACTCACTCTCTAGACCAGGCTGTCCTTGAACTCAGAAATCTGCCTGCCTCTGCCTCCCAAGTGCTGGGATAAAAGGCATGCGCCACCACTGCTCGGCAAGAGGAAGGTTTATCATTCCATGTTATCAAAAAAAAAAAAAAAAAAAAAAAAAGTTGCCAATAGAAGCTATATCAATGTAAGTAGTATTAAATATCTTTCCCATGGTGCTAGGACATGTTCAGCAAGTTTTTTTTTACCTCCCCAGTCTTTCAAGTACATTAAAGCAATGGAAACTCATTCTTCAAATTAGAGCCATTACTTTACTCTAAAATTAAAAGTAAAAAAAAAAAAAAAAGTCCCAAAATTATCATAGATATATAATTTACTATTTTAAAATGCCATTTTTACATATGAGTTAGAGCCTCTACAATAAGAAAATCAAGTGTGAACTACTTGTAACTTTTAATCTAAAATATTAGCTAATATAGAAAAACCATTAGGGGCTGGAGAGATGGCTCAGTGGTTAAGACTGAGCTGACTGCTCTTCCTAAGGTCCTGAGTTCAAATCCCAGAAACCACATGGTGGCTCATAAACATCTGCAATGGGATCCAATGTCCTCTTCTGGTGTGTCTAAAGACAGCTACAATGCACTCATATACATAAAATAAATTTTTTTTTAAAGATTTATTTATTTATTATATATAAGTACACTGTAGCTGTCTTCAGACACTCCAGAAGAGGGCGCCAGATCTCGTTGTGGATGGTTGTGAGCCACCATGTGGTTGCTGGGATTTGAACTCTGGACCTTCGGAAGAGCAGTCGGGTGCTCTTACCCACTGAGCCATCTCACCGGCCCCATAAAATAAATTCTTAAAAAACAAAACAAAAAAAAAAAAACCAGCCAAGCATGGGGGCGCACGCCTTTGATCCCAGCACTCGGGAGGCAGAGGCAGGGGGATTTCTGAGTTCGAGGCCAGCCTGGTCTACAGAGTGAGATCCAGGACAGCCAGGGCTACACAGAGAAACCCTGACTGAAAAAAAAAAAAAAAAAAAAAACAAAAAAAAAAAAAAAAAAAAAGAAAAAGAAAAAGAAAAAGAAAAAAAATGTTTAGAATGGACAATATCAACAGAAACATCAACAGCCTTTTGTAGTAATTTTAAACAGCAAAAGAGGATCAGCATTTGTTGCAGTTTCTATGATGACTGAGAACCAGTATTACAGAAGACTAAAGCAAAAAGATAGCAGAGAAGTACAGGGTATTTTTACTACCACTCTATATTTACCACCCTCATGAACTGACACTTCTGAAACCATGAGCCAAAATATGTCTTCTTATCTTGGGTATTTTGATTCACAGCTATGCAAAAGCTATAATCTAGTACATATGGCTTTCTTAAATGGTGATGACATTCTGGGTGTTCGTATGGAAGGGGGAGTTTCAGAAGGACAGTGAGGCAGGCTACAAAGTGTTATACAAATAATGACTGGAAATGAGCATAACAAGAGTAGGCTAATCTGGAAAAATCTTCCTAGGACCCTCTATTATTATTTTTTTTTATAAAGAGAAATTAGATGCAAGTGAATTGAGTTTGTTTTCAGTAACAGATTTATTTAGGGATACCTTTTTCCTTAATAGATTGTGACAAGAATATTGTCTTCTAGAACACTATAGGCAGGGGTGCTGAGATGGCATTTCAAAAACAATGCTAACAAGGCAAGGAGTACTGGTTTATTTAAGGAGTGAGTTCTAGGACAGCCAGAGTCACACTGAGAGTCCCTGTCTTGAAACCAAACAAACAAAAAGTTTGTCAGTAAAAGACAAGACTATGGAAGTATAGTAAAGGTAGAAGAGAAGTTAGAAGGCATAAAACATGAAGTAAAACTCAAGAGCAACAACTATAACAAAATGGTTATACAATGGGGTTGGGATTCATAAAACAGGTCTGGTCTGATGGTGCATGCCCCATTGCCTGCAATTACAACACTCAAGGAATAAGCAGGAAAACTCAAAGCCAGCACCAGCTACATAGCAAACTTCTCAGCTAAGTTCAAGGCTAACTTGGCCTTAATACATGAAACCTCGTCTTTGTTTTTGAACCCCTAGCTATAGACCAACTCTAGAAATCAAAAATCTACCTACCTCTTTCTTGTGAGGGTGGGAATGAGTATCTTCCCACCCTACTCTTAAAGCAAAATTCAACCAGTCAGCAAGCCAAACAAATAAACAAACACACTAACTAACTAACTAACTAACTGTTCTAGTGAGATAGTACAACAGTTAAGCGTACTGGCTACTCTTCCAGATGATCTGGGTTCAATTCTCAGCACATAAAGGTGGATCTCAATCATCAGTAATTTCAGTTCGGGGACTCCAACAGTCTCCTCCTCGGCAAATGGGGTACAAACAAGCCAGCAAAACACCCACAATCATTAGGAAATAAATAAGTAAATACATAAATTATAAATGGTGATTTAGGGCTGGAGAGATGCCTCAGTCGTTAAGAGCACAAACTGCTGTTCCAAAGGTACTGAGTTCAAATCCCAGCAAACACATGGTTGCTTACAACCATCTGTAATGAGATCCGATGCCCTCTTCTGGGGTATCTGAAGACAGCTACAGTGTACTTAAATAAATTAAAATCTTATAAATAAATAAATGGTCATTTAAAGAAGGGGGGAAAAGAACAATGGCAAAGGCAGTCCTAGCACTCTGGAGGCTGACAGGAAGTTCACAAATTCAAGGCCAACCCAAGCTACATAGAGCCATCTTAAAAAAATAAAAGCAGAAAATGATTCCTGTGCTGCAAACACTTTCGTATTACTTACTTTCTGACTCAAACTCAGGAACGTAGGATAAACCTCAAAGATCAGGGGTCTATGCACAAGAGGAAGCAGAAAGATTTTAAGGGGGCTGGTGAGATGGCTCAGTGGGTAAGAACACCCGACTGATCTTCCGAAGGCCCAGAGTTCAAATCCCAGCAACCACATGGTGGCTCACAACCATCCGTAATGAGATCTGACACCCTCTTCTGGTGTGTCTGAAGACAGCTACAGTGTACTTACATATAATAAATAAATAAATCTTAAAAAAAAAAAAAAAAAAGATTTTAAGAGCAAGAGGTAGTAAATGACTTCAAGGAAACAGCCTATTCCAGACACAAGAGGACTGATACACATCTGAGCTTAAGAGACTATGACAGCCATTTATAGACCAGAAAAAGTTCAAACCACACAAAACTAAATATAGAGGAGTTGAGCACAAAGTCCTACTACCCCTAACAAAGAAGCTATCCAAAATGGTTACTAGGAGGAAAAATGAGTTAAAAAAAAAAAAAAGAGCAACACTGGGCACATAAATCACACTTGCTGGCAGGCTACATGCTCAGAAATAATTGGCCAACACAAAACAGATCCCATGGTTTTATTTCCTGAGACAGGATCTCATCATGTGGCTGTAGCTGGCCTGGAACTCACTGTGTAGATCAAACTGTCCCTCTAAGAGTGCTGGGATTAAAGCAACACACCACTACACATAGCTGGATTTTTGTTTTAAAAGATCACCAAAAGATATGAAATCAAGTGGATATATGAGAGGCCCTTGAAGGAGCTGGAGAAGAGGGGCACAAGAAAGTAAAATAAATAAACCCAAAACACGGAGTAAGGAATGGGTCACAGTAAAAGTGGCAAGAGTATTTTAAGTGTTCTTTATCACATCACATCTGGTTTGACAAAATGCAGAACTACATGTTCAAGAGTGAATGACTACATGTAAATTATACGTTAGAAATGATAAAGAGCGGGCTGGAGTGATGGCTGAGTGGTTAAGAGCACTGATTGCTCTTCCAGAAGTTCAAATTCCAGCAACCACATGGTGGCTCACAACCATCCCTAATGAGACCTGCTGCCCTCTTCTGGAATATCTGAAGATAGCTACAGTGTAGTTACATATAATAAATAAATAAATAAATGAATGAATGGAAGGAAGGAAGGAAGGAAGGAAGGAAGGAAGGAAGGAAGGAAGGAAGGAAGAGAGAGAGAGAGAGAGAGAGAGAGAAAGAAATAGAGAAAGAGAGAAAGAGAGAAAGAGAGAAAGAAAGAAAGAAAGAAAGAAAGAAAGAAAGAAAGAAAGAAAGAAAGAAAGAAAACAAAGGAAAGAAAGAAAGAGGTCAGGCAGTGGTGAAGCACGCCTTTAATCCCAGCACAACCTAAGTTCCTACACTGGATGGTGGAAAGGTGAAAGGAAAGATCTGACACCACAAAGTTGTCCTCTTAATAACACAGTGTGACAGTAACAAAGACAGTAACAGTATTTTTAAATTTAAAAAACAATCAGAAAGATACTTAAGGGTTGGCAAGATGGCTAATTAGGTAAGGGTACTTGTCATCAAGCCTTGGTGACCTGAGAATTTGATCCCTGGGACCCACAAGGCAGTAAAAAATGACTACACAAGTTTTCCTCTGACTTCCAGTTGTGCAGTGACACACATGTATACACACCCTAATAAGTAAATGTAGTGTGTTGTGTATACCAGGCTATCATTAAGCTCACTATGCAGCCATGAATCTTTCTACCTCCACTTCCCTAAACTGTGATTACAGGTGTATAATACTTTTTTTTTTTTTTGGTTTTTCGAGGCAGGGTTTCTCTGTATATCCCTGGCTGTCCTGGAACTCACTTTGTAGACCAGGCTGGCCTTGAACTCAGAAATCCGCCTGCCTCTGCCTCCCAAGTGCTGGGATTAAAGGCGTGCGCCACCACGCCCAGCTCAGGTGTATAATACTAAAAAGCCTAGTAGATTTCCTTTAAGAAAAAAGGAAAAAGTTTCCCTTCCCTTTCCTGTCTCCTTTTATATGCTGCATCGTCTTTTACAGCTAGGTCAGGACTGGGAAAAAGAAAAACATGGAAGGTTCGTCAGGCATATTTGATTTTAAGCTAAATTGTTAGGATTTACATAGCCCATTCTAGGCCAAGCAGAGTAGTTGAAATTAAATACCTGACAGCTCTGAAGCAATCTGCAGAAAAGGGGTAAGCAATCCTTAAGGGACTAATTCTGAAACAAGATTCCCATAGAAACCTCAAATCTGGGCTGGTGAGATGGCTCAGTGGGTAAGAGCACCCGACTGCTCTTCCGAAGGTCCAGATTTCAATTCCCAGCAACCACATGGTGGCTCACAACCATCTGTAAGGAGATCTGGCGCCCTCTTCTGGAGTGTCTGAAGACAGCTACAGTGTACTTACATATAATAAATAAATCTTTAAAAAAAAAAAAAAAAGAAACTTCAAATCTAAATACTTGATCCCACAAAAGAAACCAAGTTTTTATGCTGAAAAGACTGTGATCACTGCATTAAATTTATATGTACACTGCTATGATAGCAAGCAGGAAGTATAAAGCTTTATAAATGAGCCAGGCATGGTGGTGCATACCTTTAATTCTAGCACTTGGGAGGCAGAGGCAGGTAGATGTCTGTGGGTTGAGGCCAGCAAGGTCTACAGAGTAAATTGTAGGAAAGCCAGGGCACAGAGAAAACTAGTCTCAAAATTATCGAAAACAAAACTCCAAAACAACAACAAAAAAACTGTAAAACTGTATTACGCCCAAATAGGAAAAGTTAATATGATACTCTAGCACCTACACTGTAAAAGGATAGCCACTTCTCTTTAAAACATTCACTTAATTTGTATTTTGTGTGGTCGGAGGACAACTTTTGGGAATCTGTACTATCTTCAACTAATAAGTTGGACTTGGTGCCAATTGCCTTTAGCAGTTGAGCCAAATCCATGGCTTAACTTCCCTTATATCATATAAAGTTAACTTCTAACTAGGGCTGGCGAGATGGCTCAGTGGTTAAGAGCACTGACTGTTCTTCCGAAGGTCCCAAGTTCAAATCCCAGCAATCACATGGTGGCTCACAACCATCCGTAACGAAATCTGATGCCCTCTTCTGGAGTGTCTGAGGACAGCTACAGTGTACTTACATATAATAAATAAATAAATCTATAAAAAAAAAAAAAAAAAAAAACTTCTAACTACACTAGCTATTCCATTATTCTAGAACCCAATGTCTCAAAATATAGCATTTAGATATACAGGTAGGAAGACTTCGAATGGAAGATGGTGTATATGTCTATTACACAGAAATAAACCTTCCAAAACATAGAGTGCTTATGTGGAGCTTGGCAGTATGTATTTAGGAAACGGAAAGAGAACAGTTTAAAGTCAGCCTCAGCTACTACATAGAGAGTTCAAGGCCAGCCTCATTAAGTAAGTAAATAAATAAATAAATAAATAAAACCTTATAACCTTGACTCAAGTGCTTAAAAAGGATAGACATTGGAGAAATATACACAATCAACTTAAGGAGGTTGAACATTATCTATAAAATAGAAGGGCAGTGAAAAGCTACTAATGCCAGAAATACTGTTTAAAATAATTTCATTAGTTCTACAGTTCAAGGAAAGAGCAACTGTCTATCTAGCAAGTACAAGGTTCTAGGTTCCATCCCCAGAACTACAAAGATATGGATATAAAGAATTTAATAGCTTTGCCAAGATAAAGACTATATCATGTATCTATTGACTAAAACACTGAGTATTTTTAGCTGGGTGTGGTGGCACACACCTTTAATCCCAGCACCTGAGAGGCAGAGGCAGGCAGATTTCTGATTTGGATGCCAGCCGGGTCTACAAAGTGAGTTCTAGGACAGCCAGGGCTACACAGAGAAGCCCTGTCTCGAAAAAAACAAACAAACAAAAAAAACCAACAAAACAAAACAACCTTGAGCATTTTTCCAGAAAGGATCTCCCAGTGTAACTCTCTACCCTGAAACTCACTGTAAACCAGGCTGCCCTTGAGTTCTGCTTCTTCCCTAGTGCTAGGATTAAAGGCATGTGCCACTTCACCTGACAAGAGCATTATCAGATCCTTGGCATCTTTTCCAGGCTTCTCGGGCCACTCTTGCTATTCTCCTTTCTAGGGTACCTTGGTCTCAAGGTGACCTCAAGAAGACAGGTGACTCTAAAGCTGTTTACATCATGTTCCCTTTGCCGAACCACTTTTATGCTCAGTATCCCACACCATTTTATTCCTATATTTGTTTCATGTTTCAGCTAATTTCTCCAGATAAGACTTGGCCATGACATTTTCCAGACAGTCATTACGTTCCCATATCCAATAACTCAAACAAGGACTGCTTCTCTTATATACACTCATGGTTTCCCTATACTTTTCCTTCCTGCTATTTACTAGATGACCATGTCTTTCTCTCCATAAACAGACATTTTACTCCCATTATACCCTTAAAGCTTAAATACAGTGCTTCATACATGATACACTTCTCTGGCTCCATATATGTTATGCTTCATTTTGGTTTTTTGAGACAGTGTTTCTCTGTGTCACAGACCTTGCTGTCCTATGTATTGGGATTAAAGGCATGTACCAGTACTGCCTGACTCAGACTTTGCTATTCTTACCAAAAGAACTGTGTACAAAGGGAAGACAGGTGACTCTAAAGCTTAGTTTTACACAAAAACAATGGTAAAAGGAGCTTTGGGACCAGGGATGTCTCTGGAAACTTAGAGAACTTGCTTAGCAAGCACAAGGCCCTGGATTCAATTCTCAACAAATAACTACAAAACCCAACTAATAAAAGTTCTACTTCAGCAAGGCATGGTAGCATTTGCATGTAATTCCAGCATCTGGGAAGCTAAGGCAGACAGGAGAGCAGGAAATTCAAGGCTTGCTTCCCTGAGAAAACATAGCTTACAATAAACAAAATCTCTAACTCAGGCAACTCTTCGGGGATTTCTCTAGTTAACTAATATTAAACCAAGAATGCAAAAGGATAACAGGAAGACACAAGCCCTTTTCCTTCTCATCTGCACCTTTGAAACAAACTCCAATTTTCAAATTTTTGCATGAGGTGCTTATCTATGGAGATATATTTACAAGTAAAGAGTTCTGCCAGGCAGTAGTGGTTCAAGCCTTTAATTCTAGTTCTTGCGAGGCAGAAGCAGGAGGATCTGAGTCAGGCCAGGCTGGTCTACAGAGCAAATTCCAAGATAGCCAGGACTACAGAGAAACTCTGTCTTGAATAAAACAAAAAAATCCCCAACACCCCCTTCCTCCTCCCCAACAATAAAACCAGCAGAATTGTTACAAAAGAACTCCCTAGGATCCTACTACTAGGTTAAAACAGAGAATTGAATTATTCTAGGTAAGCCATTATTCATGGTCAGAAACTACAAATTCAAACTTGAACATCAAAACCAAGAGTTTGAGGAAAAAGAGAGAGATGTGTTTTATGTATCCACAATTACACCAAAAGGGGAAGGAGACAAAAACAAGCCTGGGAAGCAAGTATGACCCTGCTGAGTTCCTAAAATCTGCTAGGTGCTTCAAAAGTATGCAAAGGATAATGTATTGTCATTTATAAATGACAATTTTATTATTGGACTTTAATATCAAATGACATTTGTCTATTGTGACAAACTAACATGTTAAGAGGCAAAAACTGCAGGGCATTGTGGCACCCAGCACTTAGGAGACAGAGGCAGTTAAGTTTGAGGCCAGCCTGATCTACAAAGCAAACACAACACCAGAACAGTCAGGACCACACAGGGAAATCCTCTTGAACTATAAAAAAAATGAAAATAAGCCAGGCATGGTGGCTCACGCCTTTAATCCCAGCACTCGAGAGGCAGAGGCAGGCGGATTTCTGAGTTCGAGGCCTGATCTACAAAGTGAGTTCCTAGACAGCCAGTGCTATACAGAGAAATCCTGTCTGGAAAACAAACAAACAAACAAACAAACAAACAAACTGAAAATAAGAAACCATGATGTGACTCACAATTCTCTTTTCTGTCCATAATTTCTTCTTTTAACAAGTTTCTATAACTAATGTGTAAGACAACTGTAGATCTAAAGTATTAAAAACCATGGAATACCAATTGGTTTTGCATAGCTAAGTGTTAATATTGTTTGTTTATATTTGCTATAAATCTTTTAAAAAATTAGGCATTTTCGTAGATTTTGACTTGTAGTACTGTGATATTCATGTGAATCTAGAAAAGCACCTTCAGTTCTGGGGAATGAAATACACTGGGCATGGGAATAGAGAGACACTAGTCTAACTCTGGAAAGTGTGTGCTGTAGAACATGAATTCCTGCAGGACATTTACAATGCTGAACAGACACAGTTCTACCAAACTCAATGGGTCTCTGAGTATGCAGAAAAGATAAAAGGAAAAGAAATGCTCTTGTATATGATTGAAGATTTTAACTTTAATTAATATCACAAAACAAAGACTTGCATTATTCTAAAAATGAACCTAGCTGGGCGTGGTTGCCCATGCCTTTAATCCCAGCACTGAGGAGGCAGAGGCAGGCAGATTTCTGAGTTTGAGGCCAGCCTGGTCTACAAAGTGAGTTCCAGGACAGCCAGGGCTATACAGAGAAACCCTGTCTAAAGAAAAGAAAAGAAAAGAAAAGAAAAGAAAAGAAAAGAAAAGAAAAGAAAAGAAAAGAAAAGAACCTTGACACAGTCCATATACTTTTACAGTACCAACATTACATACTGACATCTAAGCTCCGCCCCATAACCCTGTGCTAGATTAACATAACAGTAGGACTACAGGTAATCTGTGAGAAGTGTACTGAAATAATAGTATTAGGAAGACTGAGGGGCAGAAACTTGAAATATGTTTTGATTAGCTTAGTATCTCAGGAAACAACACTGAGACAGTATTGTACAAATCAACTTACTGAAAAGGCAGGTGATCTGAGTTCCAAGTCAGCTTGGTCTACAAGTGAGTTCTAGGATAGCTAGGCCTGTTATGCAGAGAAACCCTGTCTTGGAAAAAAAACGAAACACCCAAAACTTGTCTTTCAAAATCGTGAGCAAGGGGCTGGGGAGATGGCTTGACTAACATGTAGGCATGACGACTTGGTTCTAGAACTGTAGCATCCTCATACAAAGCCAGGTACACATTAGCACTGGGGTCAAGATAATCCCTTGAAACTCACTGGCCAGCCAGTGCTGAGTGTATGTGATATAGTCTGTATGACTGTGGATACTTATGAACTGACCTAAGAACTTCCAAGAATTTTCTATAGCCCAGGCAGGCATGGGGGCTCATGCCGTTGATCTCAGTTCTCAGGAAGCAGATGCAAACAAAACCTATATGACTTCAAGGCCAAACTGATCTACATGGTGCATTCTAGGCCACTGGTGTCATAGAGTAAGACCATCTCAAAAAACAAAAAATTTACCTAGCTACATTAATTAAGACATTAAAGAATTGCTGTCAAGTGGAAAAGAATAAAGGGATCATGTTTCCCACTTACTGCCTTATTATTCCTAAAATCTTTAAAGGACTAGAAGGCAAATTATTAAGGGCATATTAAAGGTGCATGTCTTTTAATCCGAGCACTCAGAACTTAAAGGCAGGCACATCTTTGAGTTTGAGGTCAGCCTGGTCTACAAAGCAAGTTCCAGGACACAGAGAAATCCTATCTGAAACAAACAAACAAACCAACCACTAAATGAGAACACTAAGTATATTATCTGTGTTTGATAGTTTTATGTCAACTGGACATAGTCATTTTAACAGAGGAGACCTTGGTGGGAATTGTGAGGCACACCTTTGCTCCTTTCAGGATGCCCTTTGAGTTCAACGCTAGCCTATTTTCAAAGTGAGGTCTAGGACAGGCAGGGCTTCACAAAGAAGCCTCAAAAACCAAAAAAAAAAAAAAAAAATCAAAGATATCATCAGCCCAGAAATTCCCAGCCTAGATTTTGCCTGCAAGGCATGTACTTGATCGATTGATGATGGACGTGAGAGGACCCAGCTCAAAAAAAAAAAAAAAAAAAAAAGTGTTTGTGTGTGTGTGTGTGTGTGTGTGTGTGTATCTCAATCACTGCTAGAGCACTTGCCTAACATTCACAGAAATTTGTATTCAATCTCTAACACAGAAGAAGTTGAGGGATAGGTAAATGGAAAGTTACATAAAATTTTCAGTTTCTAAATATTCTGTAGTTAATAAACAAATGGCACTCTAGTTCCTGGAAATGTTTGAATGTAACATTATTGAATGTTTGTCTTTCTTTTTTGATTTTTAAAGACAAGGTTTCCCTGTGTAACAGCCCTGGCTGTTCTGAACATCACTTTGTAGATCAAGCCTGCCTTGAACTCAGAATCCATGTGCCACCCTGCCTGGCTAAAAGTATGAGTATTTTACATTTAAGAGATAAATAAGGAAAAGGAAAAATGAGATTTCTCTCTCTTATTTAAAGATAATTACTTTGAACAGTAGTTTTCAACCCATGGGTTGCCACCACTTTTGGAGTCAAATGACCCTTTTACAGTGATTACCTAAGACCACGGGAAAACATATATTTACATTATAATTCATCAAAGCAGTAAAATTACAGTTATGAAGTAGCAACAAAAATAATTTTATCTCGTGTCTCTAGCTGCATATGGAAAGAGAGGCCCCTTGGTCTTGCAAACTTTATATGCCTCAGTACAGTGGAACGCCAGGGCCAAGTAGTGGGAGGGGGGGACGACCTTTTGGGATAGCATTGGAAATGTAAATGAAGAAAATACCTAATAAAAATAATAATAATAATTTTATGGTTGGGGGTCACCACAACGTGAAGAATTGTATTTAAGGGTCACAGCATCAGGAAGCTGAGAACCACTTACTTAAGAGGAAATACAATAGTGTGAAACACCAAGTACAAAGTATGAATTCTAGTCTCCACTTCTCCACAGGTGAGGTAGTAAGAGTAAGACCAAGTGCCCATGTTAAAGAATCTGATTTAAAAAATACAAGGAACTCAAAAGAGAGATGCAGTAATGATATATGTCCTACAAAACAGTTTCCAATATTAGAGGTGGTCAAACAGTCTTGAAAAATCTCTACCAGAGATGCCACAGAAATTAATTCCTGACTCATATGTACACCTGGAGCAACTGATTCTAATACTTTAAAAAAAAAAACCAAAACAAAACTCCCAGTAACCTTGTGGTGATCACTAAGGAAATGGTCACTCTAATTGTCCCTCTTTCCTCCAGTGTATCACTTAGTGTAAACTGACATTCTCTTACCTATGAGATTCTTGCTCTCCTTTCATTTTCTCTACTTTTGATAACATATCATCAACTTTAAATGTTTTCCTGGAAGAAACAGATAAACATAATAATCACTTCTCAACTAGGAAACACACAAATTTATACTGCAATAAACAAAAGCAGAAATTTGATTTTGTTTATTTTAAAATTAGATGACTAGCTATAACAATGCACCACTATTGAGACAATGTGTTATATAATACAAGTAGACATACCCTCAAGCTCAACTGTTAATGTTATTTTTCATAAAACCTCCTAGCTGGATGGTGGTGGTGGCAGTGCATTGCCTTTAATCCCAGAACTTGGGAGGCAGAGGCAGGTGGATTTCTGAGTTCGAGGCCAGCCTGGTCTACAGAGTGAGTTCCAGGACAGCCAGGGAGAAACAGAGAAACCCTGTCTCAAAAACAAACAAACAAACAAACAAACAAGAAAAAAACTTCTGCAATTATCTCCCAGTCATGAGTAATTCTCCTTACTCCTGGTATTTCTTTTTACTTATTTTTAAAGTCCCCTACATGTAAAACCTCTCTAAGTATTTTATTTCTACTACTAGACTATAATTTCCTGAAAGGCAATTTTTTTTAAGACTTAGTAGGCATATAAGCTCTTATCAGGTTGAGCAGAACAAATGCAAAGTATGTATATTTTTAAAACATCCATTATCTTGGTTTTGTTTTTTGTTTTGTTTTGTTTTCTTTTGGCTTTTTGAGACAGTTTTTCTGTGTGGCCCTGGCTAACCTGGAACTCACTTTGTATACCAGGTTGATCTTGAATTCAAGAGACCTCCTTGTCTCTGCCTTCCAGTGCTGGGATTAAAGGCATGTGCCACCATGCCCTGCTAGTCATAAAATATCCTCAAAGGTTATTGCCAGAGTTTCAATTAAACAATATTCCACATCAAAAAGATTTAAAAAAGCCCCCTCAAAAAAATTTTAAAAATGACAATAACGTTAGGACACATACCACTCAATCATAAAATTTATTATACTTTAACTTGACTCTTTGATTTTTGATAGAGGCTCTTGTTATCTAGCTTTAGTTGGCCTACCACCACTCACCATGTAATATGTAATATCAAGCTGGCCTCAAACACAGGCATAACCCCACCACACCTGGCTAAATCTGCTTAAGAGAAAAAAAAATTTTCCACCAAATAAATTAATAAAATTTTCCAAATGAAAGTTGAGTGGGATAGAAAATATGCCTCATCTTACTCCTCAAAGTGAGCTACATCCTAGAAATAAAAGTATTGTTTCATATAATTTGTTAATTAGAAACAAATGTTTCTCTTTTATAGAGACATTATTTTCAAAATTAGGACTTGAAAAGTTGATTTCACACTCATTTATAATTTGATAATACTTATGTGTAGATAACCAAATAACCTAACTCATATTACAAATGTGTGCCACTAGGCCGGGCCAAATACTCAACTGCTCTCTAATGAAAAGAATCAACAGGCAGTAATGGCTCGCCTTTAATCCCAGCACTTGGGAGGAAGAGGCAGGCGGATTTCTGAGTAGAGGCCAGCCTCTACAAAGTGAGTTCCAGGACAGCCAGGGCTGTTACACAGAGAAACCCTGTCTCAAAAGAAAAAAAAAAAAAAGGTATCTATTTTCAATCTACAAATAAGAGAAGAAAAAAACTGACTCAGGCTCATTACAAATAACTGTTCAGTATAAATATTGAAGGATTTTTAAAAAATTATTTTAGTACTTAACTTTAACCATTTAGCCGGGCGTGGTGGCGCATGCCTTTAATCCCAGCACTGGGGAGGCAGAGGCAGGTGGATCTCTGAGTTCAAGGCCAGTCTGGTCTACAAAGTGGCCTGGTCTACAAAGTGACAGGACAGCCAGGGCTGCAGAGAAACCCTGTCTCAAAAAACAAAAAAAAAAACTTTAACCATTTAACTTAAAATAAAAGAATAGTAACAAGGTTGCAGGGGTTGGAAAGATGGTTCAACAGTTAGGAGCACTGACTGCTCTTCCAGAGGTTCCAGGTTCAATTCCCAGGACCCCTTAGCTGACATGTCTCACGCACATGTAAATCTGTAACTCTCGCACAGACATACATACAAACCAAACACCAAATGCCCATACAACAGAACAAAAAAAAAAGAATGGTAATTTTTTGATAACTAAGAAAAAAAATTTAAGCCGGGCGTGGTGGCGCACGCCTTTAATCCCAGCACTCTGGAGGCAGAGGCAGGCGGATTTCTGAGTTCGAGGCCAGCCTGGTCTACAAAGTGAGTTCCAGGACAGCCAAGGCTACACAGAGAAACCCTGTCTCGAAAAACCAAAAAAAAAAAAGAAAAAAATTTAAATCTGTCTTCAGGAAGAAAGGTTAGACTCAAAAACTGAAGCATTTCTTCCAATGTTGAGTTTCATTTGGAAGAAACTGGAGCTGAACATTTTGAAAACACTAGAACTGCACAGTAGCAGCCATTTGAAATAGGTAAGATCATAAGGGCAATCTAGCCTCCTGTAGGGAAAAGGAAAACAACTACTAAAACTAAACTCAAGTAGCACCTCCCCACAGCAAGCACTTCTCTAAAAGATCAACACCACACAACAGCTGAGACTAACAAGTGAAACAAATAGCAACCATATAGTCACCAAAAAATTCAAATTACAAGACGTTTGATGGGGAGAGCGGAATGGAAGGGTTTCAAATAACTTCAAAAGATATCTAATAAAGAAAGATTCAATAAAAAGTTCTTTCTTGAGTCAGGAGTATAACTGGATGCCTATAATCAAAGTACCCAGGAATCTGAAGCAGGAGGATTACAACTTCCAGCCCAGCTTGGGATTCACTGTGAAATCCTTTCTCCAAAAATAAACTAAAGTGTTCTCATCTTTCTCTGTGTGTGTGTGTGTGTGTGTGTGTGCGCGCGCGTGCGCGCTCATCTTTAATCCTACTGTATCACAGTAGGGTTAAGGCTATAGTATTTGAATGCTTCTTTGAAGACTCAAGTATGAGTTTAACAAATACATCAGAATAATATTATAACCGATGGTACGACTTCAAAGAGAGTAAGGATATAGCTAAGTGGTAATAGCTAAGTGTCTAGTCTAGCATGCCTAAAGCCTGGAATTCAATTCCCAACAGTGTCTGTCCCTACCAAATACTGTTATACTAATAGTACGTATTATACATAAATGTAAATATATACATTATATTAAGAACTAAACTCAGGGCTGGAGAGATGGCTCAGCGGTTAAGAACATTGACTGCTCTTCAGCAGGTCCCGAGTTCAAATCCCACCAACCACATGGTGGCTCACAACCATCTGTAATGATATCTGAGACCCTCTTCTGAGGTGTCTGAAGACAGCTACAGTGTACTTACATATAATAAATAACTCTTTAAAAAAAAAAAAATGAACTCCAGGGGCTGGAGAGATGACTGCTCTCCCAGAGGTCTCGAGTTCAAATCCCAGCAACCACACGGTGGCTCACAACCATCTGCAATGAGATCCAATATCCTCTCTGGTATGTCTGAAGATAGCTACATGGTACTTATATATAACAAATAAATAAAATCTTTAAAAAATATAAAAAAAAAAAAACCTGAGTTCCAAAAAAAATCATGAAAGAGCATCACTGTGAGACATATACGTTTAAAGTCCCTAACTACAAAGGCCACTCATCTAAAGGGCTTAGTCCTAAGTTTTCAAGTTAGCTATATAACAAGAGAACTAAATCCCTATGTATTTTTGTAAGGAAATAATCTAAATGAGATTTAAATGTTTAAATGTTTCTAGGCTAGCACATTTGCTTCAAAAACCCCCAAAGACAGTTTTAAGAATCCAAGGGGCAATAATCAGAAAACCAGTTTCTATTGCCCAAAGTTCACATTATTTTTGATGCAGTCTCATTATATCAAGTTAGAAACTGTGAATCCCTGGGCAGTCCTGAACTCACTATGTAGAGTAGCCCTGAACTCGAGACCCACCTGCCACTGCTATTTCTAGTGCTAAATTAAAGGGACCTGCTACCATACCCAACTCAACCAAACTTTTTTTAAAGATTTATTTATTGGGCTGGTGAGATGGTTCAGTGGGTAAGAGCACCCGACTGCTCTTCCGAAGGTCCAGAGTTCAAATCCCAGCAACCACATGGTGGCTCACAACCATCCGCAACGAGATCTGGCGCCCTCTTCTGGAGTGTCTGAAGACAGCTACAGTGTACTTACATATAATAAATAAATCTTTAAAAAAAAAAAGATTTATTTATTTATTATATGTACGCACTATAGCTATCCTCAGACACTCCAGATAAGGGAGTCAGATCTTGTTTCAGAGGGTTGTGAGCCACCATGTGGTTGCTGGGATTTGAACTCAGGACCTTCAGAAGAGCAGTCACTGCTCTTCACCTCTGAGCCATCTCCAGCCCCTCAACCAAACTTTTCATATTGTACCTATTGGCATATATCTAAGGAGACAAATAGTCTAATAAGCAAACATGTTATGAAAATCATACATTTTAAAATGTGCTTTTCTATTTATTCATAAATTAATACAAATTTAGCTTGTAAAAAGCTTATTTTTAAAATCAAAATCAGGTCATATCTTAAAATAACTAACTTATTTAAAAAAGTTTGAATTCAGAGTTCTATGGAATGAATCAAAAGTAATCTAACTACAGACTACAAGTGAAATTTGGCTTACTGTTGTGTATAACCCACAAGCCAAGAATGGTCTTTGAAGATAAAGCTAGCCTATCTGAAGTTAGAAACTGTGAATCCTTAGTAAGTAAAGTGTTCTTTACCCCACACCTCAAATCGAAAAAATTCTGTATTTCTCTCTAGTTAGTAGGCTTATGTATTGAATTTCATGAATGAAACATTCATAGACATTTTTCTCTTTATATGACGTAGTCCTGATATTGTCTTCTAGCCACAAGACCCTAAAATGTTTATTATTCCTTTAACAGAAAAGGTTTGATCACAGACCAAATAATGCAGTAGACAGGCATAAAGTAGACAATCTAATTCTGTTGTCTAATTTGTTATCTTCTTCCTAGTTATTTGAATGTTTGGCAACTTTTACTTATGAAATGAAATTAATTTCTCTTACTCACAGGTCCCTCAATTGCCAAAAGACAATCTTACATTTCAAGTCTTCATAATAAATTATGATGCCCTTATAAAACTGTAACTTGCAGCCGGGCGTGGTGGCGCACGCCTTTAAGCCAAGCACTTGGGAGGCAGAGGCAGGCAGATTTCTGCCTTTGAGGCCAGCCTGGTCTACAAAGTAAGTTCCAGGACAGCCAGGGCTACACAGAGAAACCCTGTCTGGAAAAACAAAAAACAAAAAGACAAAAACAAAACAAAACCAAAAAACTGTAACTTGCTCTAGAAATGTGATGCCTACCTAGTAACCTGAATACTCCTAAGCAATTTAGTTTCAAAATGTATTGAAATAGCTTAAATCAAGACTTAGGCAGACCTAGTGGTTCACACCTATAATCCCAGTAGCTGGGGAAAAGCAGGAGGGCATGCTGAAGCAGAATTGTCACAAGTCTTGGACCAGTCTAGGTTATACAGTGAGTTATCAGGCCTGCTAGGTCTACCTGGCAAAAAGACTTTAACTTAACAGACAAGCAATAAGATTACAGTGACAGCAAAAGTTTAATGGAAGGTCTCTCCTTTCTAGTTAATGCCATTCACTTTACATGCTCAATAAGGAAACCCTGCACATATATCAAAAAACTTGTCCTCTGCATTCCCTCTGAGTAAGTACTAAACATACAGGACAAGTTCCTTCAGACCCTGCTTTAAGACCAGATGATCAAAACAGCTTACTTTTAAAAAATATACTTCAAAAGTATCACAGATACATAACCTGGACCTTTTAGAAATCATTTAAGTTCTAGAAAAACAACCACACTTGAAAATAAGTAAGAACACTAAAAACTGTGTCATAAAATCACTTCACTAAATACTGTAATAGAAACTAGTGACAAACTAGAATTACAAAAAAGATACGTTTAAATTTTTCAAACAAGTTGATCTTTCAATTTTCCTAATATGTGACCAGAACTTTAAGACAAAGCTTTAAAGTGCATTTTCCTGAGCTGCTCTACCACACTCTAAGACAAAACTTTCTAATAGTTTCATCAGCTTGAAATAAGATTCATAAAACATACCTTTTGATGCTTGTTCTAGAATTTCGATGAGACATGTAAGTAAGAGTTCTGTGCAAAAATATTGGCTATAAAAAATTAAAAATATTAAAGTTACAGATGAAATTATAAGAATGAAATAATACTGGTGAATTTCATTGACTACTTACTGCGATAAGATTTCGAGTTCGAAGAAATCTATATATCTGTGTTGGTTCTAGGGTACAGGAAACAAAATCCAAACATTATCTAAATGTACTTTTAATGAACTTGTCAGTAAATTATCAACCCAACCCACAACAACCCACACCCTAACCAATATAAAGCAACCAATCTCCCATTATGGAAATAGTTTACTACATATTTATATCTAGAAAACTAGAAAGCAGGAAAGGTCATTCAGTCCAAGACATATATTCACAAAATCTTCTTTTTCCCCCTGCCCCCTCCTCCTCCCTAAAGGTAAAACCTAAGGGTCTTTCTCTACACTGTCACTAACCCTTTCTGCGGTAGCCACCATCAGTGAGCAAAAGTTTAATGGAAGGTCTCTCCTTCTAAGCAAAGAGCAATAAATTAAGTACCTTGACTTAGCTCTACTCCACACACACATTCATGCCACGCAAGATGAAAATTTCACTTTAGTTGGCCATTAAAAAACTTGTAGTAACTAGTCAAAACTAAACTCTTTACAAACATTCTAATACAGATAGGATCAAAAAATTAGTATTGTAAAATTCTATCTTAAACTCATAATCAACAGCTTCCAAAAACATTTTTCCCCAAAACAATCTTTTTAATGCTTAAAATATAAATTATTATAAAGGGCTTAGGTTAAATAGTTGAAATATATCTTCGTATAACCCCCCCCCCAAATTCCAGTAATATCAGATATCTACTAGAATCACATTTCTTTAAGACGTGGTAATGTAATTACAAATACCTATATTAATAATTATATTAATAAGGTCTAGAAACTGAATTAAGTATTAGGGGTAAAAAACAAAAGATCTAACTCTTAAGGGTAACTGTTTTCTTGCAGGTGGATTCATTTGAAAGCTAGTAGTTAAAGCCTTCCTAGAGGATTGGTTTTCTCATAACATTTAGAAAGTTTTAAATTTCCAATTAATCTTCAATTTAGTCTTAGTTTCAAATTAAAGTAAAAGGAGATGAGATGTTTTAGAAGAGGTACAAACAAGTGTATTTATTCTCATTACTGTCCTTCAGTTCTGATTATATTTAAAAGCTTTTCAGATTTTTGTAAAAGTATATTAAGCAAAATAACCATCTCTGAAGCATGACCAATTATCTGTTTCAATATTCAAAAATCAAAAAAAAATGATTTGTATTAAATTCCAATAAGAATTTCTTGAAGAATCAATGAAAATGAAGGAAGAGTATTAAAACAATGTAAAACGTCTTTCCAAGCACAGCTGATACCAAAGCCCATAACATATGCCACGGATATATTGTAAATAAAGAGATTCAACCGCAAAGCTGACTTCGTTCAAGTTGCTGTAAAATACCCAGCTAGAAGATTGCTAAATTCCACTATCTACACAAAAGAGAAGCAAAACAATCAGGATATAATACCCACTTAGTAACAATTTTATTTATAGTCATAATGTTTATAAATTCTATTGTTTGTTTCCAGACACACTGTGTGATCCCCTTTCCAAAAAAGTCAGTTTCGCCCTCCACGCATCTTTTAAAACGAAAAACCGGGATTTAAAAAAAAAAAATGTTCTGGAATTAAGACACAACTCCAAGGTTGTCCACGGAGAGGACGCTTGCCCCAGTCTGTCTCTCTCAGTCTACGTACCCATAAAATGGGCGGACAGGTTTGAAAGGCTTAAAAGGTTTCAAATGGTGCGTGTTCACTCACACGCAGCCAGAGTGGGTGCGAAGGCATTTCAGACCCATGACAATTTCCTCGGCTTTACAACACTCATCTCCGGACAGGCTGTGTCTCGGCCCCCCGAAACCTACAACTAGAATCCCGGTACTTGTGGAGTAGGGAAGGCACGAACGAAAACACCAACTCGTCTCGGGATCTATCTGCGCTCAGTTCAACCGTCACGTCCCCACCTCCAAGGCTGCTCTGAACCTGGGGGCCCTGGGGCGACCCTTCCGGGAGTCAGGGACCTACTCGGGACCCCGGCGTTCCCCCGCGAGTCCTCCCTCCACTCCCAAAGCAAGTGGACTCTCCGAGGACCCGGCGGAGTGCTCCGTGCCCCGAACGCCGGAGAGGGGTTCCCCTGCCCTCGAAGCCGCTCACACTCACTCTCAAAGGCCTGGAGGAAAAGCTCGTGGTCAGCCTGGACGTGCTCCATTTTCGGCTTCTTCACCGGTAACACCGCGGCCCCCGCCGCCGCCGCCGCCGCGGCCGCCGCCGAGGAGGAGGAGGCCGAGTAACTGCCGCCGCCTCCACAGCCCCCGCCGCCGGATTTGCCGCCCGAAGCCGCCGCCGCCACCGCCGCCGCCGAACCCCCGAAGCCGCCTCCCCCGGACCCCGCGCTGGGCCCGGAGCCGCCCCCTCCCCCACCGCCGTGCTTCTGAGGCGCCATCGCGGTTCCTGCCTCCTCCCCCCGCCAGCTACCCGCCGGGCGGCCCCGGAGAGTGAGCGCGCCTGCTACACCAACCGCTCGCCCCAGCAGGCTCCAGCGGACCGAGGGGGGAAGGAGGAGAGAGGGGAGGAGAGGGGAAGGGAAGGGAGGAGGAGAGGAGGGAAGGAGGGAGGAAAAAAAAAAAAGTGTCTCCTCCGAGCCCCGCTCCGCTTCGGAGGCCGCTCACCCTACCCTGGCCTCGCTCCGCCCACTTTCCCCGCCCGGCGCTCTGATTGGCCGGCGGGAGCGCGCGCCGCTGGGCCGCCCAGCCCGTTGGTCCGCAGAGTCCCCCGTCAGTCACGCGGAGGCGCTTCTCGCGGAGGCGCGGCTTGGTTGGCCCGTGCGCGCTGCCGACCGCGGGCCCGGACGCCTCTTTGAACTGAATTCGCGGGAAAATGAGGGGTCGGAGCGGCCTTCCTGCTCGTCCCGGTGCATTGTGGGCAGAGGGGGACTCGCGAGCGGCTTAGGGAGCCGTTTCTCGCCTTGAGAGCTTCGTCAGTCGCCGCCCCCAGGGGGGCAGAGGACCCCCTGGAGAGAGGCGGGTGGCTGAGAAACTGAAGGCGAAGGGGCCTTGAAAGGAACCGAGGTCCACCGCGGATCCCGACACTGTGTGGTCTCAGGAAGTGACCTGCCCCGGGGGTGATGTGTGCTCAGTCTCATCTCCACGGAGGCAGGAGGCGATCCGGTCCCCTGGCCGCCACGTGCCCCAAGCCACCCATGGCCGAAATCCCCTAGCACAGCCGCGGGGTTGTCGGACCGGAATGGGCTCGCCTACGAAAGGGAGCAACCTATTTTGGAGCGGGCGTTTCTCAGAAATCAAGGAAACTTGGTTTTGTTTTGTTAAGTGATGTGAGGTTTCGAGATTCTATGGAATTGGATTGTGGCTTCTCAACACGGTGCGAGCAAAGTAGATACTTTATTTTCTCCGAGACAAATAGGTGATTCGAAGTAAAGACATTTCTTGAAATCTAATTTATTGTACTGCCAAAAGCCTGTGAGGAACGCTGTGTTTTGAGTGTCTTGTTTAAAAAGATAGATAAACTGGGCGGTGGTGCACGCCTTTAATCCCAGCACTCTCCAGGCAGAGGCAGGTGGATTTCTGAGTTCAAGGCCAGCTTGGTCTAAAAAGTGAGTTTCAGGACAGCCAGGGCTACACAGAGAAACCCTGTCTGGAAAAAAAAAAAAAAGATAAACAGACCCGACCTAAGTCTGTTGGTACAAATTGGCTTTCTCTGAACAACTTGGATTTCAAGTTAGACAAAATAACCAGCTTATATTGCTTATATTTTAACTTTCTAAAAATGTTTTTATGCTCTGCTGTGGTGGCGCACACCCTTAATCCCAGCACTTGGAAGACAGAGGCAGGCAGATTTCTGAGTTCGAGGCCAGCCTGGTCTACAAAGTGTGTTCCAGGACAACCAGGGCTATGCAGAGGAACCCTGTGCCTAAGTCTACACCAAGGTTGTGTGCTGCTATCCTTACAGCCAAAAGAGGGTGTTGCCTCTCCTGGAACTGGAGTCCCAGGTGGTTGTGAGGCCTGGGGTGGGTGCTAATAATCAAATGGAGGTCTCTGAGAGAGCAGCCAATGCTCTCAGCTGCAGAGCTGTAAGTCCAACCCCACCTTATGTTTTACATTAAGAAGAAACTTTAGAATGCTCTCATTATACTAGTCTGTATTTAAGAATATTTCTTACTGCAAAATAGGTATATGGTGGGTTTTCCCCCTTACATTTATGAAGTACTTCTCTGATTAATGCCACCCTACCAAGGTTTCTGGAGTTTTAGCTGCGGTATGGCTTTATAGCGTTAGGAAATTCAGCCAGGGTCTGGATAATTAAATTACTCTAAGCAAATCCAAAAATATCGAGTGCAAACTAGAGTGCTAATTTAACTAGCCATAAATATAGCTGTCAAAATGTTCCCTCTTCATCATTTGTCAGGGTTCAGTTGCAGGGAGGGAGAGGACGGAGAGACAGATACAGTCAAATAACCAAGTGAAAGATTATCATGAATGTTTGATGAAAGGAGAAATGGACCTAAGGGATTTGGGGTATTCTTTTTTTTTTTTTCCGAGACAGGGTTTCTCTGTGTAGCCCTGGCTGTCCTGGCACTCACTTTGTAGACCAGGCTGGCCTCGAACTCAGAAATCCGCCTGCCTCTGCCTCCCGAGTGCTGGGATTAAAGGCGTGCGCCACCACGCCCGGCGATTTGGGGTATTCTTAAAGGAAATGGTAGTATCACATCAGGCATTGATGTGATGTTACACATCTGTGCTAACCAACATTAATCATGAAAAAGCCAGCCATGCCATGAGAGAGGCGCTGCTGACCAGTCCTCACTTCTACATTCCTTATCTAGAATGTCCGGAGAGTGCAAAAAAATAAAAATAAAAATCATATGACTTAAGAAAAAATTTAATTAATTAAAGGGTCATTTTGGTTACATCATCTTGACAGACCACCTCTAGCTTGGTCTTGTCTGGCTACCTTGTACTTGGGATGACAAGTGCTTTTGAGTTTGTGATTGCAATTCACTGTCAGTGATACAGATGTATAATTCCCCTACCAAGAAATGAATTTAGATTGCTTTCCAGATGATTCTTTTGTTTTGTTTTTTGTTTGTCCTTCATATCATATCTGGGATTGAATGTAAACTACTAAAAGTCAAAGACCATAGTGTTCCTTTTCTTTGACATTTCCCAGCTTGTGTCCAGAAGTATCTGTAAGGAGAAAAGAACAGTAATTGGTTGTTAATTGTCTTGTCACTTGCAGTTATCAATATGAACACTAACTCATCTTTTCATAATTTTTTTTTTCTTTTTTGAGACAGGGTTTTTCTGTCTAGCCCTGGCTGTCCTGGAACTCACTCTGTAGACCAGGCTGGCCTCAAAGGCAGAAATCAGCCTGCCTCTGCCTCCCAAGTGCTGGGAGTAAAGGCGTGCACCACCACGCCAGGCTCAGAGATTAGTTTTTAATTTACATTTATGTATTTATGGGTATGCAAAAGTATCTGTGCATTTTCTAGAAGTTAACCAAGATATCAAATCTGGCTTTTTTTTTAACTTGTACAAAGTCTTTCTCCCTCCACCCCCTTATCTATACTTATTTATCCTTTTAAAGGCAAGGGCTGAAGTCACAAAAAAAAAAAAGCCTATAGACACTATATCAAGAATATTTTCCAGTGTCTGAGTAAACTAGTTATGTTTTATGGTAATTTTGAGAGAAATATAGTTAGATTCAGTGTTAAAACAAAACAAAACCAAAATTGCCCCAAGATAAAAACAGCAACAACCTGTCCAATCTATGGGGGTGTGAAGGGATGGTTGACTCACCTCGTTTGAAACGTAAGATCAAATGTTAAATCATGATTGTTTCCTTTGTCTAGGAAAGAAAAACCTAAGAACCATGGGATGTTTGCTGCATGTGATGAGGTTTTCATAATAAACCACTGATGTGTGTGTGTGTCTAGAGTTAACTAGAAATAATAAGGGGGGTACTGAGGCATAGTTAGAGCCCCTGGGACAAGAAGGAACTTGACACTAATAACCAGCGGGAAAGCAAACCACCTGAGAAAATTGGAACTGTCTACAGCTGGGCTCTGAGAGCCCTGTGTCTGGAAACAGCTATTATACCCATTTATAAAAAACTGTGGCACAGGCCAGCCTGGTCTACAGAGTGAGTTCCAGGACAGCCAGGGCTAGACAGAGAAACCCTGTCTCAAAAAACAAAACAAAAAACAAACAAACAAACAAAAACCTGTGGAACAAACTATTTTGCGTTTAATTTTTGCTTGTTTGTTTTTCTGAGACAGGGTTTCTCTGTGTAGCCCTGGCTGTCCTGGCACACACTTTGTAGACCAAGCTGGCCTCGACCTCAGAAATCCTCCTGCCTCTGCCTCCCAAGTGCTGGGATTAAAGGCGTGCACCACCACGCCAGGCTGCGTTTAATTTTATAAGTGAAGTGAATTGATATTTGTTGAGCATTCTATCGGATAGCAATCATAAACAGTAATGATAGTATTCAAAACACACTTCACACTGCACACACACACATACTTCATATTAAGTAACCCTCCTACCACCTTGTAAATGGAAGAACTAAAATTAAACCCAATTGCAGAACCAGGAGTTGGGATCAATGTGCCATTATCCCAGCATTCAAGAGACAGAGGATGGAGGAACAAGAGTTCAAGACTAGTCTTGCCTACTTAAGGCTCTCTTTAAAAAGACAAAGAAGCAAACAACAAAAAAGATACACACACACTCCAGTTATGAGGCTAGTCAGTAGCACTGTATTCAATATGTTTTTCTGAATGGCACAGATCTAGGGTGTTCTATGGGAAGGAAGCTCCACAGTTTCAGCAGGATTCTCAGGGAGAAATCTAAGCTATACTTGGCAAGGACTACAGGCCAAATGATTTTCAGTGCATGCTGTTCAGCTTTTATCCCTTTATATATTAAAGGGCATGCTACTGTTTGCTAAATTTCTTTTCCTCCAGTGTATTACACTCGTCTTCTAGAAGTCTCTTCTAGTGTGAATCACTGAATGCCTGAATTGTGCATTCTGAAATACACCTCAAAGTTCAAGAGTCCTCGAAACAACCTAAGGATGAGGATTATTTTGCCTCATAGTAAGCTGTAAATGAAAAGGTTTATTCTATATAGAGATAGCCTATGATCTACATTATCTGGTCTTGTTTTGGGGCTTGTTTGTTTGTTTGTTTGTTTTTGAGATAGGGTTCTCTCTGTGTAGCCCTGGCTGTCCTGGAACTTGCTCTGAAGACCAGGCTGGCATCAAACTCAGAGATCTGACTGCCTCTGCCTCCTGAGTGCTGGGATTAGAGGCATGTGGCAGCCACCACCACCTGGCTGTGTTTTCATTTTTTAAAGTCTTAATTTTATTATTGTTTTGAGACAAAATTTCCTGTATACCATGTTAGCCAGCCACCAGTTAAGACTCAGGATGAACTTGGGTTCCTGATCCCTCTGCTTCTGCCCAGGATTAGAGGCCTGTGTACTAACTCCCTGTTTATGTGGTGCTGGGGGTCAGTCTCAAGGCTCATGCATGCTAGGCTGGCACTTTACCAACTGGGCTCTAGCCCTAGCCCTTGGTTTTCATTTTGTGAGACAAGGTCTTGTTATTTAGCCTAAGGTGATCTTTACCTTGTGTGCAGCCCATTAAGATCTTTCTTCTATCTTCTCAGAGGAAAGATGGTAGGGTGGGCTAAGGGAGGTTGTGATTATGCTTTTCTTTTGCAGTGCTATGGTTCCTATCTGGTGCCTCCCCGAGCCCTAGGGCCAGGGCTCTGGAACTGACCTACCTTCCTAGCCCTAATTCCTGATTTGTGGTTGAACTTAACATTTTTCAACTTTCTCATGATATGAAAGCAATATGCATTCAACAGAAACCTTACTTGGAAGTTTTGATTTTGGCCTTAAAAAAAAAAAAAAAGTGAGCTGGGCAGTGGTGGCGCACGCCTTTAGTTCCAACACTTGGGAGGCAGAAGCAAGTGCATTTCTGAGCCCAGCCTGGTCTACAGAGTGAGTTCCAGGACAGCCAGGGCTACACAAAAAAAAAACAAAACAACAACAAAAAAACAAAAACAAAAAAAAAAAGGTGTGTGTGTGCTTAAGTAGAGATGATAGGAGTTGTCTCCTTCTTACCTGTAAGTTGCAGGAGGTTGAACTCATGTCCTCAAGTTTGGTGGCAAGCACCATTACCTACTCCATAATCTTGCCAGCACTGAAAACAAGTTGTTTATTTGTTCTGACACAGGGTCTAAGATAGCCCAGGCTGACCTTGGAATCCAGGAGTAGTAAAGAATGACCTTGAAATTCCGAGAATCTTGCCCAAGCACTTGGGCTAGGGTATAAACCAGCACACACAGCTGCTTATTATCATCATCATTATCCTTATCATGATTGTTGTTTGGGTGTGGTATGTGCCTGTCTAAGTGAAACAACTAGAGGAGGATATCAGATCTGCTGGAGCTAGAGTTATAGGCAGTTGTGATCCAATTGATCTGAATCCTGAATCTTTTTTTTTTTTTTTTTCCGGTTTTTCAAGACAGGGTTTCTCTGTATAGCCCTGGCTATCCTAGAACTCACTCTGTAGACCAGGCTGGCCTCAAACTCAGAAATCCGCCTGCCTCTGCCTCCCGATTGCTGGGATTAAAGGCGTGGGCCACCACCACCAGGTGAAACAAATGTTCTTGACCACTGGCTGACGCATCTCTGTAGCCTATTGAGTTGGTTTTGTTGTTTGGTTTTGGTTCTGTATGTGTTAGGGTGTTGGGTATATGTGTGTGTTTATATGTGTGCTTCTTTGTTTTATTATTGTTGTTGCTGTTTTGTTGGTTGTATTTGTTTTAAGATTTATTTCTTTTTTATGTACATGAGTACACTGTAGCTGTCTTCAGATGGTTGTAAAGCCATCATGTGATTGCTGGGAATTGAACTCAAGACATTTGGCAGAACAGCCAATGCTCTTAACTGCTGAGCCATCTCTCCAGCCCCTTTGTGTTTGTTTTGGGGACAAGATCTCATGTACCCCAGACTGGTCTTGAACTCAAACTATAACTGAATTCAAAACTGAGCTTTTGATTTTCTTGTCTTCACTTCTCCCTTCCCCAGCACTACTCGCCATGCAGTGCTGGAATCATAGGTTTGAGCTGCTATAACTTGTGTCTATGGAGCTGACAGTAGAACCCACGGCTTTGTGCATTTGTGTGTGCCACACAAACACTCCACCAATCATGCTGCTACCCTAGCCTTCAATTTTATTTTATTCATAAGCTGGTGCTACACAATATGATGGTCTCTCACGGCCCTGGTAGCTGCAGCTTCCCATCCCATTACCTGTTACATGCTCAAAATGGGAAACAAATTACATTTTTCTGTTCACGGTGTCACTGAGCTAATATGGCAATATTAAGGGCAAGCAAACCAGGTTTTATTGAAAAGTAAAGCAGCAGCTCCCTGAAGCAGGGGAGCCAGTGAATGCATTTTTATTTCCCACTTACAATGGACTCACAGGGATATAGCCAGACTGTAAGCAAAGGTGTATCAGTATTTCTCATGCATTCTCTGCCTAGGGAAGAGTTTACTCTCATTATACTGACTTCTAAGTTCTGCTGCTTTTGTTGTTGTTGTTGTTTTTGAAAAGGTCTCACTCTGTAGCTCTGAATGGCTCTGAACTTGCTAAGCCAATCCCGCTAACAGAACTCACAGAGACCTACCTGCCTCTGCCACCTGAGTCTGAGGTTAAAGGACTGTGTTACCATGTCCTGCTTGCTTTTTTTTTTTTTTTTTTTTTGGTTTTTCGAGACAGGGTTTCTCTGTGTAGCCCTGGCTATCCTGGAACTCACTTTGTAGACCAGGCTGGCCTTGAACTCAGAAATCTGCCTGCCTCTGCCTCCCGAGTGCTGGGATTAAAGGCGTGCGCCACCACGCCCGGCTTTCATGTCCTGCTTGTATTGCTTCTAAAATAAATGTTTGCTTCCATTCTCATGGGGAGGAGGAGTACTTTGTGCTCCTTAGTCCATTTTGACTGCTGTAACAGAATGTACTACATACTGAGCAGTTTATACACAGTAGAGATTCATTTGGCTGACAACTCAGGAAGTTGATGGAGAATCTGAAGATCCAGGATATACCTGGATCCATGCTGTCCTGCTGTTGTGTGACAACATCTTTCCTGAGAGGTGTAGCACATGTCTATTCACTGCAGACAGGGATCCCATGACAGACCAACGTATGGGCACTACCAAAATCCAACTTGATGAACCAATGAGTTTTATTGGGGTAGCTTACTGAAAAACAGCTCCATCCCCAAAGCCCACCCCAGCGTGGGATGGGCTCACAGAGCTAGGAACTTGGAGCACACTGCATAGCCTGCTGACAGCTCCTGCTGGAGATGTGGAGAGGTGTCCCTTCCTGATAGATACCTCAGTTGGCCTAAACCTTTTTTTAGGCAGCTCCAGTCTGAGTCTCCATGGCAGCTCAGCTTCACTCCTCTGAGAGGGGCTAGCTCTTATTGCTTACTCTGGCAAGGAGGGGCCTTGTGAATCTGGTCAGTTTCAGGGACCTCCTGAAATTGAGGTTTTACCTTCCGTCTTAAGAAGCTTCATGGCCGCCGGGCGTGGTGGCGCACGCCTTTAATCCCAGCACTCGGGAGGCAGAGGCAGGCGGATTTCTGAGTTCGAGGCCAGCCTGGTCTACAAAGTGAGTTCCAGGACAGCCAGGGCTATACAGAGAAACCCTGTCTCGAAAAACCAAAAAAAAAGCCGGGCGTGGTGGCGCACGCCTTTAATCCCAGCACTCGGGAGGCAGAGGCAGGCGGATTTCTGAGTTCGAGGCCAGCCTGGTCTACAAAGTGAGTGCCAGGACAGCCAGGGCTACACAGAGAAACCCTGTCTCGAAAAACCAAAAAAAAAAAAAAAAAAAGAAGCTTCATGGCCAGAGGGAATGCTTTAATCTTGGAGAAAACTGTTATACAATAACTGCTTCACCTCTTGACAGAAAACATCATATGGTTAAAAACAAAACAAAACAAAACCTCCCCGGGAGTGGTGGAGCATGCCTTTAATCCCAGCACTCGGGAGTCAGAGGCAGGCAGATTTCTGAGTTCGAGGCCAGCCTGGTCTACAAAGTGAGTTCCAGGATAGCCAGGGCTATACAGAGAAACCCTGTCTCAAAAAAACCCAAAAAAAAAAACAAAAACAAAAAAAACCAAACCTCTCCAAAACTAAACCCAAAATTTAAAAACCTCTTAGGACAAGAAAGTATTAAACTTGGGTTTCTAGTAAATCCATTGTCACAAACCTACTCCGACAACAATGACATCCATCTACACACAAGGATACTTTTATGTTTAAGGCTTTTGAGACCATGGCCAGCAGAGTGACAAGCCACGGGAAGCAAAAGGCCAAGAAAGCTCAGCCCAACTCAGTACCCAACATTTGTTCAGACTTCCAGATCTCTGACTCCAAGCCCTTTAGACACAGTACAATTTTTGTGAAAACTATTCTAGTGATAATTAACTCAATCCCCATGAGCACAAAACATACCTCACTCTCCTTGAGGAATAAAGTAAAGGTCTAGGGATGAGTCCTGTGCTGCACGTCTCTGACCACACATATAGAGCAAAGGTAAAGAGGCTAGGAAGCCTGTCTGCTCCTGCCTTCTGGGCAGATCATAGACATCACAATCCTTCTCTGGAAGGAACAACCCTGTGCTCTTAACATTCCAGGTTGTCCTCCTGCTTATCTGTGATAAAAAGACCTTTGCTTCCTTCTACACTCAAGGCATACTCTGCTCAACACTGAGGCTACGAGTACTACCTGTACATGAACACTAGGGATATATTAAAGCTACAACCCTAAGTCATTGTCCCTCATTAATCCTGTCTATAGAACCAAGTATATAATTGCTTCCCCATTACTGTGATGCTAGATTGCTACTTGAGTTTTATAAAAGCATGCCGCTTTACAATTGCTAATTTATTATGGCTAATAAGAACAAATGAGACTGACGGAGATAGTGTGCAACTTTAATCCCAGCACTCAGGAGATAGAGGTGGCAGCAGAGTATGAAGGCAGTCTGGTCTCTAGAACTAGTTCCAGGACAGCCAAGGGCTACACAGAGAAACCATCTCAAAATACCAAACCAAAAAAACAGCAGAGAGATACATGAGTGTCTTGGGTTAACATATATAGTCTGGGTTACTGTGTGAGTTTGAGTTCAGCCTGAGTTATACAGTGAGACCTTGAAGGGATTAGGGGCTGGGGCAGAATGAGAAAGAGGCCTGCCGCTCTTTCAGCTATTTCTTACTACAGTTAGCAATTAATATTTCGAAATTAATTTGATATGTAGAAACACGTTTTTGTTTCATTTTTGTCTTGTGAAACAGGGTCTTTCTAGGTAGCATGGGCTGTCCTAGAACTCACTATGTACAGCAGGCTGCTCTGGGACCCACAGAGATCCACCTGCCCCTGCATCATTCCAAGTGCTGCCTTTTAAGGTGTGTGCCACAATACCTGGCTTCAGAGCTCTTGAAAAGTTTCATGTGCTTCAAACAATCAGAACTCCTCCATGGCCTACAGAGCTGACTCAGCCCATATGAGCCCATATTGAACCTGGGTTCAATTCCCAGCACCCGCATGGCATCTGCAGCTCCAGTTCCACAGGATCTGACCCCTCTTCTGGCCTCCTAGGGCACTAGACATGCACATGGGGCAGAGACATACAAGTAGGCAAACACCCAACACATAAAAAATAAATCAGCCGGGCATGGTGGCTCATGCCTTTAGTCCCAGCACTCTGGAGGCAAAGGCAGGCGAATTTCTGAGTTCAAGGCCAGCCTGGTCTACAAAGTGAGTTCCAGGACAGCCAGGGCTGTCAATAAATAAATAAATAAATAAATAAATAAATAAAAACATTTTCATCTACCTTATCCTACTTGGGATTTTATTTCTGTTTGTACACTGCACACTCGCCAGTAAAACAAACAGCTTCTTTCCCAGCACTTGGGAGGCAGAGGCAGGAGGATTTCTGAGTTTGAGGCCAGCCTGGTCTACAGAGTGAGTTCCAGGACAGCCAGGGCTACACAGAGAAACCCTGTCTCGAAAAAAAAAAAAAAAAAAAAAAAAGAACTCCCATCAAAACAAAACAAACAAACAAACAAAACACAAAGCCGGGCATGGTGGCACACAGCACTCCGGAGGCAGAGGCAGGCGGATTTCTGAATTCGAGGCCAGCCTGGTCTACAAAGTGAGCTCCAGGACAGCCAGAGCTATAAAGAGAAACCCTGTCTCGAAAAACAAAACAAAACAAACAAACAAAAAACAAAAAACAAAAAAAAAGAGAGAGAGAGAACTCCCAGCTCCCAGGCAGGATGTGGTGCTGCATGCCTTTAGTTCCATCTCTTGAGCCGGGCATGGTGGCGCACGCCTTTAATCCCAGCACTCGGGAGGCAGAGGCAGGCGGATTTCTGAGTTCGAGGCCAGCCTGGTCTACAAAATGAGTTCCAGGACAGCCAAGGCTACACAGAGAAACCCTGTCTCAAAAACCAAAAAAAAAAAAAAAAAAAAAAAAGGCGTGCACCACCATGCCTGGCAGATTTATTTCCATCTCTTGGAAGGCAGAGGCAGATGGAGCTCTGTGAGCTGGAGGCTGGCCTGACTTACATACAGGACAGTCAGGGCTATTCAAAGATCCTGTCAGAGAAAGAGGAAGAAGAATGGGAAGGAGGAAGAGGAGGAGGGAGAGGCCCTTGGTGGTGCATGCCTTTAATCCCAGCACTCTGGAGCAGTGGCAGGAAGATCTCTGAGTTTGAGACCAGCTTGGTTTACAGAACAAATTCCAGGAAGGCCAGGACAACAGAGAAACCCTGTCTTGAAAAAATAATAAAGTGTAATAATAATAACAACAACAACAACATAAGCAGCAAGCAAGCTGAACTCAGGGTTGAACTGAGTTAGGTATCCTGAAGAGAATATTGAATGATTTAACATCTGCTTTTACAAGAACAATATAGGGTCTGTATGTTGCTGCTGTGTGCCCAGAAAAAGATTTCTTGAGATTATAAAAGTGTTTAACAGCCGGGCGTGGTGGCCCATGCCTTTAATCACAGCACTCCGGAGGCAGAGGCAGGCAGATTTCTGAGTTCTAGGCCAGCCTGGTCTACAAAGTGAGTTCCAGAACAGCCAAGGCTACACAGAGAAACCCTGTCTCGAAAAAACCAAAAAAAAAAAAAAAAAGTGTTTAACAATAGAATTTAGAATTCTGTAACATTGCCTCTCAGAGGGAAACTGTAAATAGAGGGAATGACTGGCTAGCAAGTCCCAAGTATACCCCTGTCTCTGGATCTGGCATGACATGTGTGTGCCACAGTGTTTGCTTTTTTCTGGGGGTTTGGGGGTGGGGGATATAGTGGTGCAGTACCAGACAGGGTTTCTCTGTGTAGCCCTGGATATCTTGAAATTAGCTCTGTATACCAGAATGGCCTCAAACTCACCTAAATCTGCCTGCCTCTGCCTGGCAGCAGGGATTAAAGGCATGTGCCACTGCCTGGCTCTGTGCCTGGTTTTTAAGTGGGTGCTGGAGATCAAACTCAGGTCCTCTTGCTTGTACAGAGACCTAAGAAACATATTGGCTACTTAAAAAAAAAAAAACAAAAAAAAAACATTAAAGCAGAGTCTAGGGCTGGTGAGATGGCTCAATGGGTAAAAGCACAGACTACTCTTCTGAAGGTCATGAGTTCAAATCCCGGCAACCACATGGTGGCTCACAACCACCCGTAATAAGATCTGACACCCTCTTCTGAAGTGTCTGAAGACAGCCACAGTGTATTTACATATAATAAATAAATAAATAAGCCGGGCGTGGTGGCGCACGCCTTTAATCCCAGTACTCGGGAGGCAGAGGCAGGCGGATTTCTGAGTTCGAGGCCAGCCTGGTCTACAAAGTGAGCTCCAGGACAGCCAGAGCTATAAAGAGAAACCCTGTCTCGAAAAACAAAAAAAAACAAAAACAAAAATAAATAAATAAATAAATAAATAAATAAATCTTAAAAAAATATTTGCCTGGCGTGGTGGCGCACGCCTTTAATCCCAGCACTCAGGAGGCAGAGGCAGGCGGATTTCTGAGTTCGAGGCCAGCCTGGTCTACAAAGTGAGCTCCAGGACAGCCAGAGCTATAAAGAGAAACCCTGTCTCGAAAAACCAAAAAAAAAAAAAAAAAAAGATTTATAAAAAAAAAATATTTAAAGCAGAGTCTAGAAATATTACCTATTATACTACCTTTTCCAGCAACTAGAATGTCATTTTCTTCAATGACATTTGAGCAGCCAGTACTGGGCACAAAAGCTGTGATTTTCAGGGCTGGAGAGATGGCTTAGCAGGTAAAAACACTGGCTGCTCTGTAAAATGGCTTCTTTTAATATAAATATAAGTAGTTAATCCAGCGGCTGTATTTCTTTACCCTTGCTAGTCCCCAATAACCACACAGAGAAAACAAGATTTATTTCAAGCCACACCCAAATACTGGGTACATAAATGATTTATAATAACTCCCTAAAATAATCTGGCTATCTTCCATCATCCCAAATACTTTCATATTATTATTAATCTGTATCTTTGGGCTTCAGACGTTTGTTTTTCTTACAGTGTCTCCTCAGACCCTCTACTCCTCCAATCTCTCAAACTCTGTCTCTGTCTCTCTGTCTTTGTCTCTCTCTATCCCTCTGTCTCTGTCTCTCTCTCTGATGTCCCACCCTATTCTCTCTTCTGCCCAGCCATTGGGTAATTTATTGAAAAGGCAGAGAATAAATGATAAGAACTGTTTTTGTTTACATAAAGGAGACAGGAGATTGTAGGTATAAGCATTACAATGTCAGGCTAGAATTGAAATGAAATGTGTTAGCAGAGAAATCTGCATTTGAATAATCCAAGGGTAAACTTTACAAAAACATCAAAAAAAAAAAAAAGTTATACCTACAATGCCCTTACAGAGAACTAGGGTTTGGTTCCTAGCACCCACAAACAGACTCAAAATTGTTTGTTTGTTTTAACTCCAGTTCCAGGGTATCCAATGCCATTTTCTGGCTTCTTACAACACTGCACACATGCATACCACAGGCAGACACACACACACACATAACATAAAATTGAGTAAATCTAAAATCAAAACCACCCTGAAACTTTCTTTCTTCCTTCCTGCCTCTTTCACTCCCTCCCTCTTTCTCTCTTTCTTTCTTTCTTTTGTTTTGTTTGTTTGTCTTGTTTTTTGAGACAGGGTTTTTCTTTTCTTTTTTAAGATTTACTTATTTTATGTATATGAGTACACTGTAGCTATACAGATGGTTGTGAGCTTTCGTCTGGTTGTTGGGAATTGAATTTAGGATCTCTGATTGCTCCGGTCACTCCAGCCCAAAGATTTATTATTATAATTAAGTACACTGTAGCTGTCTTCAGATGCACCAGAAAAGAGCATCAGATCTCATTGCTGGTAATTGTGAGCCATCATGTGGTTGCTGGGATTTGAACTCAGGACCTTCAGAAGAGCAGTCAGTGTTCTTACTCGCTGAGCCACCTCACCAGCCGCCCCCCACCCCCAACTAGCTTTCTTGTATTATTGTTTATCACGATACTTCTGGTCCTGTTGGTGAGTACAAGAGATTTTTGGAAGTTTGAAGGCCATGATCCTGGTTCATCCTGCCGGTGCTCTGGGCTTCCAGTGGTTTGTTTTGGATAGGTTCTCAGTGGCCTGAAACAAGCTGTGTAGACCATGCTGACTCTTAATTTACAGAGATCTGCTTGCCTCTTGCCTCCAAGAGCTGGGATTAAAGGTATATACCACCATGCACCTTTACATTTTATTATTACTCTGTGTGTGTGTGTATGTGTGTGTATGTGTGTGCCTGTATGCTTGTGAGGGAGGCAGGGACAGCCACAGGCTGGAACATTACATGCATGCGGAGGCCAGAGGCCAGCTTCATGGAGTCAGAACTCTCTTTTGACCTTACATGGATTTCAGGGATGGAGATGAGGTCATTAGGGATGTGTGTCAGGCACCTTTCCCTGCAGAACCTGTTTTTTAAGGAATGACTTTCTTCTTTGGTCTCTCCTCAGTGCTTACTGCAATGGGCCCCAGCTGGTGCTATTAACTTGGTTGTAGTTCTTAGGACCTTTAAGTGTTAAGAGTGGAGAGAAGCCAGGCATGGTGACGCACACCTTTAATCCCAGCACTCGGGAGGCAGAGGCAGGCAGATTTCTGAGTTCGAGGCCAGCCTGGTCTACAGAGTGAGTTCCAGGACAGCCAGGGCTATACAGAGAAACCCTGTCTCAAACAAAAAAACAAACAAACAAACAAAAAAGGTGTGCGCCACCACGCCCGACTTCACAAACATTTTTCTATACTTTTCCCCCCATGTACTTAAAATGTTTCATGTGCCAAAATGCCTTTATGACTGTAACCTGAATCTATGAAGTGAAAAGCTCTCTCCATCTTTCTGGATTGAATGAGTTTCCCATAATACTTGTATTTGTCTCTTTGTTAGCGGATGAAAGTTGGGAATGTGTTCATTGTCATCTGTGTATCTTTAAAGCCAATTGTAGGATAGTTATTCAGTAATTGCCTATTGAACTGGTTGGTGAAAGAAGGAATGAATCAACATATCATTGCTGCCAATGCTGCTCAGTGGAATTCCAGGCTTGCCTCCAGGTGAACATGTATGTATAGTGTTTAGAAGATATTGGGCTGGTGAGATGGCTCAGTGGGTAAGAGCACCCGACTGCTCTTCCGAAGGTCCAAAGTTCAAATCCCAGCAACCACATGGTGGCTCACAACCATCCGTAACGAGATCTGGCGCCCTCTTCTGGAGTGTCTGAAGACAGATACAGTGTACTTACATATAATAAATAAATAAATAAATCTTAAAACCTTCACTCTTCTACTTAATACCTAGTATGTGAAGCCCTTCCTTCCTTCCTTCCTTCCTTCCTTCCTTCCTTCCTTCCTTCCTCTCTCTCTCTCTCTCTCTCTTTAAAAAAAAAAAAAAAGAAGATATTGATGTGTGAGCTAAACATCTATGTATCTAATCTTTGCTATAAGCCCTGTGTATAGATATTAGAGAACTTATTTCAACTCTCTAGACCTGTTTCTATACAAATTTAGAGAATTATATAGTATCTATTGGTCTCAGTCCTTCAATATTTTAGGTCAGACAAACCTTTGTATGACATTGATAAAATGTATGCTAATTCCATGGGGGGAAAATACATTAGTGACAGGCACAAAAGCATGTTTTACATGGGGCATTTATGTCTCAGTTATAAATGTTAAGCATATTTATATATATATATTATACTTTATTTACTGGTACACTTTTTTTTTTTAAGATTTATTTATTTGTTATATGTAAGTACACTGTAGCTGTCTTCAGACACTCCAGAAGAGGGCATCAGATCTTTGTTACAGATGGTTGTGAGCCACCATGTGGTTGCTGGGATTTGAACTCCGGACCTTCAGAAGAGCAGTCGGGTGCTCTTACCCACTGAGCCATCTCACCAGTTCGCCACTGGTACACTTTTAATTTTAGAGAAGATTTCACTGTAGAACAGATGAGATATCTCAGCAGATATGAGTACTTGCTGCTAAGCCTGATGACCTGAGTTCAATCCCTGGACCTCACTGCAGGATATTTGATGACACCATGAACCCCAAGATTGTGTTATTTACTGGAGAAACCTGGTTTTAGTTGTGGTGTGGCTCAGCACACAGCTTTAATCCAAGAGCTTTGTGCTTGAATATTGTAAACAGGATTAAATAAAATCAACCAGTGGTCAAGAGGCAGAGCAAACAAGCTGTTGACAAGAAGTGAATATAGGATTATTAAATAAAGAAAAACAGGGCTGGAGAGATAGCTTAGTGGTTAAGAGCACTGAGCTCTAATCCCCACATGGTGGCTAACAACCATCTGTAATGAGATCTGACGCCCTCTTCTGGTCTGGTGTGTCTGAAGACAGCCACAGTGTACTTACATATTATAATAATAAATAAATAAATAGGGGCTGGTGAGATGGCTCAGCAGTTAAGAGCACCGACTGCTCTTCCTAAGGTCCTGAGTTCAAATCCTAGCAACCACATGGTGGCTCACAACCATCCACAACAAAAATCTGATGCCCTCTTCTGGAGTGTCTGAAGACAGCTACACACATATAATAATTAATTTAAAAAATTTTTTTTAATTAAAAAAATAAATCTTTGAAAAGAAAAACAGAGAGAGTAAGAGGAAGTAGCACAGGAAGTAGAATGGAGGGACAATGAATTGGAAGGAGGTTTATTGAGAGGGCATGGTGAGGGGCATTCCTGGTGGGACATCAGTTGAGGAGGAAGGTCCATTGGGTGCTTTCTCAGCCTCTCTGAGCTAGCTTCTGAGTCATATCATCCGCATGTTGCCCCTTATGTCTCACACACACACACACACACACACAGACACACACACACACACACACACAGACACACACACACACACACACACACAGGGCTGTGTAGGGAAGAGGACAGCTTTGTGGAACTGGTTCTCTTCTTCCACCTCTATGTGGGTTCAAGAGATTGAGTGTAAAGCTAAACACTTTTACTAATTCTCCTGAGCATTTTTTTTTTTTTTTTTTTTTTGGTGGTGGTTTTTTTCGAGACAGGGTTTCTCTGTGTATCCCAGGCTGTCCTGGAACTCACTCTGTAGTCCAGGCTGGCCTCGAACCCATAAATCTGCCTACCTCTGCCTGCCAAGTGCTGGGATTAAAAGCATGCGCCACCACTGCCCGCCTTAACAAATTTTTCAAAATTTAACAACAAAAAGAGCCAGGTGGTGGCTGAGCATTGACTAGCATACATACCATTGTTGAAAATATTAGTATAAAGTACTGTATAAATGGTTAGATCTGGAAGAATAGAATGATTTAAGAAAATAAATGTAAACTGGCACGCCTTTAATCCCAGCACTCGGGAGGCAGAGGCAGGCGGATTTCTGAGTTCAAGGCCAGCCTGGTCTACAAAGTGAGTTCCAGCACAGCCAGGACTATACAGAGAAACCCTGTCTTGGAAAAACCAGGAAAATAAAAAAGGGTAAAACTGAGGAGGCAATGAAGGAATGTAGGGTGGAGGACACTTGCAGACAGTAGAAAAAGACCAGGGGTGTGAGGTGAAAGAAGAAAGGAAGAGAATGATTTGAACATTCCTGGATAACAATACCTGGAATTTAGAAAGAAAGAGCAGAGATGCTGTTGCCAGCCCTGGGGCTGATTATATTTGATGTTAATTCCTGTGAGGGGCTGTGAACAGGGAATGAGTGGGGCACTCAGGGGATTTCCTGTAAACCTGCTTCCCACCTTAATTTGTAAAATAAAGGAGAGCTGATGATTGGGCAGATAAAAGGGAAGGTGGAGAGGAAGGTTGAGGGGGAGAGGAAGAGGAAGAAAAGCAGAGCAGAAGCACATGGCCTGGAGAAACCACAAGTTCTAAGGGGTCTCATAAAATAGTGTAGCAGTAGATCTGCCCAATCCAGGCTCACAGCATGCATTCATATAAACTGAGTTGTGTTATTGAAAGACCCACAACGTGAGGACTCCCCCACGTTCTGACTCAGGAGAGGCGACACCCCAAATCACACAAGAAACGATCTTGCTGCAAATTGCAAGAGGATTTTTATTCAAGAGCGCTCTCGGGCCCATGGCCATACACCACGCAGGGGTAGAGGACCGTGACGCCCCGAGTAGCTGAGTAAGGGGGCATTTAAAGGAAGAAACCACAACTCAAGGAGGTGGGGAGGGCGTTGTTGGAAAATACCAAAAATACCAGTTAAGAGTCACAAGGAAGTGCAAAGTCACAAGTGTCAGGTTATCTCTCAAGACAGTTTCTAAGAGCCCCTAACTATCTAAGAGCCCCTAACAATCTAAGAGCCCCTAACAATAGCACATTTGCATTGCAGGTTCCAGCAATGGTCAGGGTGCCATTCTTTGAATGAACACTCTTTGAACCCAGGAAGCGGGTGGGTGGAGGAAGGAATGTCGCTATCTGTTTTATGACCAGCACCTGGAGCACTAAGCCACAAAGGCTACACTCCCAAGCCTGAGCCCAAAAGCCTGGAATTTTGCTATACTTCTTCATTATCATTGCCAGGGCATAGTTGGGTTGGAGATTTACTGCAGCAAGATGCAGAGGTGAATGGAGTGTGTGTGTGTGTGTGTGTGTGTGTGTGTGTGTCTGTGTGTGTGTGAAGAGATTGTGATGATTACTTTTTTTTTAAACCCACTTCTTTTTTTTAAGATTTATTTATTTATTATATGTAAGTACACTGTAGCTGCCTTCAGACATCCCAGAAGAGAGCATTAGATCTCATAACAGATGGTTGTGAGCCACCATGTGGTTGCTGGAATTTGAACTCAGGATTTTCGGAAGAGCAGTCAGTGCTCTTAACCGCTGAGCCATCTCTCCAGCACCGATGATTACTTTTAATTGTCATTTTGACTCAATATAGAATCACTTGGGAAGAGAGTCGCAGTGAGGGACTGTCTAGATCAGGTTGGCCTGTGGAAGATTATCTTGATTCTATGTGAAGATCCAGGCCACTGGGGGTAGTACCATTCCTTAGTCAAGGAGTTTGAGGACTATGTAAGTTTAGAGAGGGTATTGAATGCAAGTTAGCTTACACACATCTCAATCTCTCTCTCTCTCCCTCTCTCTCCTTTTCCTGCCCCCCCCCTTTTGCCTGAGACTAGCTGTTCTCAAGTTCCTGCCGCCTTGACTTCCCCACAATAATGGACTGTGCATGCAGCCTGGAATTGCCATCTAAAGCAGATCCAGTCTCCATTTCCGCTGAGTTGCTTTTGTCTGAGTGTTTTTATCACAGCAAGATGAAGCTGGAACAGAAACAGAATGAACAATGTGAAGGGAAACTAAGCAACACAAAAACATTTCCAGAACTAAACCCAAACCTAGCTAAACTGAGCCGGGCTACCCAGCTCAATGAATGAAAAGACACACATCAGGGCATGTCTTCCTGCCTTTTCAGAATATCAAAGATAGAGAAACCCTGTCTCGAAAAACCAAAACCTAACAAGCAAAAAGAATCATATACTCAGACAAATTACCACATTAATCAAGTGAGGTGATCAACCAAAGATATTTTGAGACAATTAAGATCTTTAATTTTTCTTTTTATCATCTTACCCTTTTTTTTCAGAAAGTTACTGGAGAATGTGCCCTACCAAACTAAAAGAAAAATAAATACAGAATCCAGAACACAAGGGACTCACACAAGAGCTGAAATCCCAGGACGACAGTGAAGAGAAACCCCAGAACAACAGTTGTGCAATTGGCTTTCTATTCAACAGTTCTGCAGTTACGATCGTATTAGGAAGACATTGTGAATATTTACAATTCGGACAGCGCATTAGAGGGGACATTAATGCATCATGAGTACATAGAAAGCTTAATAAACCACATTTCATAATAACTGATCCCGGGAAAAACAAAAGGCTGGTAAAGGAAATACTGCTGAATTATACTACACAGGGACACCGTGAACAGTAGCTTTGATTCCATAATAATGTAAATTAAAGTTTTATTTAGCCCACAATTGAGTTGCCGTTTTGGGAGAATTGAAGAAGATGAATGAAGAGCAGAACTGGCGAGGGACCAGCGACAATACCACACTTAGAGGGAACCAGACTCTTGCTCGTCTCTCCGTTAAGACAGTTTTCCTGCAGTCTTGAACCCCCTTTCAGATTGATGAAGACTTCATAATCACTTGCTTTGGGGGAAACGGCAGGGAGTGCTCTCCTCAACTCAAGAGTCCCAGGAAAAGCGGCTTCTGGGAAGGCTGAAGCCCGGGCACCGCCCGGAGCCTCAGACCTGAGCCTGCTTTCACAAGGAACGTGTGGTGGGCAGAGGCCGGTCCGTCGCTCGCTCGGAAGGAACAGGGAGCTGAGGCCAGGCGGCAGGATGGTGACCCGGTCCTGTGGTCGCGAGCGCAGTCGCGGATCCCGGCCGGCGGGAGACTTCCTTAGGGCGGTGCCTGCTCCGCGAGGAAAGCATCGGTTCCACCCCTGCACCCGGAGCTGCGACACCCAGCTAACGAAGACCTGTCTGTTCGCCAGTTGCGGACTCCACCAGTCTTAGTGCTCCCATTCCTGCCACCTCAGAGCTAGATCCCTCTCTCACCCCAGCCTCATCCCCACCCCACCTCAGACCTGGGTCCCTTTTCCAATTCTAGTCTTAACCAATCCATCACTGAAGACCCACACATCCTCCCAGGACCTCCCCTCAGTCAGCCTTTCTAAGACATGAATCCTTCTCATCACTTCAGATCTTGATGATCTCTGTCTCCCATCTTGGGCCCCTCTCCACTCTCACACCAGACCTGGAACCCTCTTCCATACCTAGGACCTATCTCCATCCTCACTTCAGACTTGACCCTTTCTTCCCACCCTGGCGTGGCGGAGATTCTCACCTCCGAGCTAGCTAAGCGCTGCCCTCACTGTCTTACCCTAACTCCTCCAGCTTCGCAGCCCTCAAAGGCGCTGCTCAAAGGAAATGTGCAGGCAGGAGGGCAGGTGGTGGCTCGGCAGTGTGTTCCCGACTCCCGCGACTCCCCGGTACCGAGTCTCTCAGCCCTGCTCTGCTAGTCACTACAGGGCGTGTTCGGATCAAAGTGAGCCACAATGGGTTGATTCTATGCCTGAAAGCATAATAAGAGCTGTCAAGCTGTGGAAGGAAGAAGGCTCCTGAAGAACCCCGGGAGCTAATGGGGGGCGGGGCGGGATCTGGATAACACCGAAGTGCTACAGGTTGGTTCTAAGGAACATCTAAAAATCTGGTGACAGATCGATAGGAATAGCTAGAGAAGTTTCATATAACGGCGGCGCAGTGAAGTTAAACTCAGAGAGAGGATGTAATCCGGGAGGGAATGCTATTATTTTATAACTTCAGAACACTCATTGGCTTTTAAAACGAAAACGAATGTAACCAAACCAAAAACTGCTTAAAAGAACCTTTAGTTAGCCACCTTTGTTTACTCCATGCGTTAGATTTCCCAGCAAGCTCCCCACTTACTAGCTGCGTGATCTTGGCCAAGTAACTTCATTTAGAGTCTGGTTTGCTTATCTGTTAAATGAGGGTACTAACACACAGCTGCTTAGGAACTAATGACAAGGTAGGCAAAGTCCTTTGTGATGCCTGTGATGGGCACAGACTAGCTGTCCAATGAGCCTTATGAATGAAGTTATTCTAAATGAATAAGGCGGTTTGTAGTCAAAAAGCGGCCTCTTGTCCACAATACCTGTGTGTTGAAGAGCTGGGATGGAGGCGATCCAATTTGAATGTGGGTTTCTTTCTTTTTTTTTTTTTCTTTTTTTTTCTTTTTTAGCAAACCAAGTTGTAAAAGAGCGACCAATAATTGAGCTGCTTGGGTGAACAATTTGAGGTCTTTTAAAATGTTAATTTGTACCTGGACAGTTCCCAGTGGGGACAAAAAGGCACAGACTCTTCCAGAGGTACAATTCTCCTCATTATGAGAATCTCACTTCATCTTACAAAACGTGGTCTGCCTATGAAAAATGAATCTCAAGGTTCCTTAGGCAGAAACGATTCTGACAATTAAAACTAACAGTGTCAAAACAACAACAACAACAACAAAAACAACCAAAAGTAACAGTGTCTAGAAGGAAAGCCAAGGCTATTTGCTTTGAGTTACCAGTGAGAAATTCAGGTAAAGTATACTTTCCCCTAGCTAAGCCTAAAGGGATGCTGAACATGCCATTTGGACTACAGCTTAATTCTGAACCTTTTCTTTAGACTATTAAATGTTTTCTTTGTTTTTTAAAAAGACTTATTTATTCATTTTATGCATGTGAGTACACTGTAGCTGTCTTCAGACACACCAGTAGAGGGCATCGGATCCCATTACAGATGGTTGTGAGCCACCATGTGGTTGCTGGGAATTGAGCTTAGGACCTCTGGAAGAGCAGTCGGTGCTCTTAACCATTGAGCCATCGTTCCAGCCCCTAAATATTTTCTTTAAACAGAAATTACAAAAACCAATGTCTTGCCCAGCATGACTTTAATTCCAGCACTTGGGAGGCAGAGGCAGGTGGATTTCTGAGTTCTAGGCCAGCCTGGTCTACAGAGTAAGTTCCAGGACACTATACAGAGAAACCCTGTCTCGGGAAAAAAAAAACAAAAACAAAACCAAAAAAAACAAAAAACAAAAACCAATGTCTTCATTATATTATTTATATTGGCAACATGGTTCCCCTGATAACAAATATGAATGGTCTGGGGAACAGTCCTCCAAGATTTATTTATCAATTAAATTTTATTTATTTACTTATTATTGTGTGTGTGTGTGTGTGTGTGTGTGTGTGTGTAGCCCTGCTGTGGTGACCAGAGGATGATCTGTGGAGCTGGCTCTTTTCTTCCACTTCTACTTGGTTTCCAGGGATCAGATTCAGGTGGGCAACAGAGCAGCAAAGTGTCTTTACCCTCGGAGCCATCTTATCAGCCCTGGTTTATCTTGTTTAACCACCTCCCACACATTCCTAAAGGGGATTATACAATATGCTACTCTTCAATTTGCTCTTTAAATTTTTTTTTTTTTTCGAGACAGGGTTTCTCTGCATAGCTCTGGCTGTCCTGGAACTCACTCTGTAGACCAGGCTGGCCTCGAACTCAGAAATCTGCCTGCCTCTGCCTCCCAAGTGCTGGGATTAAAGGTGTGCGCCACCACAAAATTTGTAATAGTGTGCAATAGTCCTACTTCCATTTCATTGTGTATGTATGCGCTTCATTGTGTATGTATATACATACCATTCTCTTCATCCCTTTTCTGAATTGTTACTTGTTTTTTTAAATTTTTTAAAAATTTATTTATTATATGTAAGTACACTGTAGCTGTCTTCAGACACTTTTTCTTCTCTCTCCAGTCCCGTTCACTCTGGCCCAAAGATTTATTTATTTATTATATGTAAATATACTATAGTTGTCTTCAGACACCCCAGAAGAGGGCATCAGATCTCATTATGGATGGTTGTGAGCCACCATTGTGGTTGCTGGGATTTGAACTAAGAGCTCTTAACCACTGAGCCATCTCTCCAGCCTCCTGGTTTTGGTTTTGATACTGTTTCTATGTAGTCCAGGCTGCTGCTGCTCCAGTCTCCTAAATGCTAGGATTACTGATATGTAATTGTATTGAACCTCGTTCTCTTTACCAGTTCTATAGTAGGGACTGGGGAGAGGGCTTTGTGGATCAAGAGTTTATTATACAAGCATAAGGATCTGAGCTCTAATCTCAGCACTCATATAAAAAGCTAGGTATGATGTCATGTAATTCAAATGTTACACTCACTCACTGATACACACTCACACCATTGTATATGTGTACTATGTAGTTACTCTCCTGATAGATAGTTTTCCTCTCTCTCTCTCTCTCTCTCTCTTAAACCATTACAAATAGTGCTTCACTGACCGTTCTTTTTTTTTTTAAGATTTATTTATTATTATATGTAAGTACACCCTATCTGTCTTCAGACACCCCAGAAGAGTACATCAGATCTCATTATGGATGGTTGTGAGCCACCATGTGGTTGCTGGGAATTGAACTCATAACCTGCGGAAGAGCAGTCAGTGCTCTTAACCGCTGAGCCATTTCTCCAGCCCTCACTGACCGTTCTTGTACAGGACAGGCAATGTTGGCATTGGTGGGCAGAAAAAGGCATGCAATAACACTGCCGTGCCCGACTCCTGTGAGGATCGTTTAGACGCATCTTTAATATTTGTAGTTAACAAAAATATCTAAGGGCTGGAGAGATGACTCACTTGTTAGGAGCATTGCTTGTGCATACACTAGCAAGATTTTGCTGAAAGGACCCAGATATAGCTGTCTCTTGTGAGACAATGCCGGTGCCTAGCAAACACAGAAGTGGATACTCACAGTCAGCTATTGGATGGATCACAGGGCCCCCAATGGAGGAGCTAGAGAAAGTACCCAAGGAGCTAAAGGGAACTGCAACCCCATAAGTGGATCATTATTATGAACTAACCAGTACCCCAGAGCTCTTGTCTCTAGCTGCATTTGTATCAAAAGATGGCCTAGTAGGCCATCACTGGAAAGAGAGGCCCATTGGACTTGCCAACTTTATATGCCCCAGTACAGGGGAATGCCAGGGCCAAGGGGTGGGGGTGGGTGGGTGGGGGACTGCGGGGGGGAGTGTATTGGGGACTTTTTGGATAGCATTGGAAATGTAATTGAGGAAATTACCTAATTAAAAAAAAAAAAAAAAGAGCATTGCTTGCTTCTAGAGGACCTGGATTTGAAATCCATATAGCTATTAACAAAGAATTGTAATTTACAAAGAATTCCTGTTCCAAGGGATCTGTTGTTCTCTTTTGGTCTCCAAGGGCACTGCACACTTGTGGTACCCCTTTGTATATCCAGGCAAAACAGCCATACACATAAAATTTTAACAATATCTTTAATAAATTTTAACTATGCTTACAATACAGTATTTAGATTTCTAACAGTATTATGCTTTTGTCAAAATGTAAGATGGGTATGGTGGCATATGCTTTAATATTAACACGAGATTCAAAGGCAAACAAACCTCTATTCATTAAGGTCAGCTTGGTCTACATATTTCTTTCTAAAAATAAAATCAGACAGACACCACTCCCACAAAAATACAAGCTATTGTTCAAAGTGACTAAATAGTAATCTATTTCTGTAAATCTACAGCATCAAATTTGTCTAAAGCAAAGTATATTCATGCTGAAAGTGGAGCCTAGCTTGCCATACACCCTGCTATTTGCACTTTCTCGCTTTCTCTCTCTCTCTCTTTTTTTTCCCCCTAGACAGGGTTTCTCTGTGTAGCCCTGGCTGTCTTGGAACTCACTTTGTAGACCAGGCTGGCCTTGAACTCAGAAATCCTCCTGCCTCTGCCTCCCAAGTGCTAGGATTAAAGGCGTGCACCACCACCGCCCGACTTTTTTTCTACCTTTTTTTTTCTCTCTTTTCTTTTTTTTTTTTTAGAAAATAAATGTTCAGTGTAATACTAATAAAAATTAAATATTTAGCTGGCTAGTGGTGGCCTCTAAATATCCTAGAGGCAGAGGCAGTTGGATTTCTGAGTTTGGGGCCAGCCTGGTCTACTTAGTGAGTTTCAGGACAGCTAGGGCTACACAAAGAAACCCTGTCACAATAAATAAATAAATAAATAAATAAATACACATTTATTTATAAAAATAATGAAAAAACAAAAGTTGAGAAAATTCTATTTTATCGTTACACACATGTATGTAATACAGTGCAAGATGACAAAATGACCCTGGAGTCGGAAAACTGATTTGTTTTTCTTTTTCTTTTTTTTTTTTTTTTGGTTTTTCGAGACAGGGTTTCTCTGTATAGCCCTGGTTGTCCTGGAACTAACTTTGTAGACCAGGCTGGCCTCGAACTCAGAAATCCGCCTGCCTCTGCCTCCCAAGTGCTGGGATTAAAGGCGTGAGCCACCACCGCCGGGCTCTGATTTGTTTTTCTTTCTTTTTTTTTTTTTTGTGGTTTTTCGAGACAGGGTTTCTCTGTGTAGCTCTGGCTGTCCCGGAACTCACTTTGTAGACCAGGCTGGCCTCGAACTCAGAAATCCACCTGCCTCTGCCTCCCGAGTGCTGGGATTAAAGGCGTGCGCCACCATGCCCGGCCTGATTTGTTTTTCTTTTCTTTTTTTTTTTTTTTTTTTAAAGATTTATTTATTTATTATATGTAAGTACACTGTAGTTGTCTTCAGACATTCCATAGAAGAGGGAGTCAGATCTTGTTACGGATGGTTGTGAGCCACCATGTGGTTGCTGGGATTTGAACTCCGGACCTTCGGAAGAGCAGTCGGGTGCTCTTACCCACTGAGCCATCTCACCAGCCCCTGATTTGTTTTTCTAGTTTTGTCTCTTTTACAGTTTTTCTTTTTTCATGATGGATGAGTAAATTCAACTTCCTGGATATTGAAGTATCAGGAATCATAAAAATTCATTCATTGATTTTTAAAACATGCATTGTATAGTAAACTGCACAAGCCCAGCAAGGTAACGTTGCCTCCAGGGCCATTGGAACTGTATGGAAGCACACTGTGAGGTTGAGCTTGGGACTGGGCGTGTGTTTGTATGGTTTACTTAAGTCCGCTGTGTGATGCTAATGTTAACTAGATGTATTAGTTAATCACAATAAAGTGATTTCATTTTTTAAAAAGAATAGGTTTTACTATGACACTTTCAGACATAAATATGATTGCATGTTGCTCATGACACCCCCGTCCCGGTCCCTTGTACTTTCTCCTGACCTAAGGGTTTGAAAGACAGTATTTTGCCCTGTGTATTGTAATAAATGTTCAGAGCTTCATGGGCTCCATTTGTTCAGGGCTTTGAAGATCATCTCGAATGTATCATTTGGCAGAAAGCATGAAAATAAATCGTTCCTTGTATGTGGCAGCAGCTACGCACCCGGATGATGTTGTTGGTGGGAGGGGCTTGAGAGTTGCAGAGAACATGAGTGCTTCCTTGTTTGGCAGTTTGTCACTATTGTAAATTAACACAGAAGATATCAAAGGCACAGAGCTTCAGGCGACTTGGATTCCAAAGAGGTCAAAATCGGACCTCTCCTGTAGGAGTCTGCGGGCCTCAGTGCAGGGTCCTCTTACTAATGGGGCTCACTGAATCTTCAGCCTTCTTTCAGTTTCTGTCTTCTTCCATTCCTCGCTAGTCTCTGTCCTTCCTAAACTGCATAGTTCCTTCTGTATGTTTTGCTTCCTCAGAACGTTCCCGTCAGCTGGGCGGGTGGGGGGGGGGGGGTCACGTCATCCCAGCACTTGCGATGCTGAGGCAGGAGATCTCTCTGGGTGCTGGAACAGCCTGAGCTACCAGCTGAGCTTCTGACTCCAAAACCGAGAATAACCAACACTCCTCTCTCAAGGCCCTGTCTCTCTTAGGATTTTTTTTTTAACTGTAAGTAACACTTCTCTACCAAATACTTTTCTTCTTACATTTTTTTTTCTTGTAGAGTTGAGGGAGTAGACCAAGGCCCCACATGTGCTAAGGAAGCAATCTACCAGAGCTGCCTTTATCTCTCCTCCTCCTCCTCCTTCCTCTTCCCTTTCCCATTCCCCTTCTTCCCCTTCCTCTTTTCCCCTTCCCTTCCCCTGCTTTAATTTTCTTTTTTTTTGAGACAAATTTTCTTGTGTAGCTCAGAGATCTGCCTGCCTCTGCCACCCAAATGCAGGGATTAAAGGTGTGCAACACTACCACCTGGCCTATTTAATCTTCCTTAAAAAAAAAAAAAAAAGAAGTTTTCAGGGCAGGAGAGATGGCTCAGAAGTTTTCAGGGCAGGAGAGATGGCTCAGTGGTTAAGAGCACTGACTGCTCTTCCAAAGGTCCTGAGTTCAAATCTCAGCAACCACATGGTGACTCACAACCATCTGAGATGAGATCTGGCGCCCTCTTCTGGTGCATCTGAAGACAGCTACAGTGTACTTAGACATAATAAATAGGAAGAGCCAGTGGGGCCGACCAGAGCGAGCAACCACATGATGGCTCACAAGCATCAGTACAGTCACAGTGTACTCATATACATTAAAAAAAAAAAAAAATCCCAGCACTCGGGAGGCAGAGGCAGGCGGATTTCTGAGTTCGAGGCCAGCCTGGTCTACAGAGTGAGCTCCAGGGCTACACAGAGAAACCCTGCCTCAAAAAACCAAAAAAAAAAAAAAAAAAAAAAGTTTACATTTATTTGTGTGTGTGTGTGTGTGTGTGTGTGTGTAGGGGAGGTGTACACGTGAAGGCACCGTGGTGTACTGAGTGGAAGGACATTCTCAGAGTACAAGAATGAGATTTAGGGATCTGACCCTCATTGTCAGGCTTGACAACCATTGAGCCATCTCATTGAGTTTCCCATCTTCAAAGTGCTCGAATCTCTGGTGTGTGCTGCCACCTTGGCACCAGAGCATGGTTTGGAACGAAAGCATCAGGAGTTTGGGTCTGTGTGTATGTGTGCATAGATAAATATTAAGTCATATATGGCTGCAGTGCTAGGGAAACTGCTCTATTACTGATCTATAGTCGCAACTCTACACACATATTAAATTTGAAATGCTTCTATGATCTCCAAGAGGAGATGTTGAGTATGTAGTTGGGTATACTATCGTGAGTCCGGAATTTAGAATTGGTGCTATGTGTTTGAAAGCTAGATTGGTATTGTCCAACCTGGGACTCACTAACTACATGTGGCAATAGCAATAGAAAACTCAAGTGATACTAAAAATGCTGCTTCTCTTGCACCCGGTGATGTGGGTAAGGGCTCCAGCCAGCAAGCCTCACATCACAGCCAGCAAGCCTCACAGACGGAGTTTGGTCCTGAAGGTCCATATGAAGGATGAAGAGAACCCACACCTGTAAACTCTCATTGACCTCCATCCATGTGCCCTGGGGTGAGAGCGGGGTGGTGGTGTGTGCACACATACAAGTTTAAAAACTGGGGTTGAGCGCGGTGGCACTCACCTTTAATCCCAGCACTTGGGAGGCAGAGGCAGGCAGATTTCTGAGTTTGAGACCAGCCTGGTCTACAGAGGGAGTTCTGGGACGGCCAGGGCTATACAGAGAAACCATGCCTTGAAAACAAAAAAACAAACAAAAAAAAAATTAAAAAAATATTAACTATTCCTTTAACTTAGTTGTTGTTATTTTTTAAGATAGGGTCTCACTACGTAGTCCTCACTGTTCTGGAACTCACTATGTAGACCAGGCTAGCCTCAAACTCACAGAGAGCTGTCTGCCTCAGCCTCCTGAGTGCTGGGATTAAAGGTGTGGACCATTGTGCTTAACACTAACCAACACTTTTTGTTTTTTTTGGTTTTTCGAGACAGGGTTTCTCTGTGTAGCCCAGCTGTCCTGGAACTCACTCTATAGACCAGGCTGGCCTCGAACTCAGAGATCTGCCTGCCTCTGCCTCCCAAGTGCTGGGATTAAAGGCATGTGCCACCACGCCCGGCTTTTTTTTTTTTAAATTCAGTTTCTCAGCTGTTTTTTAGCCAAGTTCACATTCTCAGCAGGCATCTGTGATTAGCGGCTTCCATAGTGACAATCGAATCAGAGAATATTTCCATTTTCACACATGGAAGAGCAGGCATGCTAGCACTTGGGAAGTGAAAGTAGGAAGATGGCCAGTTTGAGGAGAGCCTGGGCTATATATTGTCAGACTCTGTCTCAAAATAAAATAAAATAAACTTTAGTTGGGAGCTATGGAGATGGCTCAGTAGGTAAAAGTCTTGAAACTGTAACCATATAAACACTAGGAGCAGTGTCGGATGCTCAGAACCAATGGAAAAGCTGGGTGGATGTGGTGGTCCCAGCCCATCCGTCATCTCATCCCTGGAGGCATTGCCTGGAAATCTGCAAAGCGAGCTGCAGATTTAACCAGAGACCCTGCCTCAGTGTGTAGGGTGGAGAGTGGTGGAGGAAGGTTTCAAAAATGGATTTGTTTATTAAATTTATATGAGTACACTGTAGCTGTCTTCAGTCACAGCAGAAGAGGGCATCCGATCCCAATACAGATGGTTGTGAGCCACCATGTGGTTGCTGGGAATTGAACTCAGGATCTCTGGAAGAGCAGTCAGTGCTCTCAGCCACTGAGCCATCTCTCCAGCCCTGGAGGAAGGTTTCAATGTTAACCTTGGCTTACATACACACACACACACATACACACACACCCCTCACAAACTGTAAACTACTTTGCATCAAAGTTTTTGGACTGAGCATATGGAAAGCAGAAGAAGATGGAGGCAAAAGAATTTCCCTTGTCCTTGTAAATTGTGAATGGGAGCAGATGTAACAATTAGGTTTAGAGAAATGGATACTATGTCTCATGTCTCAAGTGCCTTTGGATGATAAAAGTCAAATGTAATATTCACTTTCAGTTTTTTGGAAGTTTTGTACAAGGGGAAAAAAAAAAAGATGTAAAAGGATAGCACACGTGGCCAGGCGTGGTGGCGCATGCCTTTAATCCCAGCACTTGGGAGGCAGAGGCAGGTGGATTTCTGAGTTCGAGGCCAGCCTGGTCTACAAAGTGAGTCCCAGGACAGCCAGGGCAATACAGAGAAACCCTGTCTCGGAAAAACAAAAACAAACAAACAAACAAACAAAAGGATAGCACACAGTTTTGATTGTAACTGAGTAAGCTGGAAAAAATAATAGTCATAGCCAATCAGGCATCATTTGGGGGAACGCATCCACAGACAGACAATTGCTAGGTCTAGAAGCCAGTTGTTTTGGGATATGGTTTTAAAAGATGTCACTTAGCTTTAATAGTTAGATTGTTTACCTAAGCCACTCGATTCTTGTTCTTCTTTTCTCACCTGCCCCTCCTCCTCCTTTTATTTATTTATTTATTTATTTATTTATTTATTTATTCATTCATTTATTATTATTTTTGAGTTTACAAAAGCATAATTTTAAAACTACAGGAAAAAGACACAAAACTATTTTTTTTTCCAATGAAAAGAAAACCTTTGCATTTATATGTGCTCTGAACTACAGTTACTTAAAAATGTGATGATTTGATTGGGGGGGGAAACCGTTAAGAAGTAGAATCTATTGGAATCTCAAGTTGTCAAGCTCTGTGCTCCTGCAGTTAAAAACCGTGTCATTATTTCCATTGTGCCTACCTCCTAATTTCCAGGGCTTATTAGCTGGGTTGTAAAAACTTGCTCCAGTTGAAGTTTGGCAAGCTGACAAGGCTGAGTGCCAGAAGTAATTTACTATCCAGGGCCGTTTGTGGAGCAAAGGGAGCTGCAGATAATAGAAGAAGAAATGAAGAGTTACTGGTTCCAAAGATTTTAATGCGTGTAACGGATGTCACCCAAAACTTCGACGCTTTTGTTTTCCACGTCGCTAGATAACATTGAAAGGTGCAGATGTTCCACTGAGGAATCAACCCGAGGGCTCTGCAGTTTTTAGGCATCAAAGACTTGTCTGTGTCTATCATTTATGCCTGACTTTGAAGTCCTTCGGGGCTCTCTGTGTGGGAGAAGCCGGCCCGGGAACTTTGAACAACCTGGGGGGATGGGATTCCAGGTGCTCTGCCTGTCTGTCATTGTGTCTGAAATTAGGTATTTTTCTTTTTTCAAATAATGACGAGGGCCTGAGGAGACTAGCATTTCTTTCTTTGCTATTTTGAGCCATTGAGCCCTCTATGAACTTTGTCTTTGGCTGTACAATGTGACCATCCCAAGGATAAGTTCAACTTTACTTTCAAGTTTGCATTCAAATGCGTTAAAGGCAGGAGTGGACGTTTTAACTTCTTGTTAGTGTTCCTATGGTGGGAGCCTTGTGAGATTGTCTCAGGATCTTAGCGGAAGGCTGTTTGCTGTTTTCCAAACTGGCTCATCAGCACCAAAATGGGGATGAACTGTTCCTTGAAGGTTGTAGGTGATCAGAATCCATCTTTCTGGCCTCTCTTTTTCTTGGTCATTGAGACAGGGATCATGAAACTCTATATTACTATAACCACTTGACTTGGGAGCTGGTTCTGTGGTTAAAGTACTTACCATACAAGTATGAGCATTGGAGTTTGGATCCCCAGAAACTGGAATCCCTAGAATTCATGTAAAGCATTCACCTGTCACCCAGGTTCCACACACTCATACAAACTCACATCATTCATACAAACACACATCAGTCACAGAGACATACATCATACACACAAACACACATCATATACACATCATACACATATCATACACACTAACACACATACACACCAACACATATCATACACACGTCATACACACAACAGACAGATTAAAACAAACAAAACAACTACTTAAAAAGCCAAGCACACGGGAGCTGGAGAGATGGCTCAGTGTGGTTAAGACCTTGCTGCTCTTACAGAGGACGTCCCACATGGTAACTCACAAACATCTGCAACTAGTCCTAGGGTATCTGCCACCTTCTTCTGATTTGGGCATTAGACACGACACATGAGTGGTGCAAATACATAGATGTATGCAATACATACATACATATATATATGTATATATGTATGTGTGTGTATGTATATACGTATATACATATATACATTCACACACACACAATCAAACAAACAAAAGCCAAGCACAGTGGCCCACAGTGCCAGCACGTGGGAGATACTGGCAAAAAGATCAGAAGTGTAAGGCTATACTAGCAAGTTATGTGAAAATTTTAGAGACGAAAGCTGATAATTTTTCCTTTTCTACTTTCCTTTTTTTTTTTCCGGGGTGGGGGGAGGAGTGGACTGTTTCTGAGGATTGAGCTCAGGACTGTCTGTGTTCTATCACTAGCCCACTGAACTAGATGTTCCCTCCCATGCCCATTCGTTAGTAGGTGTTTTCAGCCTTCTTAGGTTGATACAATGATGATGATGATAATACAAAATAGAGTTGTGTGTGATATTGTATGCCTTTATCTCAGCACTGGGGAGGCAGAGGTAAATGGATCTCTGAATAAGAGGCCAGCCTGGTCTACAGAGAGAGTTCCAAGACAGCCTGGGATGCATATGAGATTCGCTATCTCAAAAACCAAACCAAACCAAACAAACAACCAAACAAAGATGGCCACCTGCCTCTGCCTCCCAAATGCTGGGATTAAAGGTGTTCACCATCAGGGCCAGCTAAATGAATAAAACACTCGGCTGGAGAGATGTCTCAGCCTGTAAAGGCTAGGCTCACAACCAAAAATAAAAAATAAATGTGATTCGGTAGATTGACACATGAAGATCACAGCCTTGCTCATAGTACTGGGCACATAGTGAGACAGCTGTTATTATGACAGGCTGAGGTGAAGAGGCGATTTTGTCATTTTTATTATAGTAATTCTTAGGACAAGATAAGTATAACAGCTAAATATCAAAACAACAGTGGAACAACAGTGGAGAGCACAGTTGATTTAAGAACTGTAGTTAGCAAAAAAAAAAAAAAAAAAAAGAACTGTAGTTAGCTCGTTACTCTCTGTCAAATTTGTCTGGAAATGAAGGATTACAATCTGTCAGGGCTTGTTAACTTCCTTGTACTTAAAGAAACGTTATAAATGCCTTACACTTGCGCATTTATTTGTTGATTTTTTTTTTTTTTATTACAAGCTTCCTGCCCACACTGGACTTGCTGTTCACAGTCATCCCCACTCTGACTAATAAGAACAAGTCCTGCGTTACTATTACAAGGAAACTGCATCTTTAATTTACATACATGATTTCCTTCCATGTCTCAGATCTTAGATCTGAAAGGGCTGTCAAGTGATGAAGCCCATATGGACCTTTGTGTCAGTTCTGAGGCCAGTGGGACAAGATGTGAAACAGAAAGGGAAGGAAAGCAAGGAACTGGGTGGCTCTGCGTGACTATGAAGTCTAGTTCCCTCTCATAAATCACGACCAGGGTAACGACGTGAGTGTTCTAATAACAGGTCTAGCAAGAAGCCCTGCTTTGGCTTTTTATCATCTTCCAGAACTTAACAGAGAAGGGAATCACATATATATATTCTTTTTTAGGTTTTAATAATTATACAGCAATGTTGCTTCCAAGGTGGATCACAGGATGGTTCTCTTAGAAATGCTAATTTGCTTGGACAATGTTGTAAGGAAGATCTGTGTAAATATTGATCTATTTCACCAACTTTCAAACTTTTCACTGTTTTCTAAAACAAATGACAGTTTCTGCTATTTATCCAGTGCCTAAAATTTTGAAATATTTTGTCTACATAGGTCAAGATATTTATTTTTAATTTTAAAATCGTGTGTGTATTCACGTGGGCGGGCACACGAGCCATAGAACGCGTGTTGAGGTCAGAGGATAATTTGCAGGAGTCAATGCTCTCCTTCTACCGAACTTAGGTTGCCAGGCTAGGTAGCACGATGGCCCTAATTATTTAAATAATACATTATTTCTCACCATTTTAAAAAGAGCCAGCTATTCAGAGGCTTTCATTGGGACGTGAAAATGCACGGTTACCACACTGGTTTCGTGAAGCCAGCCGATTAAGACCAGGGCAGCTGGTCCGCAGCCTTCTCATCGAATTTGCATAATTAACAATATCATCTTCAGTTACATTTTTTAGTTTTCAGTGTTCTCGGTGACGAGAAGCGAGAACCTGCGACAGGGGCATGATAAAAACAAATGACTTCCAGTAGGTAGCGTACTTAAAACTCCTATCAGGTATTCCCGGAGGAGCTTTTTCCGGTCTCCGAGGCGCGAGGATTTAGCCCCGCCCCAGCCCCGCCCCCCGAAAAAGATGCATCCCAGACCGGAAAAGGTTCTTGCTGCAATCCTATAGTCAACCACTGGGAGGCGGCAGCGGCTTCGCTAGAAAAGAGGGCTTCCCCAATGGCGGAAGCGGAAAAGGCGGGACTTACGAAGCACGTTCAGTCAATCACTAAGAGTGAGGCTGAAAGGTGGCTGTTCTCTACGCTTGTCGGCCGGCCGGCTGCTTGTGAAGTTCCAGCCTCATGGCGGAGATAATTCAGGAACGTATAGAAGATCGAATCCCGGAGTTGGAACAGCTGGAGCGCATCGGACTCTTCAGTCACGCGGAGATTAAGTGAGAGAGGATCAGGGAAGAGGAAGGAGCGGGGCGGCCGGAGGGGAGCTTGAGGCCAGTGTGTGGCGGGGACCGGCGTGCTGACTTTTCTGAGCTTGTTTGTAGCTACCATGCTAGCAGAGGGAAAAGTCCGTGGCTGGAATTTGACCACGGTCAGAATCCAACTTTAACGTATTGCAGTGCGATCCATAATCAGTCCGTTTACCCATCAGTCCTACTGACCGTCATCTAATGGTCAGGGTCTTGCGGCCGTAAAGGTGATCCAACCAGGATCCTAGCCCGTCAAGGATACTGGGCAGTGTGAATGGCGGGGGAATTCCGATTAGAAAATGGTTATAGTTTAAAAGTTTGGGGTATACAGCTTTAGATAGTTGAGTACACCGCCACGGAAGTCCAGGGGGAGTGGGTAGGTCTTCCTAACTAAACGTAATAGACTGAAGACCATTCAATTCATTTCCTATGCTTCTTTAGCGCCCTGCCACAGCGCCCGGAATATAGTTGGCATTCGGTAACTTGATAAAATCAGTTACTTTTAGTGATTTTCTGTAACAGTTTACTTTACCATGACTCTAGATAAAAGTGCAGTAGTAATGTGAGTGTAGGATCCGCAAAGAAAAACGTTAGGAAACACCGCGAAGACGCTTAGAAAGTGCTAAATGTAGCCAGAGTCAGGGCACCAGCTTTCAATCCCAGGACTTGGGAGGCAGAGGTGGGCGGATCCCCGTGAGTGCTACCTGTCTGGAAAAACAAGGGGGGGCGGTGCTAAATATGTTACCATTCTTAAATCTTGTCTTGAGTATTCTGTTTTTCCTAGAACACATGTATGCTCACTCCTTTGTCGTAATATTTAGTTAGAGACAATTTAGGTTTTAAGAATTTACATATTGAAAATAGACCCAAGCTTTTAGGATAGAGATTTGGTTAACATAAAAACCTAAGCGTTGAAGCTAAGAGCATTGCAGAGTGCTTGCTTAGCATGCCAAGGCCTTGAGTTTGATTCTAGAGAATGTATACATACACCACCCCCCAAGACAAGCCCCTAAGTAGCTTAAATTTGGAGGAGAAATCTTTGTTAGTATGTATAAATAATAAAAAGCATTAGGCATTATTTACTTTGCTGGTGGGAATAGTAATGATCTTGGCAACTGAGGTGATTTTCCTGAAAGTTTAAAACTGTATGTGGATGTTCTTAACAGCATAGAGTAATTGTGTAAGGGAATGTGTGCTTTGCCCGTGGAAGATAACTGTGTTCAGGAACTAGATGTTCCTGTTAAATGTGCGTTTTCGGTATATCCCAAATAAAAATCTTAAGTTCACATTTAACTTCTCAAATGTCACAGTGTAATTTGCTCTCTCTGCAGGGCTATCATCAAGAAGGCTTCCGACCTAGAATACAAAATACATCGGAGAACCCTTCTCAAGGAAGACTTTATCAACTATGTTCAAGTGAGTGAGTCTATAGCTTTTTAATTCCCTTCAAGAATTTTTTTTTTTTTTTTGGTTTTTCGAGACAGGGTTTTTCTGTGTAGCCCTGGAACTCACTTTGTAGACCAGGCTGGCTTCGAACTCAGAAATCCACCTGTCTCTGCCTCCCAAGTGCTGGGATCAAAGGCGTGCTTCACCACGCCCGGCTTTGACACACTTTCCTAGCTCCTTGAACTTCACCCCTCCTCCAGCCTTAGCCTCTGAGGTATAGATGTGTGCCACAATTCCTGACTTAGATTATTTTTTTTAATTTTTAAATTGAAAATTAGAACATGCTGCTTTAAGTAGGAAGTTGGATTAATATTATAAATCTTACAAATCTCATGCTACTAAGTAATGTGTTGTCTTTGCCTCTTAGCTGCCTACAAGTCTCTTACTATAGATGTGTGTGTGTGTATATATGTGCTTGTGTGTGTGTGTAAGTTTTAAGGAACTAAGGTGAATTTTCAGGGCATTCTAGAGTTTTTTTTTTGTTTTGTTTTGTTTTGTTTTGTTTTGGTTGTTCGAGTCAGGGTTTCTCTGCTCAGACTGTCCTGGAACTAGAGATTTTTTTTGAATTCTGGCTATTAATAACAAATTATCTTTTATTTCAAGTTGTTAATTTTTTATGCATTTAAAACGTTATGCTCTTCATGTTTCTCTTTGTGTTCCCCCATCCCCCATAGTATGAAATTAATCTTTTGGAGCTGATCCAGAGAAGAAGAGCGGTGAGTTAATGCTTAATTTTTTTTTTTTTTTTAAAAACTTGTTCATGGCAACCTCTCTCTTTTTTTTTTTTTTAATATTTATTTATTTATTATATGTAAGTACACTGTAGCTGTCTTCAGACACTCTAGAAGAGGGAGTCAGATCTCGTTACGGATGGTTGTGAGCCACCATGTGGTTGCTGGGATTTGAACTCTGGACCTTTGGAAGAGTAGTCGGGTGCTCTTACCCACTGAGCCATCTCACCAGCCCCTTAATTTTTTTTTAAGTTTGTTTTATGTTGGGAGACACTGACTGTTGATAGCCAATGCTGTGCCCAAAGTGGATACTTGTAATTCTCTGATATTTTATTTATTTATTTATTTGTTTGTTGTTGGAACTGAGAGTGAGCATGTGTGAAGGCTACTTTGGATAAATGTGACTCATTAACTAGGGTTTTGTCTTGTCCCTTTCAGAGAATTAAATATTCATTTAAGAAGGATGAGATTGAATATTCTATGGTACATCGGGTCCAGGGTGTCTTTGGTCGTGCTTCAGCGAAGTGGAAAGTAAGTGATGAGCGTGTACACGAAGAAACATGACGATGCCCAGTATATGTATCTGGAGTTGGATATCTGACTCTTTAAATGCCACGTCCTCTCTGTTGCTCTCCAGTCCTCAGTACATACCTCCATGATGACACCGTTGCTTGAAGCAGGCTTTGAGCCACAGAAGCTGTTAAGGCCGTTTACCTCCTCGCTTTTCTGTTACTCTGTGAGGATGATCCTAAGCACTGTGTTTAATACATTATTAAAGATAGGAAAATCAAAAGAACTGGGCATGGTGATGCAAACTTTAAATTCTAGCACTTAGGAGGCAGAGGCAGGCCAGATCTATAGAGTGAGTTCTAAGACAGCCAGAGCTGTCTAAAAATCTAAAGGGGCTTACCTTTATTTTAGAATTGCACTGGACACATTCGGTAGATACAGATTTTGTCTTGGAACATGGTCGGTGGGAGTTAAAAGTTAGATGTATTCTCATGGTTAAGAAATCCTGTCTCAGAAAACCAAAAAAAAAAGGGGGTGGAAAGGGGCTTACCTAGCATGCATAAAGCCCCAGTTTCAGTCCCCAGCACCTCAAAAGTGGTGTGGTGGCACAGCCTGTATGTCATACCAGAGTTAGGTAGAGGCAGGAGGATCAGATGTTCAAGGTTACCCCTCTGCTTCGACAGTTGATGTTAATGGTTTTTGTTGACGAGCTAATTCATTTATCCCTATTTATGTATTACTAGCTACTTTGCCAGGTATTGAATTTAAAGGTATTTGTGAAGAAGAAGGTCTGTCTAGCTTGGGGTACATGAGACACTGTCAGGGAAAAGGCAGTCAAGGAAATCAGCAGGGACTTGTTGGGGGACGGCTTGGAGATGGGCAGCCTCCCAGTGAGTTGCTGTTTAGCTTTGCTGGGGACTGATGTATCTGAGAGTGCTTTAGATCTCTGAGAATGGGAGGTTGGTCTCTCTCTCTCTCTCTTTTTTCTTTTTCTTTTTTCTTTGGGGGAGGGTGGGATTTCAAGACAGGGTTTCTCTGTATAGCCCTGGCTGTCCTGGAACTCACTCTGTAGACCAGGCTGGCCTCGAACTCAGAAATCCACCTGCCTCTGCCTACCAAGTGCTGGGATCAAAGGCATGCACCACCACTGCTCGGCTGGTTTGTGTTTCTTTACCTGGTTTGAGAACCCTTTAGAATTGCACTGGACATATTAGATAGATACAGATTTTTGTCTTGGAACAAGGTCGGTGGGAGTTAGTTTATTCTCATGGTTAAGAGAGCCCAGGCATCAGTGAGGAAGATGCTCATAGGTGAAGAGTGTGTGGCACACTGGCTCTTTTGGAACTTGCCTGCTTTCGTTGTAGTGAATCAATGCAATGTGAAGATGGAACTCGAATGTCTTCTCCTATGCTTCCCTTGCAGGATGATGTTCAGCTTTGGCTCTCCTATATAGTTTTCTGTAAGAAATGGGTGAGTAAAGCCATATGTGGCTTCTCCTTCTCTCTCCTCTTAAGTTTCATTCTGTGTTATTGAACTCCATAGAGGTACAAGGTTAATAGTGGGAGAAAGAACCCAGGGGGACAGAAGCCGGGCCCCAGTGTCACATTTGAATATCTGACCATATACAGGATTCTAAGTCACGTGAAAAGAAAATCATTTTATGTATATTTGTTCAGTAAAAAAAAATGCTAGAATATATGTTTAATAGTTTAGGGATAAAAAACATGAGTGTGGCCGGGCGTGGTGGCGCACGCCTTTAATCCCAGCACTCGGGAGGCAGAGGCAGGCGGATTTTTGAGTTCGAGGCCAGCCTGGTCTACAAAGTGAGTGCCAGGACAGCCAGGGCTACACAGAGAAACACTGTCTCAAAAAATCAAAAAAAAAAAAAAACCAAAAAAAACATGAGTGTGTCTTGTAAGCTCTAGTAATAACAGATCTTTCTCTCTCTGTGTGTGTGTATGTGTGCGTGTGTGTGTGTGTGAGAGAGAGAGAGAGAGAGGGAGAGTGAGTGTGTATCTGTCTGTCTGGCCTGGAACTTGCTATGTAGCCCAGGATGGGCCTTGAAGTCACAATGCTCCATCTGCCTGTGTCTCCTGAGTGCCGATTTTAAGTCAAGAGCCACCACGCCTGGCGTCCTCGCTTGATTTTATAGTTAGTAAGCGGTGATTTCTGTGTTCAGGAAGTAAAGTGTTTTCTCTTTTGCAGGGTACCAAAACTCACCTTAGCAAGATATTCTCTGCCATGCTTGCCATTCACTCAAACAAGCCAGGTATCTCAAAATCTACATTTTATTCAAAATCAGGCCGTTTTAGAATTTATTGTGCTTGATGAACCTGGGACATCATTTGGAGAGCTCAGCTCAGACAGTTTGCTGTGTCTTAGTTTATCTACCCACTCGCTGTGTTGTCTGTCACTGTGGTGGGCGTTGGGTTTGTGGACAGGAAGGGTGGGTTTTCCTTTCACTGATGGACAGACAACTTGCTGGCTCAGTGGGGTATAGTTTATGTGGGGGCAGTAGGTGCTGAGTGATTCTAAAGTTAGAAGGAGGAGATATTAACGTAGATTTATAAGATAGGTTGGCTGACACAAGGTGTGCACAAAGTGTAAGAGAAAGATTCTCCTGTGAGTGGTGAATAAGGTCTCACTGCTCTCCAGTGAACTTGCTCCAGGAACTGTAGTCAGGGTATTAGGTCAACCACAAGTTTATGACACAGGAATGTAGTGATCTTAGCAATTTCAAGGCCTGTCTTTATCGTCCCTAAAGCAGGCGTGATTCCTAAATTGAGGTTTCTGGAGGGACTACATTAGTGGGTAAGGCAGCCAGCTACCCATGGGGGCAAGAGATTCTGGAAATCCCGTGCCCAGTTTCAGCAGTCACATGCTCAAGACAGCTAAAAGCAATGGCTTGCCGCTATTTGTGACCCTCCAAGAAAGTTCAGCTGTGATTATCAAGCAGGGGTCATTCTGTGTATGTGTAAGCATGTGTGGGTATGCATGTGCCTTGGCACAGTATGTAGAGTTCAGAGGGAAGTTTGTAGAAGGCAGCTCTTTTCTACTGTGTGGATTCCAGGAACCAAATTCAAGACATTAGATAGGTGGCAAGCACCTTTCCCTGCTGAGCTAGCTTGCCAGCCCCTTTTCTCACTTTAGATGGAGTTGTCAAACTCACCATTAGAAGCTCCCTCAGCCCCTCTCTTTTTCCTGTGGTATGATTAACAAAGAACTCAATAAGTATTAAAATTGGAGCATCGATTATTTACTGAAACTAAATCTAATGTTTTTCTCCTATAGCTTTGTGGATTATGGCAGCCAAATGGGAAATGGAAGATCGCTTGTCTTCAGAAAGTGCCAGGCAGTTATTTCTTCGAGCTCTACGCTTTCATCCCGAGTGTCCAAAGCTCTATCAAGAAGTGAGTTTTGGGGCATGTAGAATGAGAGAGAGAGAGAGAGAGAGAGAGAGAGAGAGAGAGAGAGAGAGAGAGAGATCTCTGTGAGGTCTCTGTGACCCTCAGAGAGAGGTAGTAATGTCTCCGTCATGCATAGAGAACAAATACTTGTTAAAGTGAAGTTATCCTCCTCTTCTGCGTACTTTATTTTCTCATGGGTGCTTTATGAAAATTTTGTTGCTACTTTTAAAAACAGAGGTGCTGGAAACATGGCTCAGTAGTTACCATCACTGGCTGCTTTTGCAGAGGATCCAGATTCAATTCCCACCACCAACATGTTGGCTCACAATCATCTGTAACTCCTGGGAATCCGGCATCCTCTGCTTGGCTCTAAGAGGACCAGGTGCCACACAGACATACGTGTAGGCAAAACACCCGTACACATAAAATATAATTAAGCAAAAAACAAAATAAGTAGAGTAACATTAAAATATGTTAATTAAGTTAACTTTTTTTCTCCCTTTTTTGAAATAGAGACTAGGTATAGCCTTGGCTGTCCTGGAACTCTCTGTATAGACCAGGCTGGCCTCAAAGTCAGAAAGATCAGCCTGTCCTTGCCTTCCAGGGATTAAAGGCTAGGATTAAAGGCATGTCCACCGTGCTCTGCTATTTTAGTTTATGTGTATGAGTGTTTTGCCTGCCATATAAGCATGGGTACCTGAGGGGGCCAGAGGATGGCATCAGATACCCTGAAATTGGAGTTACAGACAGTTGTGAGCAGCCATATGGGTGCTGGGAATCGAAGCTGGGTCCTCAGTAACAAGTATTCTAAACTGTTGAGCCATCTCTCCAGCCCAAATATGACTTTTCTTGTGTTTTGGTTTTTTGAGGCAGAGTTTCTTTGTATAGTCCTGGCTGTCCTAAAACTCTCTCTGTAGACCAGGCTGGCCTCAAAATCAGACCCCAACTGCCTTTGCCTCATCATGAGTGATGGGATTAAAGGTGTGCGCCACCACTGCCTGGCAAATATGAGTGATTTTCAAACATGAAATTATTATTGTTTTGTGTGTGTATACACGTGGAGTCAAGGTTGACGTGCTGAGGCCATGTGAGTATGGCCATGTATGTATGGCCAAGTAGTATGCCTTGCTACTTTCCTGGGTCTTGGTATGACTAGGGATCCATCTTGTGACTATTATTTTGTGAGACTGAGAGGGTCTCTCTACCATCTTGGAACTCAATACATAGATGAAGCGTGTGCCACCAGACCTTGTACTTTTTATTATCCTGACAAAATTCCTTGACCAAGGAAATCTATGAAAGAAAGCATTTAATTTAAACACTCACGGTTCCAGGGGTTAAAGTTCCTGGCTGTCATTGCAGGGAGCATGGCTGCAGGCAGGCAGGCGTGGTGTCATGCTGGAGCAGTAGCTGAGAGCTTATATCTGATCCTCAGGCAGGCAGAGAGGGAGCTAATTGGGAGTGGTATTTGTTTTTGAAACCTGAAAGCCCATCCTGAGGACATATGTCCTCAACAAGACCACACTTCCTAAATCTTTTCTGAATAGTTCTAACAACTGGGGACCAAGCATTCCAGTGCATGAACCTGTGGGAGCCATTCTCATTCAAACCACCGCCGTAGGGAAAAGACAGTGCTTGTTTAGTAAATGCATTCTCATATGTCTCCTCCTTTGTCCTAAATGGGATAGAAGTCTGGATCACCCAGTCAGCACAAGGCTTCTTACTATATCTGGCTGAGTTTAAATGAAGCCATTTACAGAGCCTTCCGTTAAGTCTTTTGACTCGTGCACGTGGATTACACATCAAGCAATCTCAAGGTAATCTCCTCTTCGTCCGACCTCATCTACATGAGCTAGGTTCATTCCAAAGTCAAATGTGGGCCTCTCACTTTCCTGGATCAGATAGTAATGGTTTTTTTTGTTGTTGTTGTTGTTTTTTCTTTTGTTTGTTTTTTTAAGAAGCCATCTTGAATGTTTTCAATTTAAGAGTCATCTCTAAGGACGTTTAGGTCATTATTTCCTTTTTTAGTACTTTAGGATGGAGCTGATGCATGCTGAGAAACTGAGAAAGGAGAAGCAAGAATTTGAAAAAGCCGCCATGGACATGGTAAGAGCCAGTTAGTCTTTCCAGCCTCCTTAGAAAAGAAGAATCTTTGAGGTGTATGTTTCCTTCCAATTTAGTGTTACATTTTTCACTTTCAAATGAGTTTGTAAGTTATTTTAATTTTTAGAATGATATTTTAGTGTGTGTTTATGTCATGGTGTTTGTGGGGAGGTCAGAGGACAGCTTGAGGGAGTTGGTTCTCTCTTGGAATCTTTTCCCCACTGAGCCATCCATTGTGTGTGCTCTTGATCCTCTTGCCTCAGCCCTCTGAGGGGTGCGATTAAAGGTGTGCTCCACCATCCCTGGCTCTTTTCCTTTTTATGGAATTTGTTATGTGACTGAATAACTTTAAAGAAGAAGCTTGGAATGTCAGTGCTGGTGTCTGGGGCAAACCTGTAATTCCATTTGTGACTCTGAGCCAGAAGGATTGTGAGTTCTGGGCTAGCCAGGCTATATAGCAAGACCTTGTCTTCAAAAAGATTAGACAACAAAACTAAAACAGAAACTAAAGAATTAAACACTAATATGTTTCTAGCTCAGAACTTTGTGTGTAGGTGGGGTGTGCATGTGCAGGGTGTGTTTATGTGTTCACATGTGAGGGAGTGTGCGAGTGCATGTGTGTACATGCAAGTACATGTAAGTGGTAGCCAGAGGTTGGTGTGGATCCCCTCAACTGCTTCTTCACATTACATTGTATCTTTTAATCACATTTAAGAATGCTGTTTTGAAGGGGCAGGGTCACATGTCAGGTGTGTGTGTGGAGGTTAGAGGACAACATGTTCTCATTGTTTGTCACATGGACCCCGGAGGTCCATCTCAGGTGGTCAGTCAGCACAGGGACCTTTCCTCACCGTGCCATCTCATCAGCTCTTATTTATCTTTTAAATCACACTTATTTATTTGTGTTCCACAGTGTATGTGTGGAGGTCAGAGGATGGATAACGTGGAGGAGTTGGCTCTCTCCCTCCCTCATTAACTTCAGGGATCTAGCCCAGGTCACCAGGCCTGGCAGCAGGACCTATCAATGAGTCATCTCACTGGCCCTTAGTATTAAAATTAAAAAAATATTATTTTTATTCGTTTTGAGACAGGGTCTCATTATATGGCTCTGCTCTGCTTGGATCTTTTATGTTGGCTAGACTGGCCTTGAACCCACCTGCCTCTGCCTCCTGAGCTGGGAATAAACTCTGCTCAGATACTTTTATTTATCTGTTTGTGAGTGTGTTGGGGGGGGGGGTGAGGGGTGTCTTACAGGCACTATAATGCGTGTGTGGTGGTCAGGGGACAACTTGTGGGAGTAGGATTTCTCTTCCTACCATGTGAGTTCCAGGGACTGGACTGTCATAAGCGTTGGTGGCAGGTGCCTTTCCCTTTTAAGCTATTTTGTTGGTCCTTTATATCCTATTTTTTGAGACAGGGGGTCTCTTGCTGAACATGGAACTCACATGCTGACCAGCAGACCCCATTGATCCCTGTCTCTCTCCCCCAGCACTAGGGTTACAGGTGCCTGCCACCACACCTGGCTTTTTGCATAAGTACTGGAGATAAACACTTGTATTCTTTCTTTTTTTTTTTTTTTTTTTTTTTTTTGGTTTTTCGAGACAGGGTTTCTCTGTGTAGCCCTGGCTGTCCTGGAACTCACTCTGTAGACCAGGCTGGCCTCGAACTCAGAAATCCGCCTGCCTCTGCCTCCCGAGTGCTGGGATTAAAGGCGTGCGCCACCACGCCCGGCTAACACTTGCGTTTATCAACTGAGACATTTTCCTGGCCCTCAGAACTTTTTTTTTTATTCAAAATAGTAAACAAGGATAATCAAGGTATGTGTGACTGGATCTGTTCTGGTCTAATGGAGAGTGAGCCTTAGAGAAGCAGCTGAGTGACAGAACTGGTATTCAAGCTGCACACCTTACAAGTGAAGGAGCTGGCCTTGGAATTGTGATTTGTCAGAGGTCCTGTGGCTGGCGCTGGTAGTCTAGGCCTGTTAATCTCCGTTCTGGTGGGTTGTTTTTTGGGTTTTTTTTGGTACTTCCTGATACTGCCTTTTCAGTAACGGTTGCTATAACGCTTTGTAGGGGGATTTTGATCATCCTGAAGAAATCCTTAAAGGCGAGTTGGCACGGATCATTTATAAAAATTCTATAAGCAAGATTAAAGGTAGGTATCCTCTACATACTTATTTTTGGTAGGTGATCTGTTCGTGATGAGAAGGACTGTTAGCTTGTAAGCAAAGTATCCTGTGTCCTCAGAAAAAGCTTCCTCTTGAGCTATCATCGGCTATCATCGGGCATCTCAGGAAGGTTTTATTGAGTATTTGACTAATTTGGGGGAGTTGGAAAGGAGTAGATGATATAATCTTTGCCTTATGCCCTTAAGTTTATGAAACTTAAGAATATTTAGAAATATTTCAAAATGTTAACGTCTTTGTACATGTGGTGGGGATATAGGAATATCTCCTCTCTTTGTTCTATTTACAAAAACAGAAAACAAAAGTCACCAGAAGGAGGCTGCCCGTTCTAACTGTGAGCATAGCTTAGTGTTAGTTCCATCATGCATGAGGTCATGGGTTTGATCCAGCACCAGGAAAACAAGAACCAAGCTTGGTATGGTGCCCCCTAACACCCGGTGGAACAGGAGGTTCATGATTGGAAGCCATCTGAGGTAGGGCTTGTAGCTTATGATAAAGTGCTTGCCTTGCAGCATAAGGCTGTAGGTTTGACCCCTACCATTAGGGTTCAGGAGAGGATTGAGTAGAAGCCAGCCATGACTAGACAGTGAAGCCCTGCCTCAAGGCAAAAGACAGCAACCCCCAAAAGACTTAACTCTAATACATAAAGAAAATGGCTCGTTTAGAACAAAGTGTGTCTTTACAGTTTAACCGACAGCAGATCGCCCTCTCCCCTCAACTTTTAAATTTTAGGTGCAGAATTCCATGTGTCACTTCTCGCTATTGCTCAGCTATTTGATTTTGCCAAAGATCTACAGAAGGAAATTTATGATGAGTAAGTAAAGCTATGGTGAGGCCAACATGTCTGCTTCTGGTCTGTGATTAAGATCTGAGGCTGGGGGAAGAGGAAGAATATATTCCGGGCACTTGGGAAGCAAATGCAGATGGATCTCTGAGTTCCAAGCCAGTCTCGTCTACAGAGTGAGCTCTGAGACAGCTAGCTACACAGAGAAACCCTGTCTCAAAAAGCCAGAACAAGGGCTGGAGAGATAGCTCAGCGGTTAAGAGTTTTGGCTGCTCTTCCAGAGGCTCTGAGTTCAATTCCCAGCATCACATGGTGGCTCACAACCATCTGTAATGGGATCTGATGCCTTCTTTTGGCATGCAGGTGTACATGCACATAGAGCACTCATATACATAAATAAGTAAATCTTAATGAAGAAAAGCCAAAACAAAACAAAATAAGAATAAAAAGAAAAAAAAATATCCTTTACAAGCCCTCCACGGGCCTTCGGGCGTGCTGCTCACCGAGTCCACTGCATATCGTTTACATTAGGCACTTTCGTTCTTAGGCTCCACTTCTCCATGTCATAGGAGAGAAGCTAGAACATGCATCAGTTTGTTCTCTGGATTCTTCAGCGTTTTGGTAGAGAGTTCCGTTGTGTTTTTTCTCTGCCTCTGTTAGAAGAATTCAAGAGACCAGGCTCTGCGTGGCTCAAGGAGGTGTCTATGGCCACAGATAACTACTGATGTGATTTGGAGAGCTATAATAATTTTAAAGATAATATTTGTTGGGGTTTTGTTTGTTTATTTTTAAGAAGGGTAGGCTGGCCTTGAATGTGTGGGAATCGTTCTGCCTCAGGCTTCTGAATGCTGTGCCACCACGCCCAGCTAAAAGTTAACATCTGTAAATGATGCCTGAAACATTCTGAAATCTAATTGATATATAACAACTTTGTTCAATTGATTAGTTTATTTGTTAAGCTGTTCTGGAACGCCTGTTAGGAACTTACTCTTGTGTTACTGCAGCTGTAAAAGGGTATCCTGTGCCCTTTTGTGGACCATAGGAATTCTGTTATTTACAAATTAGTTTCTATCATGGGGCAGTTGCCAGTAAACTGTCATTTTCAGCCTTCAAGCTCTGCACACCGATGACCCACTCACTTGGGATTATGTGGCGCGGCGAGAATTAGAGATCGAGTCCCAACCAGGTGAAGAGCAGCCTGTGTCGAAACAAGCCAAAGCAGTGGAAATGGGCCGAAGGGAAGAGAGGTGCTGTGCAGTGTATGAGGAGGCAGTGAAGGCCCTGCCTACAGGTGAGTCTGTCTCTGACTGTGACTGTGCCCTGAGTTCAGCCCCTAGTAGAGAAGAAAAAAAGGAAGAGAAATCTCTGTATGTGTGTGAGTGAATGCCACAGCATACACGTGGTGGTCAGAGGACAGCTCACTGTACTGGGTTCTCCCCCACCCCTTTTTTAAACATTTATTTATTTTATGTATATGACTGTCTTCAGACACGTCAGAAGAGGATATTGGATCCCATTACAGATGGTTGTGAGCCACCATGTGGTTGCTGGGAATTGAACTCATGACCTGCGGAAGTGCTCTTTAATGCTGAGCCATCTCCCTACCACCACCCCTCTCTTTTTTTACTTAAGATTTATCTATTTATTTTATATGAGTGCTTTATCTGCATGTACACCTGCATGCTAGAAGAAGGCATCTGATCAGATTATATGGTGGTTATGAGCACTTTGTAGTTGCTGGGGATTGAACTCAGGACCTCTGTAAGAGCAGATCATGCCTTTAACTGCTGAGCCATCTCTCTAGCTCCTGGTTCTCTCTTTCTGATATGTGGGCTGAGGTCCTCAGGCTTGGCGTCAAGAGCCTTTATGTGTTAAGCTGTCTTGCCAGCTGTTTTATAACTCCTTTTTTTGGTGGGGGGGTGTTCGAGACAGGGTTTCTCTGTGTAGCCCTGGCTGTCCTGGAACTCACTCTGTAGACCAGGCTGACCTCGAACTCAGAAATCCGCCTGCCTCTGCCTCCCAAGTGCTGGGATTAAAGGCGTGCGCCACCACCGGCCTCCTTTTCTTTTTTGAGACAAGACCTCTTGTATTCCAGGCTGGCCTCAATCTAGATAGGGCATGGTGACCTTGAACTTCTGAACCACTATGTGTGGTACCTCCTGCATGCTAGACAGGCACTCTACCAACTGAGCTGTATACTTATCCCTATATGCCTCTTTCTAGTTGTTATTTGTGATGGTAAAAAGCCAGACTTTTTCATGATGAGATTTCATGTAATCTAGGCTGGCCTTGAACTCCTGACCCACCTGACTGCCTCCTGTGTGCTGGGATTATAGGTGTGTGCTAGAGCTTTTGTAAACTTCTTTAGTAATAGAGATATTTATGTTCATTTGCTTGGCATAAATAATACATATATTCTAAGGGGCGGGGCTGTAGCTCAGTTGGTAAAGTGCTTTGTAGAACACATGAAGCCTGGGCTTGATCCCCAGCACTGCAATAAACTGCAAGTGGTGGTTCAGACTTAATAATGTCAATGCCTTAAGATAAAGGCAGGGGGATCCTGAGTTCAAGGTTTATCCTTAACTAGAGAGTTGAGTTTGAGGTTTCTCTGAGCTGCATTAAACTTGTCTCAGAAAAAAAAAACAAAACAAAGCAAGCCAACCCCCAAATCCTAAGAAATTATAATCCAGAAGACTGTTTATTATTCTATATCCTTTTTCTTTTTTTATTTGGAGACAGGGTCTCACTACGTAGCCTTGGTTAGCCCAGAACTTTCTGTGTAGACTAGGCTGGCCTTGAACTCTGCCTGCCTCTGCCTCCTCAGTGCTGGGGTTAAAGGGATGAGTCACTATGTGGGGCACCATCCTGTATCTTCCATTAGAGACTGCGTTCTCGTTTGTAATATTTTTTTTTTTTGGTTTTTCGAGACAGGGTTTCTCTGTGTAGCCCTGGCTGTCCTGGCACTCACTTTGTAGACCAGGCTAGCCTCGAACTCAGAAATCCGCCTGCCTCTGCCTCCAGAGTGCTGGGATTAAAGGCGTGCGCCACCACGCCTGGCTCGTTTGTAATATTAAAGGCAGTGGAGATAGAAAGCCTAGACAGGGATCTGAGTTCCTGTGTTTGCTCACTTGCTTTCTCCCAATATCTGATACATTTGATTCCATACAATGGAAATAATTGTTTTTAAAGCCAGGGTAATTTAAACTTGTTTTTTTAAAAAAAAATTATTTTTATTATTTTTATTTTATTGCCCCTGTGAGTGAATAATGTCACATGTGTTGGTACAGAAGCTAAAAGAGGTTGTCGGATCCCTTGGAACTGGAGTTTCAGGGATTGTGGCCTGCCCAGCATGAATGCTATAATCTTTTTTTTTTTTTTAGTTTTTTTTTTTTTTAAGATTTATTTATTATTATATCTAAGTACACTGTAGCCGTCTTCAGATGCACCAGAAGAGGGCATCAGATCTCATTATGGATGGTTGTGAGCCACCATGTGGTTGCTGGGATTTGAACTCAGGACCTTCAGAAGAGCAGTCGGTGCTCTTAACCACTGAGCCTTCTCTCCAGCCCCTGAATGCTGTAATCTTAACTCAGGTCCTCTGGAAGGGAAGCAAGTGCTCATGACCATCGGGCCATCTCCAGCTCCCAATTTAAACTTTCTTTAGAGGAGTTTCCTCTTCAAAGAAAGGTTTTTAAAGCCGGGCGTGGTGGCGCACGCCTTTAATCCCAGCACTCTGGAGGCAGAGGCAGGCGGATTTCTAGTTTGAGGCCAGCCTGGTCTACAGAGTGAGTTCCAGGACAGCCAGGGCTACACAGAGAAACCCTGTCTCGAAAAACCAAAAAAAAAAAAAAAAAAAAAAAAAAAAAAAAAAAAAAAAAAGAAAGAAAGGTTTTTGAACTAAGAGGACTGGTGACCTAATTGGTGTCATCTGCCTTTTCCAGAGGCCATGTGGAAGTGTTACATCACCTTTTGCTTGGAGAGGTTTTCTAAGAAGACCAGTAGTGTGCCCCTCAGAGGGCAGGTAAGGATTTACGTTGCATAGCCACAGTGAGTGGTTAGAAAGCGTCTGTTCTCTGCAGAACAACACTGGGCAGCTTCCAGCATTTCACACTTAATCGCTTGCTTTTTGCTGTGTGTGACCCGTCATCGTGAAGATCTAGCCTGGTTTGCCCTTAATCTGGATATAGGTAGGGCAGGAGGGCTTTGTGCTGCTTGGACTGTGCCAGGTGCAGGGGCTTAGCTCATCTCATCCTGAGTCACACCCCATTCAGAACTCAGTGCCATCTCTGAATTCTCAGAAATGTGCAAAGTCCCTTTTGCCCAGCTCAGTGGCCAGAGGCCGACCCCTGCCAGAATCTCCCTAATGACCTGACACGTTTCTGCTTCCAGAGGCTGGAAAGAACCATGCTTGCATTCAGGAAGGCCCATGAACTGAAGCTGCTTTCTGAAGTCCAGTACAAGCAGTGGGTAAGGACATAGAGAGCACATGCACTGCCTGGTACCTGGGCTTCATTCTGATTAAGGTGCATGGCAGCAGAACAGTCAGAGTGAGCCAAGCCGACTAGAAGGAGCGCTCCCTTTCCTCGCCATCCTCTTCTTCCCTGCCGTGTGGGTGCTGAGAATTTAGCCTGAGTCCTCTGGAAGAATGGCCAGTTTTCTTGACTGTAGGACTACCTCTCCAGCCCTCCCCTCCCTTCCCCCCCCCCCCCCCCCCGTCCCCCGTCCCCTTTCCCCACTTCCCCTTTCTTCCTGGCTTCCTTCCCTTTTATTCCCTCCCTTTTTCCTCCCCCCCCCCAGCACGCCCATTTCATCCCTCCCCCTTTGCTTTCCCTAACTCCTCTCATTGTTGCGGCATCGCACTGCAGTCCCAGTGCTGGGAAGGCAGAAGCCCTGGAGTTCATCTGTTCAGCTCAGGGTGGATCCCCAGCACCCACGTAAATGCCTAGAATTCTGTGTGCTGAAGGTGAAGATGGATTCCCAGAGTGAACTGGCTAATTAGATTAGCATATGAGTGAGCTCTGGGTTTAGTTGAGAGACCCTGCCTCGATGAAAAAGGTGAGGGCTATGGAGGAAGCTAACATCAGCCTTGCACATCCATATGGATGAACACACGTATGTATGTGCACCAGCATGTACATTTGAACCCACATACATGTGCACACCCATGCACACATCACACACATAGACACATGCAAAAAAAAAAAATAGAAGGAAATTCTGGGAAACACCCAACATTGACGACCTCTGGCATATATGTGTATATATGTCTCTCTCTCTCTCTCTCTCTCACACACACACACACACACACACACACACACACACACATACACACCACTATATCAGCATGCACGTGTGTACGCTCACACAAACAACATATATGTCTTAAACACACAAATAAAAGTAAAAATTACAAGATTATTCTAGTTTTCCCATAATCTTTTGGGTAAAGTTACTCAAACTTTTTTTTTTTTTTTAAATTTACTCCAACATCTTTTTTTTTTTTTTTTTTAAGATTTATTTATTTTATTCAGATACTCCAGAAGAGGGCGCCAGATCTCATTACGGATGGTTGTGAGCCACCATGTGGTTGCTGGGATTTGAACTCTGGACCTTCGGAAGAGCAGTCGGGTGCTCTTACCCACTGAGCCATCTCACCAGCCCCTTACTCCAACATCTTAACTTTGTCCCTGCCTGTAATTATGGAAACATCTTCTGTCACCCTCCAATCATACTAAGCATGAATTTCCTCTTGTGTTAAGTTTGTCTGTCATCTTCAGCCCCTTGTGCAAACTGGTTGGAGAGCCTCCTCTTTTCTAGGGTTCTGTGTTTACCTGTCTGGTACCTGTTTGTCTTTAAGTGTTGGCTGGAAGTTCCCTTCCTGAAGTTCTTTCTCACCATTGCCGTGGGTGGTGCTGGCTGTTCTGCACTGCCCTCCTATAGCAAGGTGATTCTTGTTCTGTCGAGGCAAAGATCTTGTTGTCTCATTAGATGGGAAGCTCTGTGGTAGGGAAGAGTGTCTGGTTTTCTGAGTATTAAATTTGCCCTGTAACAGTGCATAGTAAATGTACTTGCTGTAGGAACTAGCCACAAACTGCTGTTCGTTGGGTTTCTTCACAGTTTTGTAAAATTCTCTTGTAAACAGATTGAAAGTGTATGGGTGTTTGGCTGCACGTGCCTTAGGAGGCTAAAAGAGGGTGTCTGATCCCCTGAGACTAAATAAATAACTTGCCATGTGGGTACTGGGAATTGAACCCAGGTCCTCTGGAAGAGCAGCCAGTGCTCTTCACCCCTGAGTCACGTTACACACTATCCAGTTACATTTTGAGAAAGGTAGACCAGTGAGCCCCACTGAATGAATACAGGTGTTTCCTTACAAGTCTACAAATGCTGTTTCTGTCTTTCTTATGCTCTGATGGGTGTGCGTTCCAGCTGAAATTACTCAGGCTCTCCGCTTTTCGTCTGTTTTCTGATTAAAGGAAGTTACCATCACTCTGTATGTATGTGTCATGGCATGTGTGTGAGGAGAGTACCTCTGGAAGCTAATTCTTCCCTTCAGTGTGGGATCCAGAGATAGAGCTGGCAGGACTGCTTGGCAGGCACCTTTACCTGCCGAGCCATCTATCCCTTCAGCCGTCTTTATGACTTTCTGATGGGCCTTTGGGTAGGATGAGGGAAAGGAGGAGGAATCCCAGATGCCCTTTCTGCCTATTTAGCAGCTGTGGTAAAGGTGCAGTGGGAAGACTAGTGACTTATTGTCAGAGATGGTCTTTCTGTGCATCTATTTGTATCTGTAATTGCTTTCAAGTGGCCCTTTACAGTGTGCATTGCCTCCCTTAGATTGATTTGTTGCTGCGCCAGGACCTCTTCAAAGAAGCCCTGCAGGTGGCAGAGGCTGGGACCGAATTGTTCAAGGACTCTGTAGCAATGTGGCAGACGAAGCTCCAGGTGCTCATTGACTCAAAGAGCCCAGATGTAGAGATGCGCTTTGAGGAAGCCTTTGCACACCTCAAACCCCAGGTCTGTGAGCTGTTTCTTTTAGATTTCATTTTTTTAAAGATTTATTTTTATTATTTTATGTGTATGAGTAAGACTGAACCCAGAGCAGCCGGGCGGTGGTGGCGCACACCTTTAATCCCAGCACTCGGGAGGCAGAGGCAGGAGGATTTCTGAGTTCGAGGGCAGCCTGGTCTACAGAGTGAGTTCCAGGACAGCCAGGGCTGCACAGAGAAACCCTGTCTTGAAAAACCAAAAGAAAAAAAAAAGATTGAACCCAGAGCTTCGAGCAGGATAAGCAAACCCTCTATCAACTGAATTATGTCTCTCCCCGTCTTTCTGGAACCTTTTGGGAACTCGTGGGTGCTCATTTGTGCTGTGCTCGTCTGCTGAGAGCACACCCTAGAGTGATAATTGTGGTTAAGAGATGGTAAGCGGCTCAGGGATTGACTAGGAAAGTTACTTCTGTTTCCAATCCTTTATTTGCAACACTACTAAATCATGTGAGATCTCTTACTCTGCTTAAATCTCTTAAAATAAAAAATACCAGTGGAATGTTCTTACTTGTATCCACACCTGATTATAAACTCACCCTGTAATCACAAAAATCCAAACTTCAATGTTCTATATTTATTTGGCAGTAAGTCTTTTATATTAGTGAGTGGGAAAATGGACCGCAGAGGGTCAGGTGGGGAACAGACTCAGTTCCTGCTTTCTGCTGTCTGCCTCTCCACACTGAAGATCAGGCAGGCCAGCCTACGTCAGTTCTTAGGCAGTGGCTCCCAGACTGCAGACACAAGGCCTGGGTAGTGTGGGGCTGATTGGCTGTGGGCTTCACTGACAGATGATTCCTAATGATGGCTATGGTTGGGTTCCCCATTGGAATTGGACTAAATTATCAAACTGTTGCTCTGGATGATGTGGCTGGGGGCTGTAACCCGTCTTTATAGTGGTGAGTCTCTCAGAGCACTGCTGCTTAGTCACATCTAATGGCTTCTTTTTTGTGAGCAGGTTTGCCTGCCCTTGTGGATTTCTTGGGCAGAGTGGAGTGAAAGTGCTAAAAGCCAGGAGGACACGGAAGCCATCTTTAAGGTACAGGCTCCCATTTCTGTCCCTTGTCCAGAGATTGGGTATTTTATATCCTAAGTCACGATAACCTAGTGGCTTGGGTGGGTCTTCATAATATGTTTTATATCCTAAGTTCCTTTTGTTTTTTTCTTTTAAATGTAGAAAGCTATTATAGCTGTCACAGGTGCCAGTTCAGTAACTCTGAAGGAGAAATACCTGGATTGGGCCTATCGGAGTGGAGGCTACAAAAAGGCCAGAGCAGTGTTTAAAAGGTAACACACTATAATTCTAGTTTTGAATACAGTTGAAAAGCATTAGATAGCCTTTTTCCCTTGTCGCCAGGCTACTTTGTGGGTTCCTTTTTTTCCCACCCTTCTCCACTCCTCTTCTTCTCCCTTTTAGCCCCCCCTAACAGTAGGTAGGAGAGAAAAAAGGACAGAGGGCAAAGGGGACAGCAACATCCTTAGACTGCTTCCTGCTGATTAAGGGCATCGAGTTCCTTGGGGCGAGTTTGATCTTCACCAGTAGGATATCTAATTTCTTCTTTTCTTCTCTGCACACAACTACTTGACAAAGAACAACAAATTAGAGCCAACCAGCAGTCTCTGTCAGGGCTCTAGCATTTATATCTCCTTTGAAGAGTCCCGGATACCAAATGTCACACACTGGCAGAAACTTATCTGCAGCTGTCAAAACCACGACACTGCTAGAGCACTAGACAAATCATAGTCAGCTGCTGTGACAGATCTGAAGCAGCCAAGCCTCATATCCTATACCAGGAATTAAAATGAAAACATATTCTTATAATATTTCTGTGTTTTTAAAGAAACCAAAATTTACACTACATTTCCTCTTCAAAAAAACTTAGTAGCAGCACTTATTTAAAATAGATGACTAGGGCTGGTAAGATGGCTCAGTGGGTAAGAGCACCCGACTACTCTTCCAAAGGTCGGAAGTTCAAATCCCAACAACCACATGGTGGCTCACAACCACCTGTAATGAGATCTGATGCCCTCTTCTGGTGCGTCTGAAGACAGCTACAGTGTACTTACATTAAATAAATAAATCTTTAAAAAGAAAAGAAAATTGATGACTAAATTAGGAGATCATTTGGAGTTTAGAGACCAAAGATGGCAACATAGAGAGAATTGTTATAAAGACAAACAACAACAACAACACAACGTGTGTGGGAAATTGTTTTAGGGTGGCGAAGGGTCAGTCACTCCAAGCTGAGGCATGGGACTGGCTCCAGCAGGTCCAGTTTGGCTGTGTTAAACGACCTGTTGTTGGGCACAAAGCCTAGTTATTCATCCATATTTATAAGCTGTAAAAGGCTTTCTGTTGCTGCTGGAACTAACATTTCCACTCCTTTTTAGTCTACAGGAAAGCCGTCCATTTTCGGTTGAGTTTTTCAGGAAAATGATGCAGTTTGAAAAGGAGCAGGTGAGTATTCTGAGCACTTCTGCCTGGAAGCGCATCTCTGTGGTTACACTCAGAGCAGCGCGCTGTTATTTAACTTGTGAGAGTGGAGCACAAACTCCCGGTCCCTTGGCTCAGCCTCTTTTCCATAGAGCTGCTAAGAATGGGAATCAGGAGAAAGTCACCTGTGAGGAACAGAAAACCCAGGCGGGACAGGAAGCCCTGTGCTGGGGGAGGTACAGCTACTGCTGAATTCCTGTGTCCTGTTCCTCTCCTGTTACGCTGTGCAGTGAGCACTTGATATCTGTCTCAGGTGGTCTTAACTGTAACTTATGAATAGAGTGAAAAGGTAGGAAAGTCTCAGTTAAAAAGTAATAGCTCAGAGAGGTAGTGTAGTGTGCACCTTTAATCCCAGCATTCAGGATCTCTGTGAGTTTGAGGCCAGCCTGTTGTGTACTGAGTTCTAGGCTAGCCAAGGTTACATATAAAGATCCTAACTCAAAAGCCAAAACAACCCAAAATCAAACAAATAACACTCTCTCTCTCTCTCTCTCTCTCACTGTATATATAAAGTATATTTCTTTCTTTTTTGAGACAGGGTTTCTCTGTGTAATCCTGGATGTACTGGAACTTGCTCTGTAGACTATGCTGGCCTGGCCTTGAACTCAGGTCTACCTGCCTCTGCCTCCTGAGTGCTGGGATTAAAGGTCTGTGGTACTATGGTCCCCCCCCCCCAAAAAAAAAAAAAGGTGAATTTTAAAGTATTGTCATATAGCAGCTGCAGAGGTGGCTCAGGGTTAGGAGCACTGGAAACTCTTCCATAGACTCGGGTTTGGTTCTCATGACTTCTAACAACTGTTTGTAATTCCAGTTTCAGGGACCCAACACTATCTTCCAGCCCTCATGAGCACTGTACACACATGATACACACACACACACACACACATATGCAGGTAAAACACATAATCTAGATAAATGTATAAAAAATTCTTAAAAGGTCAGATGTGTACTGGGCAGTGGTGGTACACACCTTTAATCCCAGCACTTGGGAGTCAGAGGCAGGCAGATTTCTGAGTTTGAGGCCAGCCTGTTCTACAGAGTGAGTTCCAGGGTAGCCAGGGCTACACAGAGAAACCCTGTCTCAGAAACCAAAAAAAAGGTCAGATGTGTGCCATCATGTCTGTTATATATGCTAATGTATATTTGCTAACATGCAGCTTTCTAAAAGAACTGTAATTGTTTCAATAGTGTATAGTCTTCCAAAAGAATTGTAACTGTTTATAAAGATAGCTAATGGATCTAATGGATGCGGATGCCCATTTCCTCATTGCTTCTCTAAGTGTTTGGCTTTGTTTTGTTGTTGTTGTTTCTTTTCTTTGATTTTGGTATTTGCTTTTATTTGAATTTTGAAAAATCACTAGTGAGATTGAGCTGTTTTGTGCTGAAGTATAATATAGCCTTACATGTTGAGACAGTTTAGCATACTATTTAATAATCAGTCTCTGTATTGATTATTAATGTAATAATTATGCCTAGATAAGTGACTTCATTATCAGTCTTCCCCTCATCTGTGTAGGCAGGCTATCTGGGATAATGGATAGGAAAGAACGTGGATAGTGCCATGTGTGTTCTGATTCTGTAGCAGAGGGTTTGCATATTTGTGCATGTGAAGTTAAACTGACTGCAAAATATGTGGCTTGGAGAAGGGAGATTCGAAAATATTTTTTGTTTTGTATTGTTTTGATTTTTTGAGACAGGGTTTCCTCTGTGTAGCTTTTGACTGTCCTGGAACTCACTGTGTAGACCAGGATGGCCTTGAACTCAGTGATCCTCCTGTCTCTGCCTGAGAGTAAAGGCGTGTGCCACCACTGCCCAGTGCTCTAATTTTTGTTTTAGTGGTGCTAGGGATGAAACTCATGAAATAGTTACTTTATACTAAATGCTTTTTTTTTTCCCCCAAATTTTTATTAGGTATTTTCTTCATTTACATTTCAAATGCTATCCCAAAAGTCCCTCATTTCCCCCCCCATGCTTTTTTTTTTTTTGTTCTTTTTTTGTTTTTTGTTTTTGTTTTTCGAGGCAGGGTTTCTCTGTATATCCCTGGCTGTCCTGGAACTCACTTTGTAGACCAGGCTGGCCTCGAAATCAGAAATCTGCCTTCCTCTGCCTCCTGAGTGCTGGGATTAAAAGTGTGTGCCATCACGCCTGGCCTAAATGCTTTTTTTAAAAAATTAAGTTATGTGTTTCTTTGTGGAAGTACTTATATAGGAATGCGGATTCCCTTGGAGGCTGGAAGATGGCCTTGAGTTCTCTGGAGCTATAGTTACAGGTGCTTGTGAGCCATAGGGCTTGGGTGTCAGGATAGGAACTGAACTCAGATCTTTTGCAAGAGCAACACGTGTTCTTTCTTTCTTTCTTTCTTTCTTTCTTTCTTTCTTTCTTTCTTTCTCTCGGTTTATTTATTTTATTTATATGAGTACACTGTAGCTGTCTTCAGACACAACAGAAGAGGGCCTCTGATCCCATTACAGGTGGTTGTGAGCCACCATGTGGTTGCTGGGATTTGAACTCAGGACTCTCCCAAGAGCAGTCAGTGCTCTTAACCGCTGAGCCATCTCTCCAGCCCGTCTTGTTTATTTTGTAAGCACCACAGTGCACCTGTGAAAGTCAGAGAATAACTTTTGAGAGTTGACTCTTGGCTTCTTCCATGTTGGGGGTTGAGCTCAGGCTGTCAGGCTTGGTGGCAGGCGTCCTTAGCTGCTGGGCCAGTCCCTGCCTGGTTTTTCCTTCCTTCCTTTTGGATAAGTTGAGAAACTAGGCTGGTTTGGTCCTTCTCCTTCAAACACCTAACAGGTAGTAGTTGCTTAAACTGTGAATTTATGATCAGATGACTGAAGCCAGATGTTCTGATTGTCTTTATAGGAACCCTGCAAGATGGTAACCCTGAGGGAGTATTACGAGAGGGCGCTGAGAGAGTTTGGCTCTTCAGACTCTGGTGAGTAGCTGCAGTCTCTGGCTGTTACATGGCTAGGGCAGTGTTTCTGGTTTGTCCTGGGCCCTTCTTAGAACAGTTCTTCAGTGCTTCTTCTGCCTTCTTCCCTTGTGTGTGTGTGGTCTTTTTTTTTTTTTCCCTTTTTCTCTTTTCCCCTTGTGTTTTTTGAGACAGGCTCTCATTCTGTGTAGACCAGGCTAGCCTGGAACTCACTATATAGCCTAGACTCATACCCCTGGTAGTACTCCTGCCTCCACCTCTGCAGCAATAGTGTTTTCTTATCACTTAAGTTTGCAAACCCCTGTATTCACTACTTCTCTTCTGAACTGTGGATCAGAGAAAGATTTGCTTGGTTTGGGTCTCTTAAAAAGAGAAATTTGTGTGGCTAGGTAAGATGGCTATATGGCCAAAGGCACTTGTTTTCAAGCCTAAAGACATGAATCTGATCTCTTGGACCCACATGGTAGAAAAAAGGACTGACTTCCGCAAGTTCTCCTCTGCCCTACACATGTATGCTGTGACATGTTGGTGTGTATGTACACACAATATAAAATAAATAACTTATGACTCATGACTATAACCTTATTGCTGCAGAGGTGGAAGCATATTGCCAGGAGTTTTGAGGCCAGTCTAGGCTATGTAGTAAGTTCCAGGCTAGCCTGGACTACAGGGTGAAACCCTATCTCAAAATTTCAAAACCAAACCAATTAAACCAAACAAGTATTTATAAAGAAAACGTTAATACAGGTCAGTAGTCACAGCTGGTCATATGTAGTCACCATAGTAGGAAAGGAGGAACTGTCAGTGCTTACTCAGTTACAACAGGGCTAGCTTGCTGAAGCAGTGTGGGGCTGACTAGATGATAACATGGTACACATACCGTGTCTTTTAAAAAGTAGGGAGGAAACCAGGCAGTGGTGGCGCACGCCTTTAATCCCAGCACTCGGGAGGCAGAGGCAGGTGGATCTCTGAGTTCGAGGCCAGCTTGGTCTACAGAGTGAGTTCTAGGACAGCCAGGGCTACACAGAGAAACCCTGTCTTGAAAAAAAAAATTAGAGAGGATAGAAAGGAATTTGAAAGTTTTTACTGTAAAGACATGATGTTTGAGGCAATAGATAGGCTGAACCTTAACAACACAGTGCTTAAATGTGTCAGAGTACCTTATTTTATTCATATAGATTTACATTTCTCTTAATTTTATGTGCGGAAGTTTCTTAGAACTTTTTAAGTGGCTTAGTATTAATAGTTAAATTTGCTTAATTAAAGCCTTCCCAGTTTTCTAGCTATGTCTACAGTAGTGTTTTGGTTCCTTTTGAAGATCTTTGGATGGATTACATCAAGGAAGAATTGAGCCACCCCTTCGGTAAACCTGAGAACTGCGGACAGATCTATTGGCGAGCCATGAAAATGCTGCAGGGACAGTCAGCAGAGCTGTTTGTAGCTAAACACGCCATGCACCAGGCTGGCCACTAGTGGCCGAGAACCACCAGTTGGCTGAAGTTGTGATGCAAGTCTCGGGGCAGGCTTGTGATGAGCCGGTGTGTGAATTGCCGAGAGCTGGCAGAAGAACGGATTGATTTCTGTAACATACTTTTACTTGGTGTTAATCTTTGGTTCCAGAAATGAGAACTGCTAGTGCCTGTTAAATCTAAAATACACAGAAATCATATGGTTCAGTTTCAATTCTTGTTTCAGGCTAAGCATATACAGCTCTAATCTAGACTAGGTATGAGGGACCCAGTTCAAACCCAAGAGAAAGTATAGTTTTGTGTGTTGTCTTCTTTTTGTGAAAGCCTGCATGATACCTGTGGAGCTAGTAGGGACGAGGGTGTGGATGGACTGCCTCAACCCTCCAGCTCCCAAATACTGAATAAGAGACTTTATTTATGAAAGCTTAGTCCTTATGGCTTAGCCATGTTTACCATATGGCTGATCACCTCTCCTCAGCCCCGTACGTTCAAGTTCCAAGTCTGGTGGGCAGATCTCCCACCTCTCAATTCTTCCCAGAGTTCCGATCTCTTCTTGGATGTCCCGCCCTTCCTCTCCTGCCCTGCTAAAGGCCATCAGCTGTTTATCAAACAAATCAGAAGTGATAGAGGAGAATGGTTACAATCTACAATGCAGGTGATGCTTCATAAAAATAACAGTACCAAAGTCCGGACAGCACTCGGCACTCTACTGGTTCAGAGATCAACATCTGAATACTACAAAGACAGCCTGTACACAGTGCCCACGATTATCCCAACACTAGGCCAGTGCAGAGCAGAAAGTCCTCGGTGAGCTACGTGAGGCTGAACAGTGACTTCTTTTCCTGTATCTGAATTGGATCTGTACTTTTAAATCAACCATTCAAGAAATATGCACCTTCCTTCACCTGCAGGAAAAAGGGAGACTTGGAAGATGAGTGACAGAGAAGGAGGTGCTGGGTATTGGGAGAAGTTTGTCTTTTAAGAAGGTTAAGGTGGCACAGGAAACGATTTACCCCAAGGATGGACAGGTCAAGAATGCATGGAGGATGCCCAGCTTTGTGGCGGGGGGAGGGAGTGGGAAGTCCCACAGTGGGGGGTGGAGGGGCGGAGGGGCGGCTTGGCACAAAGGAGGGCATTTGGGGAGTAAGGGAGAAAGCTGAAATAAATCCTTTCACTTTTTTTGATACTGGATATTTGTTTGTTTTTGATAAACCTAAATTTGCATTTGAGGCAAGAGCTTTACCACTGAGACAGACCCCAGCCATCTTTTTATTTTCTGTTTTGAGCAGGTCTCACTAAGTTTTGGCTGGCCTGAAAAGTTCTCAGGTTTAGGCAGGCCTTGAACTTTGTTTTTTTTTTTTTTTTTTAAAGATTTATTTATTTATTACATGTAAGTACACTGTAGCTGTCTTCAGACACTCCAGAAGAGGACGCCAGATCTCGTTACGGATGGTTGTGAGCCACCATGTGGTTGCTGGGATTAGAACTCTGGACCTTTGGAAGAGCAGTCGGGTGCTCTTACCCACTGAGCCATCTCACCAGCCCGGCCTTGAACTTTGAATCCTCTTGCCTCAGCCTCTCAAATCATTGGCAAATTTATTTTGAACAAGTTACTTAATAGTAAGCCTTAATTAATATTAAGTTCATTTAATAACATGAACACCTAATGAATTCATAGCATTCCCTTGTCTTAATTAATCTCCTGTGGCTATAATTTTTTAAAAGTATAAATGATATTGGTGAAGATTCTTGTCAATCTTTGGTTACATTCACTGGCACTTCCTTAGGGGACTTATTTGACAGTGGAATTACTGAATTGAGGTAAAAACAAAATTTGCCAATTTGCTCTTCCAGCATCATATGCACGAGGCAACACCCTTGCCTGCACTGGGGATCACATCCTTCCTTTCCATCGTTTTATTTATTTATTTATTTATTTATTTTATTTTTATTTTTTTTTTAAAGATTTATTTATTTATTATATGTAAAGTACACTGTAGCTGTCTTCAGATATTCCAGAAGAGGGCGCCAGATCTTGTTGCGGATGGTTGTGAGCCACCATGTGGTTGCTGGGATTTGAACTCTGGACCTTCGGAAGAGCAGTCGGGTGCTCTTACCCACTGAGCCATCTCACCAGCCCCTTCCATCGTTTTATAATTCACCATTCAGTAGATGAAAGCGGTACATCATCACTTAAGCTACTTTTTCTTATTAATTTTTGTCTTAAAAATACATTGAGAGAGCCAGGAGACATGGCTCAACGGTTAAGAGCACTGACTGCTCTTCCAGAGGTCCCACGTTCAATTCCCAGCAACCGCATGGTGGCTCACAACCATCTGTAATGGGATCCGATGTCCTCTTCTGGTGTGTGTCTGAAGACAGTGTAGTCATATACATAAAATGAATAAATCTTTAAGAAAACAACTCATTGAGAATGTTAACCTTTTGTTTGTCATTCATTTCTTACAGATAAGTTTATGCTTCTCTTCCTTTTGTTTGCTGTTTTTGATGCGGGAAGATTTGTTTTGTTTTGTTGTTGTTGTTTTATTCTTTTGGTTTTTTGAGACAGGGTTTCTCTGTATAGCCCTGGCTGTCCTGGAACTCACTCTGTAGACCAGGCTGGCCTCGAACTCAGAAATCCGCCTGCCTCTGCCTCCTGAGTGCTGGGATTAAAGGCGTGAGCCACCATGCCCGGCCAAATTTTTTTGTGACTCTGTCCCTTCTCCCCAGTACTGAGATCAGATCTATGACCTCACACATGCTATGTAAACATGCTCCCATGCTATACCCTCAGATGTTGATTTTGATTTTAAGATAATATTTATTTATTTTATATATATGAGTGCTCTATCTGCATGCACACATCTATGCCGGAAGAAGGCATATCACATAATGGTTATGAGCCACCATGTGGTTGCTGGGAATTGAACTCAGGACCTTTGGAAGAGGAGCCAGTGCTCTTAACTGCTGAGCCATCTCTCCAGCTCCAGCCTCAGTTTTAAAGGTCTTTTTAGTTTCTCCTCTTGCTTAGTACAACTGGATCTCTTCCTCAAGCATTTGACTAACTTCTGCAGCACTGGGTAGGTAGCCCATTCATCATACGACCTTCAGACCCTTAGTATATATTGAATCCTTATGCATGTTAGAATATATGGTGCATTTTTGAACCTTTACTGTTTTTTGGGGGGTGGGTGGGTGGGTGGGTAGGTGTTGGAGACAGGTTCTCCTTGTAACCTTGACTGTCCGGGAACTCTTATCTGTAGACCAGGCTGTCCTCAGATCCACCTCCAGAGTGCTGGTACTAAAGGTATGTGCCACCACCACCCAGCCTTGTCATTTGCTTTTTAAAATTTTAATTTTATAACTGAGAGTGGTGGTACATGCCTTTAATTCCAGCATTTGGGAGGGAGAGGCAGATGGATTTCTGTGAGTTGGAGGCCAGCCTGGTCTACAGAGTTTGTTCCAGGACAGCAGGGCTACACAGAGAAACCCTATCTCGAAAAAAAAAAAATGATTTTTATATGTATGAATGTTTTGCCTGCATTTATATCTGTGTACCACGTATGCACACCTGGTTTTTTCTCTTCTCTTCTCTTCTCTTCTCTTCTCTTCTCTTCTCTTCTCTTCTCTTCTCTTCTCTTCTCTTCTCTTCTCTTCTCTTCTCTTCTCTTCTCTTCTCTTCTTTTCTTTCTTTCTTTCTTTCTTTCTTTCTTTCTTTTTTTGACAGGTTCTCACTGTAATACTGGCTGGCCTGGAACTCAGTGGACCAAGCTAGTCTCAAACTCACAGTAATCTACCTGCCTCTATCCCAGAGTGCTTAAAGGTCTGTGCCTCTAAGAGGGGCCACACTTGTCACATTGTAAGTGCTTAAATGGCCACATGGTTACCATGTTGCACAGTACAGATAATAGAGCTTGTATTTCCACCCTTGCAGAAGATTCTGATAGGGCTTGCAGTGACAGGCAGCCAGACCATTGTGGATCAGCACAATAGAACACACATTGATTGGCCACATTCCCTTTATAGAAAAGTCTACATAGAGGAAAAACCTAACATTGACTAGTATGTATCAAATGTCTATCTACCACAGACCAGCACTGCCAATAGACCATATCAAGTCTAGCCTGGTGAACCAGTGAGTTTATTGGGGTTCCCTACAGGAGAATGCTTGATTGAAAGGCATCACTGAGAAGCCCACAGAAGCTCACCCCAACTTGTAGGCAGCCCCAGAAGTCTCTCCCAGCACTATCTGATTGCTTCTCTAATCTTGGGCTGGGACCTTGTGACTCATTCTGCACTTGCTGAGTCCTCGGGAGGGAGGAGGGAGCACATCAATGGAGACCATCTATGGTTGGGTTATTTCCCCTGCAAGTCCTGCCTCTCTCAGGTGACACCTTACTTATTTTGAGGCAACAAGGAGAGTGACCAGGCTCTGGTCAGAATCTGACAGCACGGAATGTTTAAGGTGTCATTCTTTATACTGGGTCCACACAATGTGGGAGTTTTTGATCAACGGTTGTGGTGTAGAATGGCTTAACCCTAAAGACCATTTTTAACTTAAGATAGGGACCTGGTCACTAAGTTCTCATCCGTCCATGAATGAGCTATAGTTGAATCGCCTCATAGAAAGCCCTCTGGGATGGTAGGGTGAAGAATGATTGGCACTTCAGAGGCACTTCTATACCATCATTCAGACTGAGACCATTTTAATACTGTGAAGAGAACTGAAGTGATGGAGCTGAAGCACCCAGCGAGTATTGGGTAGGACGGACACTTGCCATTTCAGACCCCGCTAGTCATCCGGCCTTACGATCTACACAGGTAGTCGCTTCCAGAGTCAGTGCCCCAGAAGTCATTTCTGAACCAGCAATGGGCAGTGGGGAGTACTTGTCCTGTTAGCACATGACACCCTCTGCACTGCCCTGCCTGTGTTTCTTGACAGGAATTTTCCCCCTTGTCCTGGAGTAGCCATAGCCAAGGCCAGACCTCTGAAAACAGATTTTTCATCTGGCAGCCAGCTCCTGGGTATCTCTTGGCTAAGTAGCTTCCCAGGTGTGGAGCCTTGGCAGTGTGGTTTGGAATCTCAGTCAGCTGTGACCAGGTGCTGGCGGCCATGTGACTACTTCAGGCCAGCAGCTGTGGAGGCTTGCGGGAGTGAGCCCTGCCAGCATCTGTAGCCCAGGGGTCCGTGAGTGGGGTGGGAAGGTGTGGGCAGGTGTTCTGGATCAAGAGAAACCTGTGGCTGGCACACTGAGGCAGGCAATAAGTAGCCCGTTAAGAGGCTGCAGGGCAGGGAAGCCTGTGGGTGTCGATGGGTACTTTGATGGACGCTTTGAAGGCAAGCGAGACTGTATATTCCTCAGTGTGTAGGTAAATGAGAGCTGAAGCTGGAGAGCAGAGAGTTGAGCAGAGCAGGGCACAGCTGCTGGGGAGCCGGGGTGAGGGCTCACCTAGGCATGCTTGCATGGCTGGCAGGATGCTTGGCTCACCCCGAACACTAGGTCATACACACATGTTCTTTTATGTCTGCAGAAACAAAACCCAAAGGGCGCTTTTAATTCAGGGTTTCCAGAAACATATTTTCATGTTGTGCTAGCCAGCTTCTGTTTTTTGTTTTTTTTTTTTCCTGAGCCCATTATACAGTCTTCACCCACCTTTTCTCAGGGCCAGCCCCTGCTTTATCAGTGAGTGCTTGGCAGTAGCCTATGTTAAGGCCGTATCTGGTACCCCACGGTTTGCCTGGCACAGTGTATATTAATTGGGTTGGCGATCCAAGATGGCTCTTACTAGAAGATATGAAGATTTGCAAAGAAAGTCCTTTTGGGCTGCAGAGTCGGGTGAGACTAACTTTGCCAGCGTGGAACAGGACAGGGTGTGCTCTTCTCTATGGAGGGTGGTGGCTTCCTGGAATGGAAAAGAGAAAATGCAGGGCAAGTGGCCTTGGAATTTGGGCCCCAGGACAGACAGAGGCAGACAGATGTGTTTAGCACACGGATGGGTGTGTGTATGTGTACGTGTGACAGGGCTGGTCTTACAGCAGAGGTCTGTTGAATGTCAGTTTTATTTTATATGGTCCTGTGAATGCCTGCATATGTATATGTGTGTGTGCCATGTGCTTGCCTGGTGCCCACAAAGGCTACAAGAGGGTGTGAGATCCCTAAGACCTGGGGAGGTGACAGGCAGTTGTGATTGCCCTGTGGGTGCTGCTCCCACTCACCCACTTCCACTTCCCATGCCTCCCATCCGAGGGCTCCGCAGACACCCATATAGTGCCCTCACCTGGAGAACCAAGTGTTCACACCTGAACCTGTGAGGGACGTTTCCCATGTATTGGTTTTTTGTTTGTTTGTTTGTTTTGAGTCAGGGTTTCTCTGTATAGCCCTGGCTGTCCTGGAACTCACTTTGTAGACCAGGCTGGCCTCAAACTCAGAAATCCGCCTGCCTCTGCCTCCCAAGTGCTGGGATTAAAGGCGTGTGCCACCACACCTGGCCCATGTATTGTTAATATGGGGCTGATAATAACTACCTCTTAGGGTTGTTCTGAGGACGGAGCAGGAGGATTTAGAACTGTACTGTCCAATTCAGTAGCCAGTAGCCACAAGTCCTGTGTGATTTGTTAACTATGATTAAAGTGAGAAATCCTGGCCCCATTTCATGTGCACCATGAGCACACATGGAAGACTGCTCACCAGACAGATTTGAAAGCATCCCCAACCTGGAAAAAACACTCTCATGCATGGCGTTTTACCCTTGCTGGTTGCTTACTGCCAGGCAACAACTTCAACAACAACTTCTTCTTTTTCTTCTTCCTCCTCCTCTTCCTCCTCCTCCTCTTCCTCTTCCTCCTCCTCCTCCTCCTCCTCCTCCTCCTCTTCTTCTTCTTCTTCTTCTTCTTCTTCTTCTTCTTCTTCTTCTTCTTCTTCTTCTTCTTCTTCTTTTCCTTTTTGTCTTAAAAAAACAAAACCTCAACACCCAAACTCTTCCAACAACCCTATGTCCATTTTACAGATGAGGAAACTGAGGCACAGAGTAAACTAAAAAAAAAACAACTTTGATTTTTGCAAAAGATAAGTAACCATACATCTATCATTCGGAATGTACACTCTAGAGGCATGTATGTGTCAGTGTGGAGTTGTTCTTTGACCATCTGGTTCCAGAATATTTAACTGCTCCAAAAGCAAATCCCGTGCATTAGTGGTTACTCCCCTCCCCTCTCCTAGCCTGCCGTCACTCATTTGCAGGCCATCTCCATCCATTTACCTATTCTGGGTAGGAAGACGTGAGTTGACTATAAATGGAATCGTGCAGTAGATGCTGTCCTGTGCCTGGCTCCTTTCACCTCAGCATATTTTTGAGGCTCATTCACGTTGCAGGATGTGTCAGCGCTTCATTCCTTTCTGCAGATGAATGCTCCCATCATTAGATGGACCACATTCTGTTGGTTGTTCTTCCTCCACCAATGGGCAGACATCTGGAGTGTGTCTTCTGCTGGTGTCTGGGCTGCTATAAGCATCCTTGTTTTGTCTGATGCTGTCTTGAGTTCCTTGGGGTGTGCATTTAGAGATAGAGTTGCTGGGTCCTGAAATGCTAAGTCGCTGGAGAATCAGCTAAGGAAATTGCAGCTCAGTTCCACATTTAGTAACTGGCAGAACGGATTTGAACCCAGTCAGTCTGTCTTCAGACCCTGTGCTTTGAACGTCACGTTACTGCTTAGAGCGGTTGGGACTACTACTATGGTCTTAATGCCATGCCTTTTTAGGCTGGTTCCTTTCCCACCCTGGTCCCTGGCATCACTAATAATCCTCTACTGAGAAACCCATTGTCTTGCTCCAGGCTTTATTCCAGTGTTTGTGAAGCCTTTTAACAATGTACATTCCAGCTTCCCAGAATTGTGGAGCTGCCTGTTAGGACTGGATAGGCCCTACCCTTCTCCCTGTACCTCTGGCCTCTTAACTCCCCCTTCATCCACACCCACCTTTAATGATCTCTTTGAGGTCAAAAGGCAGAACTAAAGAGCAAAATTAAATACAAGCATTCGTCTTCTGCTAGAGGCCCTTTGGCTCAATGGCATGTAAATGGCCTATGTGAGGCTCCTCTTGTGGACCTTAGGACTTGGCAATTAATGGCCTTGTTTAAGACAGAGCATCTTGTTGAAGAGAAATGTCCAATCATATTTCTAAAAGCATCAACCAAACAGCATTTCTGTAAGCGCTGGGATAACCCTCGTTTAGAAAAGGGAGCCTTTGCTGTGGAGACTGACAGGGCATTGGGTATCTGGGATCTGTCAGAGTAGCATGCTGTCCATCTGTCCACTCACTGAGGAGGCTGACTGCTATTTGCCTTTGATCTTTAGGACTTTTTATGTGTATATGTGCCCATCTTATTTACTTACAGACAGGGTCTTACTAAATACTACAGGCTGGCCTCTAAATCTAGTGATCCTCCTGCCTCAGGCTGAGATTATTTATATTGATATGTCTTAAACATAATTTTGGCTTTTTTTTTTTTTTTTTTTCTCGAGACAGGGTTTCTCTGTGTAGCCCTGGCTGTCCTGGCACTCACTTTGTAGACCAGGCTGGCCTCGAACTCAGAAATCCACCTGCCTCTGCCTCTGCCTCCTGAGTGCTGGGATTAAAGGCGTGCGCCACCACGCCCGGCTGGCTTTTTTTTAAAAATATTTTTTTTATTACGTATTTTCCTCAATTACATTTCCAATGCTATCCCAAAAGTCCCCCATCCCCTCCCCTCCCACTTCCCTACCCACCCATTCCCATTTTTTGGCCCTGGCGTTCCTCTGTACTGGGGCATATAAAGTTTGCGTGTCCAATGGGCCTCTCTTTCCAGTGATGGCCGACTAGGCCATCTTTTGATACATATGCAGCTAGAGTCAAGAGCTCCGGGGTACTGGTTAGTTCATAATGTTGTTGCACCTACAAGGTTGCAGATCTCTTTAGCTCCTTGGATACTTTCTCTAGCTCCTCCATTGGGGGCCCTGTGATCCATCCAATAGCTGACTGTGAGCATCCACTTATGTGTTTGCTAGGCTCCGGCCTAGTCTCACAAGAGACAGCTATATCAGGGTCCTTTCAGCAAAATCTTGCTAGTGTATGAAATGGTGTCAGCGTTTGGAGGCTAATTATGGGATAGATCCCTGGATATGGCAGTCTCTAGATGGTCTATCCTTTTGTAATTTTGGCTTTTAAAGTTGGTTTCTGTTTTCTTAATTTAGAAAGTTAGTAAGGTTTTTTATTAAAAGATAACAGGACACAGCAACTTTTTTTTTTCTGAAAATTTTAGACTTCGGCTATATTATTTTTCTTTTTGCTTTGACAAAATACTACTTAAAGGTGGAAGAATTTTTTAAAGATTTATTTGTTTTTTATTTGTATGAGTACACTGCAGCTGTCTTAAGACACACACTAGAGGAGTGCATCGGATCCCATTACGGATGGTTGTGAACCACCATGTGGTTGCTGGGAATTGAACTCAGGACCTCTGGCAGAGCAGTCAGTGCTCTTGATCATAGAGCCATCTCTCCAGCCCCCAGAAGAATATTTTGATGCAGGATTTTCTTGTTCAGGCCACCTCGGTGGGGAAGGCGTGGAGGCAGAAATAGGAGGCAGCCATTCACATTGTCACAGGAGACAGAGAGGTGAGGATTGTGTATCTGCCTTGCCTTTTTCTTAAAACATTGTGAGTTGCACACGCACACTATAGTACACCTGTGGAGGTCAGAGCACAACCCATGGAGGGCATTTCTCTCCTACCAGGTGGCTTTCAGGGTTGACTCAGGTAGTCACGCTTGGCAACAGTCACCGTGGCCCACTGAGCCATCTTGCCAGTTCATTTTCCTTTTCACTCAGTCAGGACCCCCAGCCTGTGCGCGGTGCCACCTTTCTCTTCCATTAAATATTAGATTGGCCTCATAGAGCCAAAACTAGTCAGCTTGACAAGATTTCTCCGTGAAAGTAGCTCTTTATGCAAACAGAATACTTTCTAAAATAAAAGCCAGCAGGTGTTCCAGAGAGTGAGTATTCAAGAAAATAAACACATTAATATCTCTACTGAGGAGAAGCAAAAAGTCAATTTCTTCCTTTGATTTTGGGTTTCTCAGTGTAGCCCTGGCTGTCCTGGAACTCACTCTGTAGACCAGGCTGGCCTTGAACTCAGAGATCCCCCTGCCTCTGCTTTCCTGAGTGCTGGGATTTAAGGCGTGCGCCAACACTACCCAGCTCTCTATTTTTAGGCATAGTCTCAAATACCCCAGACTGGTCTCAAATTCTCTGTAGCGAGAGTGACCTTAAACTTGTGATTCCCCTGCCTCTTCCTCTCTGAGATTACATGCTCAGCTTAAAAGTTAATTCTTTGCTGCCTTTCCTTGGTAAAATATGTGAAGCACAGAGATATGAGGCTCGTTCTGATGGAAAATGTTTTCACTATAGAAAATGCCTAACCCTCCCCTCCTCCCACACACCACAAATGTTTCAGGCCTTAACCCAGCCAAGGGAAGGAGAGCAAAGGGACACTGACTTCACATTATAATCTAATCCTAATGCATTCTCGTTACTTTAAAAAGAAAAACCATGGGGCTGGCGAGATGTCTCAGTGTGTAAGAGCACTGGCTGCTCTTTGGAAGGTCCTGAGTTCAAATCCCAGCAACCACATGGTGGCTCACAACCACCCGTAATAAGATCTGATGCCCTCTTCTGGCATGTCTGAAGTCAGCTACAGTGTACTTATGTATAATAATAAATAAATCTTGAAAAAAAAAAGAAAAAGAAAGAAAAAAAAAAAGAAAAAAAATCCACGAGCTGGGCGTGGTGACACACACCTTTAATCCCAGCACTTGGGAGGCAGAGGCAGGCGGATTTCTGAGTTCGAGGCCAGCCTGGTCTACAGAGTGAGTTCCAAGACAGCCAGGGCCATACAGAGAAACCCTGTCTCGAAGCCCCACTCCCACCCCACCCTCCAAAAAAGAAAAGAGAATGGATGCTAATTTTTTTTGTTGCTGAGTTGTTTTACTTGATACTGGAGATTGACACCCGGGCCCCATGCATGCTAGGAAAACACTCTGCCACTGGACCCTGAATGGTCTTTCTTTCTTTCTTTCTTTCTTTCTTTTCTTTCTTTCTTTCTTTCTTTCTTTCTTTCTTTCTTTCTTTCTTTCTTTCTTTCTTTCTTCCTTCCTTCCTTCCTTCCTTCCTTCCTTCCTTCCTTCCTTTCTTTTTCTTTTCTTTTCTTTTCTTTTCTTTTCTTTTCTTTTCTTTTCTTTTCTTTTCTTTTCTTTTCTTTTCTTTTTTTTTTTGGTTTTCTGAGACACGGTTTCTCTGTATAGCCCTGGCTGTCCTGGAACTCACTCTGTAGATCAGGCTGGCCTCAGAAATCTGCCTGTCTCTGCCTCCTAAGTTCTGGGATTAAAGGCATGCGCCACCATGCCCGGCTATTTTCACTTTCAGTTGAAGAAAAAAAAGATATGTAAGACTACTGTTTGTCTAGTGGCCTAACAGACAAGTGTTACTCTAGTAGCGTTGGGCCAAGAGGTACTAGGAGACAAGAAGTGGGCCAGTGATATGGCTCAGTGGATGAAGGAGCTTGCTGCCAAGCTTGAGGATCTGAGTTTGATCCCTGGGACCTTGGTTCTCTGCAAGAGCGGTGTGTGCTCTTAACCGCAGAGCTTTTTCTCCAGCGCCGACTGAACTTGTGTGCAGGCTGGGTGGCAGGAGCCTTTGCTGAACCATCCTGCCAGCCCCACTGCTGACTGTGTCTTACCTTTCAAGCAGCACAAAGGGCTCCTTCCACACACAGCAGGCTTCACAGTAACTATAGAAGGCAGAAAGTCCCCGTGCGCGCACACTGGAGAAGCCCGGAGGGTTAAACACAGGCAGCCTTCAAAGGACGATGTTTGGCCTCTTCCTCCTGAGATGCTGGGAATGGATGCGGTTAACGCTCTGGTTATCCTTTGCTCTCTGGTGAGCCAGGCTCCGCCCACCTCAGAATTTATGTTATACTTATCCCAGACCCTTCCCCCCTAAAATCTTGAGCATTATTCCTAGGCTATAAAACTCATCCTTGTGACAGATGCCATTTGTACTTCACAACTGCCTAAGTGACTTCTGTGTTATCTTAGGGCCCGGTGATGTGTTTGCCAGTCATTCTCCCTAGACCCTCATCTAGAGCACTGGAACCCATCTGACAGCGACGCCAGAGATGCAGTGTAAATGTCTTAGACTTCGTTGCACTCACAGGGCCGAATTGTTATCTAAAAATTTTTTCCCCCAAAATTGTGCTATGCTTAAATATGAGCTAATAATGTCAGACTCCAAGAAGTCTTGGCCCAGCACTGGTTACCAAAATAGGGATGATTAAAGTCTCATTCTTGCCTCACCCTGATCGTGTTCCCTGCCTGCAGTAAAACCTGAGGCACTCATGCTAAGTTCTAGTTCCGGGGCAATCTGATGACATCCTTTTGGCCTCCATGGGCTCCCATATACACATACCTGTACATAAATACATAAGAACACATAAAATGCATTTACATACATCCAAGGTAAAAAAAAAAAGTAGGATGCAAGAAGCCCTGTATTTGGAGACCCTGGGACAGGAGGCCTGCTAGAGATTATGGGATGTGTGCACACTAAAATCACAGGGATTGAGATACGGGTCTACGGTGGTCATGTCTTCCCTTCCTATCACTGGGACACCCATCTTGGGTGGCTTGAAGGTGGCAGCTATTCCAGTGACCTAGGCTTAGTTCAGCTCCAGAGGCAAGAGTTTCTGGGTTCCTTTCTGAGCCTGGGTGGCAAAAGCCTCCCGAGTCTCATGCTTCTGCAGGGGTCCTGGTCCCAAGGGAGACCATTGAGTTGGTGTTCTGCCCTTAGCTGTACTTCCAGGTTCCATGGAGCCTGGGATTTGGGCTCTGTGGAGGAACCAGAGGTTAACCAGCCTTCGGACTTTTGAATAGGACAAGTGAGGGCTGAGGTTAACCAGCCCCTGTGCTTTCCAATAGGAGAGTGAGGGCTGCTCTCTGGGGACCTGGCTAAAGCAGGCTGCTGGCTTTGTCACCCTTCAGTAGTTTCCAGACTGCTCAGCCACTCTGAAGGACCTGGCCTCGTGGGTAGTAAGTCCTTGCCTGTTGCTCAAAAGGCTGGATGCTTTCTTGGGTCTGTTTTGTGATCAAAGAATTCATAGACCTGAATAGCTTTAGGTTTTATCACTGAGACTTTATATTGATTATTATTACTATTATTATTATTATTATTATTATTATTTTAAATGGGGTCTTACTATGTAGTAGTTCTGTTTGTCCTTGAGCTCACTATGTAGATGAGGCTGACCTCGAACTCGCAGAGATCTGCCTGTCTCTGTCTCCTTAGGGCTGGGATTAAAGACACCCAACATGAATTATACTTTAAGGATTGACGTACTGGAGACCTGAGACCACCCTGGAAAAGACAAATTTAAGCTGTCTTGCTCCTGTGTATTTGGCATTGCTGAGCAGACACTGGTGAGTTTGTGGGTGATTGCTAGCTATTTCTACTGATGGGAAAATGGGACATTTACTTAGTTTTCAAGGACTGTTGGCCGAGAAAGTAAGTGGCAAGTTAATTAAGGCAGCAATGTTATCATCTTTAATTGGCATGAAATTCTACTTTCTACTTAATCTTTGAACACTTCTAATTATATAAAGCCATTTTTGTTGTTGTTGTTGTTGTTGTTGTTGTTGTTGTTTTGAGACAGATTCTGTCTCCATAGCCCTGGCTGTCCTGGAGCTCACTATGTAGACCAAGCTGGCCTCGAACTCATTGAGATCCATCTATCTCAGCCTCCCAAGTTGCTGGAATTAAAGGCGTGCACCACCATATCCAGCTTGTTTTTAGTGAGGGGAAAGGCTTATTTAGTACACAGAGTGGGCAGTGGCTAATTTACCTCACTTCAAAGCTGAGAATGACAGACTCCTCTAGGATCACATGGTTAGCTGTGAACAGGGACACACACACATCCCACCGCACATGAGTCTGGTAGCCTTATCAGCCCCTCACACCCAGGCAAGTCTGTGGTCCACCAGAATAAGCCACCTGTGCCTCCCTGACAAGCCAAGGGTTTCTTATCTGCCTCAGAAAAGATTTAGAGAATCATAGCAGTTGAGTATTTAAATTGTTTTCCAAACACCCATGAAGAATGTGCACAAGATCTCTCTGTCTCTCTCCCTGTCTGTGTGTGCACGTGTGTGCAGTTTAAACAAGTATGTTGTTCAGTTTGGCTTATGCTGTCTGCACATCTTCTCTGCCTGCTTCAGGCACAGGGCTTTTCCTACCACAGAGGGAACCGTCATGGCCACCGAGTGCTAGCTATTAGAAAAGTCTGAAACTGAGAGGGGCAGAGGGAGGGGGGAAGTGCTGGAGGTGGAAACGGAGATTTTTGGGTTTTTAGTAGAAGTCTCAGCATTTTCAGAGTCTGAGATTATTTATCGAGGAGTGAAGAATTGTAGCTATGAGAAGGCTCTGGTCAACAGGGCGGGCTGGGGCAGAACCAGGTAAGCACGGGTGCCAGGCAGGCCTAACTGAGAAGGGACTCTTAAGGAGGAGGGGGCCAAGGAAGAGGACACTAAAGGACACCTTCTGCTGGGTTGCTGAGTTGCAGTTGTGCAATAGTGTCGTGGGGTGGGGCTGGGGAGTTCCTGGGGTCACTCCAGCTGCCCCTTCGCCACTGTTGCTTGTTGACTAGGGCAACGCTGCCTAGGTTCTGTCACAAGTGTGAACCAGGCTGGGGAGAGGTGATAAAGGGACAGAAAAAGAGGAAATAGAAGGACAAGCCAGTGGGCCACTGGGGGGCAGAGGACTGTCAGGACCAAAGGAAAAGAATCCTTGTTTTAGACAGGGTAGAATGTGGCTTTAGCCTGGCCTCAAGCCAGAGGTCCCCCTGAGACTCGGTGTGATGGTTTGTATATCCTTGGACCAGGGAGTGGCACCATCTGAAGGTGTGGCCTTGTTGGAATAGGTGTGGCCTGGTTGGAATGGGTGTGTCACTATGGGTGTGGGTATAAGACCCTACCCTAGTTGCCTGGAAGTCAGTCTTGCACTAGCAGCCTTTGGATGAAGACATAGAATTCTCGGCTCCTCCTGCACCATGCCTGCCTGGATACTGCCATGCTCCCACCTTGATGATAATGGACTGAACCTCTGAACCTGTAAGCCAGCCCCAATTAAATGTTGTTTTTTTATAAGACTTAATTACCTTGGTCATGGTGTCTGTTCACAGCAGTAAAACCCTAACTAAGACAGAAGTTGGTACCAGGAGTGGGGTATTGCTGTGATAGGCCTGACCATGCTTTTATTTGAAAGAATGTGGATTTTGGGACTTTGGATTTGGAAAGCAGTGGAATGCTTTAAATGGGGCTTAATGGGTCATCCTAGTAGGAATATGGAAGATTTTGTTGCTGGGAGTGATTTGAACTGTGTTGACCTGGCCCAAGAGATTTCAAAGGAGAAGAATTTCAGAATGTGGCATAAGGACTGGTTTTGTGGTATTTTGGTGAAGAATGTGGCTACTTTTTGCCCTTGTCTGAAAAGTTTGCCTGAGGCTAAGGTGAAGAGACTTGGATTAATTGCATTGACAAAAGAAGTTTCAAAAAAGCCCAGCAGAGACTTTGTTCTCTGGTTAAGTCTTATGAAGAAAAATTTGAACAAGCATAGCAAGCTTAGAAAGGAAAAATATAAAATATATGGTTTGAGTATTAAAGGAGTACCAGGAAGTGAAATGGAGCAAAATCTTGTGTTCTAGGAGATAAAGATTAAGGGAGTGGGACCTTGGGGCAAGATCCTACCCAGCTAAATTAGATCCAGGCATGGTGGTACACACCTTTAATCCCATGAGACAAGCATGCTGATCTCTACATTCAAGCTCAATCTACAGAGCAAGAACCAGGATAGCCAAGCTTAGGCAGTGAAGGATTTAGAAAACATAAAGCTAGTGATAATGTAATAATACAAGGGGATCATGTTCTAGTTCCTGTAAGCAGCAGAACTCGGCAGCTTCAGCCATGTGCCTCTGGCTCTAGAGTTAAGAATGGAAGGAACTACTGGAAAATTGATGCTGGTTAGCTGGAGCTAAGGAATTAGCGGTGATTAAGAAGAGACCAGCATCGTTGAGGTGAAATCTTCTGGAAATTGTTTTCTGGGAGCACAAAGAAGCTGTGTTCCAGAGATACCCAAGGTTGTGCTTCATGCTGCGGCTGGACTTGGTAATGTGTAAGAGTCACTCAGGTGGTACTGCTTGTGAAGGAATGAAGGGATCATGGAGAGAAGCTGAGGCTTAGCACTGTGAGAGGCCAGGGAAGGCCATTGGAGAAGGTGAAGCCTCAGCTGTAATTGATGGCCCAGGACTGAAGGGGTCATGCAAAGGATTTGAGGCTTGGCACCCTATGAGAGCCTATGAGAGGCTATTGGTGAAGCCTAGTTGGAGTGGAACACCCCAGTGTATTGGAGATGTCAGTACCATGGGATGATCACCAAGAACAGCAGCCGTAGTGGAGTGGATCAACCTGAGCATAGAGTGCTACAGAGGACAGAGATGGAGAAGTGATGCAGCCCTGAGGAGGAGTCCAAAAGATCAAGTGGAATCCCAGACACTGAAACAAGAAGCTGTAACATTGAAATTGCCTTGGAGACTCAAAGATGTTAAAGATGACAGAGCCATGGGATACATGCTGAGGAAAGCTGCTCACAGGGAGTGGAACCAGCCCAGGAGAAAGCAGTTGTTGCAGTCAACAAAGATGAAAAATGAGTGGAGATCTGAAGACTGCTTTGACATCAGCCATGGAGATGCAGAGTTTGGAGTTTGCCCAGCTGGTTTCCTGCCTTGCTTTGGCGATTACAGTTAATTAAGTTGAATGAATCTCAGAAGAGTCCTTGAACTTTGGACTTTTGACATTGTTGCGACTGCTATAGACTATGAGGACTTTGAAAGTTGGACTACATGCATTTTGCATTATGCTATGTTTAAGTATGGCCCCCATAGACTCATGTTTTTTAACAAGTCTATGGGGACCAGGGAGTGGAATGTGATGGTTTGTATATCCTTGGACCAGGGAGTGGCACCATCTGAAGGTGTGGCCTTGTTGGAATAGGTGTGGCCTGGTTGGAATGGGTGTGTCACTATGGGTGTGGGTATAAGACCCTACCCTAGTTGCCTGGAAGTCAGTCTTGCACTAGCAGCCTTTGGATGAAGACATAGAATTCTCGGCTCCTCCTGCACCATGCCTGCCTGGATACTGCCATGCTCCCACCTTGATGATAATGGACTGAACCTCTGAACCTGTAAGCCAGCCCCAATTAAATGTTGTTTTTTATAAGACTTAATTACCTTGGTCATGGTGTCTGTTCACAGCAGTAAAACCCTAACTAAGACACTCGGAGATGGCCTCTACACCTGGAGAAGAAACCTTTACCCTCCACCTCCTCCTCCTTCTCCTCTTCCTCTCCTCCTCTTCCTCTTCCTCCTCCTTCTTCTTCATCACATTTTAAAAATCTGTATGAGTATTTGCCTGTGTGTATGCATGCCCAGCACATGTATGCTTGGTGCCTTTGAGGCCAGAAGAAGGTGTCAGAGCCCTTGGAACTGGAGTTACAGATGACTGTGAGCCATCAGGTCTGTGCCTAGAACCTAACCTGGGTCCTTTGCAAAAGCAGCAAATGCTTTTAACTGCTGAGCTGCTGGTCCAGCTCTGAGAAGGTTTTATTTAAACACTATCTTTTATTTTTTAAAAGATTTATTTATTTTATGTATATGAGTATACTGTAGCTGTACAGATGGTTGTGAGCCTTCATGTGGTTGCTGGGAAGGAAGGTTGCCCACTCTGGTCCACCCTGCTCACTCTGGTCTAAAGATTTATTCATTATTAAATCTAAGTACACTGTAGCTGTCTTCAGACACACCAGAAGAGGGCATCAGATCTCATTAAGGATGGTTGTGAGCCATCATGTGGTTGCTGGGATTTGAACTCAGGACCTTCGGAAGAGCAGTCGGGTGCTCTTACCCACTGAGCCATCTCACCAGCCCCCTTCCTCCCATTTCTAATGAAGTTTGGTGTCACTTTAGAATGGTAGTCAATCTCCAGGAAACCCTCCCTGGCAAGGGTGGTGTTCCCCTAAACTGCCTGTTGCCTGGGCCAACCAGGACCTTTCCTTTCTCAGAAGCAACTGGCTGGACTCAGCTTAGCTCTGCTGCAGGAAGAAATCTGAGCCTGCCTCTCTGGGAAGCAAACTCCCTGGCTAAGTAAACATCTTGGTCCTACACTGCCCTTGATTCTTCAAAGTTTGCATTCTTAGCTCCAGCTTTTACAGGATGGTTGGAATAGGGAGAAACAAAAAATGATCCTGGCCATCGTCCATTTGGAGTCTGCTTCCTTATGCTAGAGTAGAAGCCCCATCCAAATTACAGTGATGGATTTGGAGGCGCATGTGCTCAGTGTGCACTAATGTATGTAAGTTAGACAAGCCAAGAAGAGCCCCAGGGGTTGCAGGGTTTAACTGAGCGGCTGGGCTGCCTCCCACTTTGTTGACTTAGCAAGTCTGGTTGCAAAGCCATGACCTTTGGAGATATTCGCCTCCCAGGTTCCAGGAGTTTCTATTAAGCTGTTTCTAGATGACTAGATTCTGTTTTATATTGGTCGGGAGAACGGGATCTGCATTTCCGATGGCCTTTGGGGCCACATCTGGCCATAGGTTCTAAAGAAGCTATTTCCCTCTCCCCTGCAGGGCTGCCTCCCTGGTTCTTGCGTTCATGTCAAAGAGACGCTGTCTCTGGAGGTGCTGTCCCATTCTCGGAATGTTGTTCCGTGCTTCATTTTCCTTTCTTTACTTTTTCCCTGATGAGGTAGTTTTGATCTCTGAAGCAATCTGCTCTGACAACTTTTCATTAGCTGCTGAACAGACGTGGCAGATACAAGTGAGAGCCATATGTTTGGCAACGGCCCTTGAAATCCCTCTCAGCCGCTACCTGTGGCTTTATTCCCATCGTCCAGAAGGTGGCAGCAGAGGCACATTGACTCTGCAGTCTCCAGCTGGTTCAAGATGACTTTATTCATTGACTTCATCCTTGTTGACAAACTCCTGTGAATTCTCAGCACCAATAGAAACCTAACTATGACAGGCTGTTTTTTTGGGGGGGTGGAACCCAAGGCTCTGTGCGAGCCAAGCAAGCCCTCTGCCTACTGAACTACATTCCTAGTCCCAGGAAGTAGCATTTATAATTCCCACTTTATAGAAAGAGAAACTGAGGCTTGGGTGGTGAAGACAGCTGGCCAAGGTTTACAGACATAGGGTATATCTCATGTCTGATTCCGAATTCGGGATGTGTGTGTGTTTACTTTTCTTTTCTTTTCTTTTTTTTTTTTTTTTTTGGTTTTTCGAGACAGGGTTTCTCTGTGTAGTCCTGGCTGTCCTGGCACTCACTTTGTAGACCAGGCTGGCCTTGAACTCAGAAATCCGCCTGCCTCTGCCTCCCGAGTGCTGGGATTAAAGGCGTGAGCCACCACGCCCTGCCGTGTTTACTTTTCTAAAGTGGGGAGCATTTAGATTTGGCAAAACTCTAGGGTGAATTTTATTTCAGATAAAGCAAGGGAATCTGGTGTGGGTTTGCTATTAAGTTTGGTTGTTGCCTTTTGTTAGCCTGGACTTGCCTTGAGCTTGCTTGGAGCTGCTGCTCTTTTTTTTTTTTTTTAAAACCATAATCTTTTTTTTTTTTTTTAAAGATTTGTTTATTTATTATATGTAAGTACACTGTAGCTGTCCTCAGACACTCCAGAAGAGGGCGCCAGATCTCCTTACGGATGGTTGTGAGCCACCATGTGGTTGCTGGGATTTGAACTCTGGATCTTCAGAAGAGCAGTCGGGTGCTCTTACCCACTGAGCCATCTCACCAGCCCGGAGCTGCTGCTCTTTTTTATTTATTTATTTTATTTATTTATTTTATTTATTTATTTTATTTTATTTTTTTTGGTTTTTCGAGACAGGGTTTCTCTGTTTAGCCCTGGCTGTCCTGGAACTCACTTTGTAGACCAGGCTGGCCTTGAACTCAGAAATCCGCCTGCCTCTGCCTCCCGAGTGCTGGGATTAAAGGCGTGTGCCACCACGCCCGGCTGGAGCTGCTGCTCTTAATTAAGCTCCTCCATCAACTGCCCTTGAGCACCTCTGTGTACTGTAGACACAGGGCGAATGAGGAGGAGACATGCCTGCTTTAACGGAACACAGAAAGACGCCACACACAATGCCATAGAGTTGTCTGCGTGAACCAAGGAGTCTGTGGAGAAAGGTGGAGCTAAGAGGGTGGGTGGAAGGTCAAGGAGACCCCCTCCAGGGACCAGACAGCCTCTAAGCCAAGTCCTTGAGGACTTAGGCAAGCGGTGGTTGTGGGGCATCATCCAGGCCAGGGGAGCTATGTGTTTAAAGGCCCCTAAATGTGAGAAGCCTTGTGAATTGGAGGGGACACAGTGATGGGTGAAGCCAAGAAGCAGGAGATCTTGAAGTTACCCCAACAGCTTGACTGTCTTTAGCAGGAATGTGACATGGGTGGGTTTTTCCTCTCAGGAGGTTCTTGGGAAGAAACTAAGGCTGGGGACCATAGTGAGAGAGATGACGACCTCAGTGAAGGTAACAGCTATAGCAGAAGCAGGCTGGAGCTATTTCTAGAAGGAGGAATGGCAGGTGTGGGGACAGGCTGCCTATGTGAGGCGGTCAGGCTGCGGTACCAGGTAAATGAACTTCTCATTTGTAAGAGCATGTCACAGCCCCATTTCAGGAAGGTGGCACTACACTAGGGTGCTCGCAGAGCTTGGTAGCTCCCCAGGACTGTGCAGCCCTGTTCTTGGAGCTTGTGAAGGTCATGTCTCTGGCCACCCACGGCCTTCCTTTCCCTCAAGCTCTCTTCTCTCAGCAGATACTCACAGACGGTGTTTCTCTTGCACATGGCACCTGGGATAGACACTCTGGGTGCCTCTCTCACACTTCCTTCTCTTGGAGACTTTATACCTTCTATAAAGCCCACAGGGTGCTGGGGACAGCTAAGCACACTCCTGGACACAGGGGCAGTGTACAGGGTTCTAGCACTAAGTTAACTACAGAACCATAGTTTTTGGTTTCTTCATTTTTTTGTCTAGACTTTCCCAAACAAATTACCAAGAAGCTAGTTGGTTTTAGGTTCTGGACAGCGCAGTAGGGAGATGGGAGCAGCGGGGCTCTGTTCCTTTAGAAGCTTCTGAGGAGAGTCTGGACTCTGTGTACACAGGCTTCTGAGGGCCACCCACATTCTTCTGCTCATAGTTGTTCATTCCACACTGCCCGGGGTGTGTGATCATGGGACTCTCCTTTCTGTGTCTGGCTTCGATGATAAGGATGCTTGCTGTTGGATTTAGGACCCACTTGAGTAATCCAAGATGCTCTCAAAATCCTTAGTACACATGAAAGGACCCTTTTTCAAAATGAAGTCACACTTACAGGTTTGGGGGGGGGTTTAGGCAGTAGACATAATTCTAAGGTTATCCTACTGTAGCCTCTGCACATGGCAAGACAAGTGCACAGAGCCACTGTGATTACGTCACCAAGCCCCATCAAGAGGGCAACACTCTCTGGGACTTGGAGTTACAGAATCGAATCTACTAACATCTGCCTGATGGCTTCATGCCAGTCTGACAAAATCCCCTCATCCCTCACTGCTGAGTGTGTCTTGATTGACACCCTGTGTCCATTCGGAGTCCTGCATGCAGGCAGATACTGCGGAAAGATGATGACATCTGGGACTCTCAAGTCATCTGCTACTGATGACACTTTGTGTGCCCTTGGGCAAACCATAGCTTGGCTGACCATCATCTTGAATATAAAGGGGCTCTCATTCGTCCTTGCGAAGGGCTTTTTAAAATGGAAGCTAGCCCTGAGTCTTTTGTTATGGCCTCTGCATTCCAAGAAAGATGTAATAGAACTGGAAGAGGGCCAGATACCAGTGTGACGAAGGGCTTTTGCCATGGAGACAGCCTCCTCAATGAGAATCCTCCAGTCTGTAAAAATGGAGGATGGGGACTGTATGCAGGTAAAATTCTCCGTTACGGTTGGGGCTGTTGATGAGGCCACAGGGCAAAGCAGACTTGCTCACTGGGTCCCAAGGTCCTTATAAGCTCAGAGAACGGCTTCTAAAAGTTGGAGGAGTTGTTTGAGGGCTTTGAGGCCCACAGGCAGTTTGGTGTGGTTCAGCCAGAACCAGAGAGGCATGGCTCTACTTCCACCTCTGGATATTTGACCTTCATCAAACTCCCCCTAGAGTCTGAGATGGTGCATCAGTAAATTAGAGGACAACAAACCCGGTATAAACCCCAGACATCCTTCTGAAGACCAAACTCTGGTCTCCCTACTCCCTAAAACAGGCACCTGTGAGACTCAGCTTCCTGCTTGTTTCCATCGATGGAGATCCTGCTTTTATCCATTGTTCAAGGACTGCTGTGTGATTCTTCACTTGATCTTAGTCAAAAGGCCGAGAAGTGATTGCTGTGTGATTCCTGTTTCCTCTGCTTCATCCACATACTTCAGACCCACATAGTGGAAGGACAAAATCACAAAATCATTTCTTCTTCTTCTTCTTCTTCTTCTTCTTCTTCTTCTTCTTCTTCTTCTTCTTCTTCTTCTTCTTCTTCTTCTTCTTCTTCTTCTTCTTCTTCTTCTTCTCCTCCTCCTCCTCCTCCTCCTCCTCCTCCTCCTCCTCCTCCTTCTGCTCCCCCTCCTCCTCCTCCTCTTCCTCTTCTTCCTCTTCTTCCTCCTCCTCCTCCCTCTTCTCTTCTTCCTCCTCATTCAGTGATTTCAATGGTTTTTCAAGACAGGGTTTCTCTGTGTAGTCCTGGATGTTCTGGAACTTATTTTGTAGATCAGGTTGACCTCGAACTCAGAGATCTGCCCGCCTCTGCCTCCTGAGTGCTGAGATGAAAGGTGTGCTACACCACTGCCTGGCTTGAGAACCATTCTTACAAGCTGTCCTCTGACCTTCACAGTGGTGCCATGCCATGTAAATAAATAATTGAAAAAATTACTATGTTATCTTCTATCTTTTTTAAAAAAGATTTATTTATTTTATATGTGTACTATATATGAGTACACTGTCGCTGTCTTCAGACACACCAGAAGAGGGCATCCAATCTCATTACAGATGGTTGTGAGCCACCATGTGGTTGTGATTTGAACTCAGGATCTCAGGAAGAGCAGTCAGTGCTCCTAACTGCTGAGTCATCTCTCCAGCTCCCGTTATCTTCTATCTGAAACAGCTTTCCTTTCATTCACGTTTTCCTATAACAATTGTCCACTTTTCCAGCAAAAGCAAAACTCCTTAAGAGTTGTTTGTACTGGGGAGGCAGAAATGATGGTGAGGAGGTAAAGAGGGCTTGCTGCTCTCTCAGGGGACCCTTGCTCAGTTCCCAGCCCCCGTAACTCTAGCTCCAGGGGGTCTGACACCCTCCTCTGGCTCCTGCAGGCATCCCCACCACACCAGGTATGCATATAAGGAGACACAGACGTATAAATACAAAACTAAAAATCTTCACAAGAAAGAATTGCCTGTGCTCAGCTGCATGTGGTAGTTCACACCTATAATTCCAGTCTCCCGAGGCTGAGGCAGGTGGAATGCTGTGAGTTCAAGTCTCGCCTAGGAGACTGCCTGGAAGCAAGACAAAGCAAGAGTTGGCTGCTGATTTCTTCTTTTCCCTCTCAATGAATCATCATAAAGTGAACCTGTCCACGTCACAGCCACCCAGATTTTATAAAAGAATATGGCTAGCACCCCAGGACCGTGCAACCCTGTCTTTGCTCCAGGTAACTAGGGTTCTGATTTATTATGCCATAAATCCCTTTAATCTCTTTGTAAAATACATATAACATAAATCATTTACAATCTCAGCTATTTTAAAATGTAGAGGGTGGCGCTCGGTACCCTCACCCCTCACAGTGTTGGGCAAACCTCCGCTGCTCCTAACCTCAGCCTGCTGGCATCGCTTAGAAGGAAGAGGCTCTCCATTAGCATCAGTCTTTCTCCAGCCCTGCTCACTCAGCCTGCAGCAGCCACAAAGCTGCTTGTTAGCTCTGTGGACTCAGAAACAGGATCATGGTGGATGCAGCAGGGCCTTTGTGACGGACGTCTTTCTTTCTTTCCTTCTTTTCCTTCTTTTTCTTCTTTTTCTTCTTTTTCTTCTTTTTCTTCTTTTTCTTCTTTTTCTTCTTCTTCTTCCTCTTCCTCTTCCTCTTCCTCTTCCTCTTCTTCTTCTTCTTCTGCTTCTGCTTCTGCTTCTGCTTCTGCTTCTTCTTCTTCTTCTGTCTTTCTTTCAGCTCAGTACTTCCAAGGTCCTTCCCTGTTGCAGAACGTCTCAGCCCTTCATTCCTTGTGGTGGCTCCATTGTATGGCTGTACCACATTTCCCCACTCATTCACCGACACTTGGACCCTTTCTACCTTTGGCTATTGTGAATAGCTCTGTTATGAATCCCCCCCCCCATTTATTTTTGAGATTATAATGACATCATTTCTCTTTTCCCCTCCTCACTCCAAACCCTTCCATATACCCCTCCTTGGTATTTTTTAAATTCATGACCTCCTTTTTCACTGCTACGAATCTTAATGTACATTTTGCTTGTTTGTTTTTTGAGATAGAGTCTCACTATGTATCCCAGACTGGCCTTGAATTCCGACTCCTCCTGTTTTAGCCTTAGGTATGAGGACTACAGGCATGAGTCACCATACCCAGCTTATGTACTGTACAAGGTTTTGCTGATGTTGTATGTGTGTGTTTTTAACAGTCTTACGTGAGTTTGACATTTAAATGAGCTATGCAGTTTATATTCCTTTTAAATTGGTTTTTACTTATGCAAATTTTTTGTTGTTTTGTTTTGCTTTTGACATAGGATTTTTCTGTATAGCCCTGGCTGTCCTGAATCTCTCTGTAGACCAGGCTGGCCTCAAACTCAGAGATCTGCCCACCTCTGCCTCTGAGTGCTGGGACTAAAGGCATCTGCCACCATGCCTGGCTTTTATTTATTTATTTATTTAAACATTTCTTGGTGCGGCGCTGAGGATTGAACCTAGGGTACTGTGTGTGATAGGCAAACCACCATGCATGACTTATAGTTTTAATTATTATTATTATTTTTTTTTTGGTGTGGAGTTGTGGATTGAACCTGGGGTCCTATGCATGATAGGCTAGCGCGCAACCACTGAGTCTCCAGCCCATGACTTTATAATCTATGTGGTTGCAGAGAGCAGTGGTTGGCTTGATCTCAGGGCTGGATTCTGTGTCACTGTGTGGCTGTGTTAACTGATCTGTTGCTGGTGGGATATTTCCAGTTTGGGGCTGCTATGCTCAGGCAGTGAAAACTCTAATTCATGTCTTTTGATGCACAGCTTGCTATGGGACACACACCCAGGAAGGGAATCATGGGTCAAAGACTATGCACATTTACCTTTAGTTCTGACGTCAAAGGGTTTCCCTCAAGGTTGCACCGATCCACGCTCCCACACGGAGCATGTCAAAGTTTTGTTTGCTCCACACACAGCATTTCAGACCAGTTTTGATCTTAGCTTCTCTGGTGGGTGGTGATTTTCTCTGGATAGCCAGGTCCTGCCTCATTCACCACCTCCGGTTACTGTCATCGGTGGCTGGTGCTCAGTCCTGCCCCACTGACCCAGCCCTAACACTTGGAAACACATACGCCTTCCTCCGCACACCTCCTCCTTGGCGTGGCTTGCAAGACCTCAAATTCTCAGACCTTCTTTCTTTTCTTTTTTTTTTTTTAATTTTTAATATTTTTATTACATATTTTCCTCAATTACATTTCCAATGCTATCCCAAAAGTCCCCCATAGCGCCCCCCCACTTCCCTACCCACCCATTCCCATTCTTTTGGCCCTGGCATCCCCCTATATTGGGGCATATAAAGTTTGCAAGTCCAATGGGCCTCTCTTTCCATTGATGGCCGACTAGGCCATCTTTTGATACATATGCAGCTAGAGACAAGAGCTCCGGGGTTCTGGTTAGTACATCATGTTGTTCCAACAATAGGGTTGCAGATCCCTTTAGCTCCTTGGGTACTTTCTCTAGCTTCTCCATTGGGAGCCCTGTGATACATCCAATAGCTGACTGTGAACATCCACTCCTGTGTTTGCTAGGCCCCGGCATCGTCTCACGCCTTCTTTCATCTATACTGCCACCCCCCCTCCCCCCCAGCTACCATGCCCTATCTCTGACCTCTGACCTCTAACTGTTGGATAGGCCTTGGTGCTCAGCACTGGGTTCTCAGTTCCGTTCACACTTCCTTTAATGAGCTCAGCAGGCCATGTGACTTCACACACTGTCTACGTGACTCTGTCCCAAGCTTGGATCTGGAGCTGAACATTTCCCCTGGATTCCATGCGTCTGACTGCGAACTTGACAATCCCCTTTGACCTACAGATGTCTCAGACTCAGTGAATTCTTGAAGCTTCTGTGCCTGTCCACTAAGCCTGTTCCTCATGTGAGTCAACATTAACTCTTTCCTGCCAGTCTCTCAGGCTAAAAGTCTTGGCATCACAGTGGCATTCAGCCAACATCAGGCATGGATTTGTTGTGTATGCCGACACACCCCAAACATGACCTCCCCTTTCACCTCCTTCCTCCTAGGAGCTGCCTGTCATTTTTCACCTGCCTCCTGAAGCCGGGCTCTGTCTGGTCTTCTGCTTCCATTCATATATTCTGAGAGCAGAAGCCAAAGTGATTTTTTTTCATTTATGAGACAGATCATCTTATTCCTCCACTGAAGTGTTTTCATTCTAGAATGTGGCAGTTTGAATGAAAAGTGTCCCTCTGGTCTTGGGCATTTGAATGCTTGGTCCTTAGTTGGTGGTGCCATTTGGGGAGGTTTAGGTTGCTTAGATTTCCTGGAAGCAGTGCATCCTGGGTGCGCGCTTTGAGAGTAAATGGCTTCGTCTGCTCCCAGTTTGCCTTCTCTGCTTTTCTCACTCCTGGTTCAAGATACGAGCTCTCTCAGACTCAGGCTCCCACCACCGTGAGGGCTGTGCTGTGCCTCCCTGCCCATGAGGGCTGTGCCGTGTCTCCCTTCTCCCAACATGGACTCTCAACCCCGTGGAACTGGAAGCCAAAAATAAACTCTTTCTTCTACGGATTGTCTTGGTCATGGGGTTTTATCGTGAAGGAAGTAACAAAGACATGTAGAGAAAGTCCAAGGGTTTGGACTTGTGCATTGTTCCACCTGACCTTCTGTTACTTGTCTGTGACTCTATTGCCTATCTTTCCTAGGCTTTCTCCTACCACACCCATAGGTCTCCTTGTGTTTCTGATATTAGCCAGCATGACCCTGTGTGACACCTTGAGGTGGCTTGTTTCAGAGACGGATCCATGCCTCTAGGAAACAATTAGTCACTGTCAGGTACACATATGCTCTAATAATGCGGCATACTTTTCCCATGTGGGGTGTGTGTGTGTGTGTGTGTGTGGTGTGGTGTGTATGGTGTGTGTGTGTGTGGTATATTTGTGTGGTATATGTGTGTGGTGTATGATGTGGTGTGCATGGTGTGTTGGTGTGTGTAGTATGTTGATGTGTGTGGTGTGTGTGTGTGTGTGAGTGGTGTGTGTGCTCATAAAGGCCACAGGTCAGCCTCTGCTGTTACTCCTTGGAAGCAATGGTCTTATTCAGCCTTAGATGCTCTGAGAGTTAATTTCTTCCCTCTGAAAGCTCATGAGGGTTTTGGCCTTTTATGTACAAAATTAAACATCATGGATAGCCTGTGGTCTATGTAAGGGTAAAAACATTTTTCTTTCCTTTATTTTCCAAGTTGGACATGGGCCATTTCCATTGCTGTTTTGGGGACAGACATTTTTTCTAGCTTACCACTGAGAACACAGCCTGGCTATGGAGGAGAGTTCTGATGGACTCTCCGTCTTGGCCAGGCTGGGGTCTGTCTCCACTTCCACACACTCTCTGAGGCCTCCAGCTGCAATGCTCAAGGTCAGCTGGATTGGTGCGTTGCCTTAAGAACAAGCTAGCTTCTCCATCTTCTCCAGGTCTTGCTCTTCCTTCCCCTTTGACCCATTTCAGTCCTGCTGCCCTCTCCTTGGGTGTCTGCAATGGGTTGCAGACATCTCACCCCCTGTTTCAGGAGAAAGTAGGTCATGGTGACCAATTATTGCCAGAACATCACTCTCTTGCCTATCTCTGTAGGATGAGAACACGCTACAGGGAGAGGCCCAATTCCAGTCCTGCCTTCCAGTGAGCCTCAGCCTGACACAAATGCCCTGAGCCTGTGAGCGGCAATATATGATTTGGTGGTAAATTGAGGGTCAAGGGAGTAGGATAACCTCAAAGATTCTGTGATCTCAGGCTGATATCTTCTCTCTGTCTCTGCCTTAATAGAGTTGGTGAGGCAAAATTCCAGAAAGGTGACCTTTCTATAGTCTCTCAGGGAGCTGCTATCATCCATGCCATGGGACTGGTTCAGAGAACATGGCAGATGTTAAATGTCAAAGAAAAGAAATTTAAAACAGTAGGCTGGAGAGGTGGTTCAGTGGTTAAGAACACTGTGTTCTAGATGGCCCACATTCTGTTCCCAGCATCCATACTGGTTAAGGAGGAAAAACGTAGAAAAGGATAAGAAACTGACATAGGATTTCCACATGCCCGTTTCCAAATGCTTGGGCAGTTTCTCTCCTCTCCTCTCCTCTCCTCTCCTCTCCTCTCCTCTCCTCTCCTCTCCTCTCCTCTCCTCTCCTCTCCTCTCCTCTCCTCTCCTCTCCTCTCCTCTCCTCTCCTCTCCTCTCCTCTCCTCTCCTCTCCTCCCCTAAGACAGTATTTATCTATTTAACTCCAGCTGTCCTGGAACTCATTCTGTAGAGTAGGCTGTCCTTGAACTCACAGATCTGCCTGCTTCTGCCTCCCCAGTGCTGGGATGAAGGTGTGTGCTACCACCACCCTGCTGCTGCATATTTATTTTTTTATATTTATTTTTTATATTTATATATTTGTTCATATATTTTAACTTTTTACATCTAATTTAAAATTTTTAGGAGCAGTTTGGGACTCTGTGTGGGACTCTGTCTATAGAGTTACGGAGAGTGGACCTGCTGCGTCTCAGAGCATGTGTGTACCTGGCAGTGACTAATTGTCCCCTAGAGGCATGCATCCATCTTCAGTCTCTCCAACAGTGTAGCCTTCCCAGCAGTCCCTGTCGCCAGAGCACTCTGGTCTATGTCCCACATCTTGAACTCTCTGCTGCTCTTAGGTTTTGCTTGTTTCCTGGCCTAGGGCCTCTCGTTTGGTCACCCTGAGGTTGACCTGGATTTGCTTTTGAGAGTTTGGATCCTTACTTGTCTTGTGTGCTCTGGGGCCTGGTACCACGCTCCAGTCTTGGCTCTGGGTTCTGGAGCCCAATTACTGTGTGGTTTTGGAGCAGTCCAAGAGACTAGATAGCTCTTTCTCATGCCAATCCAGATGATGTGGACATTTTCCACCATAGGAGAGGTGGCGTGCTCCCTCCCTCCCACCTTGAGGATCCTTAAGAGAGCTTTAACAGCGTTTCTTGAAACATTTTGGCATGTTAATACCACACCATCTGTGTTGGCCCGAGGCCAGGCCACATGAACCATCTGTGCATAGCTCCACCTCACCCAGCCTCGGGCCTCAGATACAAAAGTGATGACGGAGCCAGACCGACCAGCTCAAGACAGCCTGGGAACCCAGCTCCTCATGTGTTCTCCTTCCTGTAAGACACTCCCGTTTAGGTGGCAGCGGCACCAGGAGTGGCAGCCCGTGTGTGAAGCTCAAAGTTTCTGGGTTTTTCTTATCTTGGTGATCACAGCAGGGTTGTGGTTACCAACGCAGACTGATCTGCCTTAGACTCATCGCTTTGCCAGTTTCCAACTTTGGTATCTCTAGCGCTGGTGACTCAACCTCCCTTAGCTGCTTATACCTTATTTGAACAGGGAGGACACAGTTTAAACGGACAGGGTTATTACACAAGAACATGCATAGAAGATGCTATCATTCTTTCTGGCATACACAATGCAGGATTGCTTTGGGTAGTTAAGGGGTTTCAGTGGAGAGCGCTGGGCTTCAGTTCTGATCCTGCCAACTCTCAGGATGCCATTTCAACTTCTCTGAGCCTCGTCTTCCCCTGCTTGCAAAATGGTTATAAGTGTTTCCCCTGGGTTCATTGAATTAAAATATAGAATATAAAATATAAAGCATAAAATAGCTGTTCAGTAGATATTAATGTCCTTTTTTTTAAAAAAAGATTTATTCATTTATTTTATGTATCTGAGTACACTGTAGCTATACAGATGGTTGTGAGCCATCATGTAGTTACTGAGGATTGAATTAAGGCCCTCTGCTCTCTCCAGTTGGCCCTGCTCGCTCCGACCCTGCTCACTCTGGCCCAAAGATTTATTAATTATTATATCTAAGTACACTACAGATGTCTTCAGACACACTAGAAGAGAGTGTCAGATCTCGTTATGGTTGTGAGCCACCATGTGGTTGCTGGGATTTGAACTTAGGAACTCTGGAAGAATAAGCAGTCAGTGCTCTTAACCGCTGAGCCATCTCTCCAGCCCCCAAAAGATTTGTTATTATTATTAGATTTACTTATTTATATATAAGAATAACTATACTAACATATTTATATTTTATTACTATAATTAACACAAAACATAATGTATAAATGAAATATTATTATTATTATCATCACTTTTACCATGTGACTTTGTCTGGCTTGGAACTTGCTATGTAGACTAGGCTGGCTCCAAACTCACAGAGATCTGTATACCTCTGGCTCTCCTGTGCTGGATATGAAGGCAAACACCACTATGCCTGGTTTTACTTTTATTTCAGTATGTATGTGTGTGCGGGGTGTGTGTGTGTGGTGGTGTGTGATATGTGTGTGAGTGTATGTGTGTGTGTGTGTCTATGTGAAGATTTGTTCACATGCGTGCAGGTGTCTGTGGGGCCAGAGGCTGGAGTTACAGATGGCTATGAGCCACCCAGTGTGGGAGCTGTGAACAGAACTTGGGGCTTCTGCAACAGCAACAAATTCTTTTAACCAGTGAGCCATTTTTCCAGTTTCAAAAATATTATTTTTTAAAGAGAAAACAAGAGAGAGAGAGAGAGAGAGAGAGAGAGAGAGAGAGAGAGAGAGAGAGAGAGAACACTCTTTCATTATCCCGCCACTTGAACAGGAGCTGGGCAGCCCTTGTGTGCTCCCTTCCAGGGTTTTAAATGTGCATTTTCTCAGGTGACCATAATGACAGGATCCCTGCAGTCCTGCGTTCTGTCTCTTTCCCTCAGTACGGTGACATAAGTCTTTCCTTGTGCTGCTACATGCTATTTGTAATCGTAGCTTTTTTTACAGTTGCATTCCATTCTTAATTGAGACCTTTGTGCATATGGCTCTCCCGTATCTCACGTTGCCCCCATGCTCTGAGGTTTCAAAAAGTCAGAGTGCAAACACCTCTGTAGCTTCAGGTTGATGCGGGCGAATTGCTTGCTAAGAAGTGCTGCTATCAGTTGACGGGGGAGTCTTGGCTTCAGCTGAGGCTCCACTGGGTGCTAGAGATGCAGTTTTCTTTGGGCTGATTCTCATCTAAGCTAAGTCCCATTCCCATCTGATCAGAAAAGCACAAAGGAATTGGGGAAGCACAGCAGATTTGGATCACGCAGAGTCACGAAGCCAAAAAGACCGTGAGACAGACTGCGGGTTTCCTGATTTCTACCCTCTACAATTGGACTATAAAGATGGATTCTATGATTTATTAACAACAACGACGACAGCAGTTACTATTGCTGGGGATGGAATACAGGCCTATGAACAATACCCTGCCTTTGAACCAGGCCCCAAACTCCTACAGTTTAGCTTATTATAATTTTGATATTTTGAACCTGGGGCCTTCCGCATGTTAAACAATTACTTTGCCACTGACCTAGATCCGTAGCCTGTTACCATCTTCTTCAGATAACTTTTTTTTTTTTAATGCAAAATATGTACTTAATGTTTCTAACCACTACAAAGACCAAAGGCCACATTTACACTGTTAGTCACAAACCAACTATTTAATAGAAGCTATAAAATAATTGGGAAGAATATTTAGAATATCTCAAAAGATTTAAAATAGGAGGACACTTTACAAAAAGCCGCGTAGGAAATAAAATTCCTCAACTATATGTAGAAATGTAACATTACAGGGGAGCTTATAAAATACAAAGACAAGTATAAAAGGACTGTGTATTCTAAATCTAAAGATTCAATAATAACCAAATAGTTTTAAAATTTACAGTTCCTGGGTATGGACCACATTATTATACACATCTTCCAAGACAGCAAGCATTATCCTTCAGTTAACCATGTGTGGTATCGTCTTCTACAAAATCTTTGGCCATCTCTGCTGTGATCACATCAATGTGACTAACCTTATTTCTGAACTTTACACCATAGAATTTGTCAGCTGATTCAAGCAGTTCAGGCCTAAAAGTGGTAGTAATAAACCGGGTCACATAATTTTTAAAAGTTTTCATTGTATTATATTGTTTGAGACAAAGTCTTGCTCCATAGTTTTGGTTAGCCTGGTGTCCTAGGTTGGCTGAATTGTCACCTTGACACAGTCTAGAGTCATCTGGAAAAGTCTCCATTGAGTAATTGTCTTATCAGGTTGGTCTGTGGGCATGGCTGTGTGTTGATTGACATAGAAGGGCCCAGCCCACTATGGGTAGCACCATTACCTGGGCTGTTTGATAAAATCTAGCTAAATATGAGCCTGGGAACACACCATCAAGCAGTATTGCTCATGGTTTCTTTCTTGGGTTCCTGCTTTGACCTCCCTCAATGAAGGACTTGGTCTGGAAGGGAAGTATACGCCATATAAATCCTTTCTTCCCTTAAGTTGCTTTTGGTCACTGTGTTTTCTCACAGCAAGAGAGAGGAAAGAAACGGGGACATCTGGTATGGGCCCTGTAACCTAGGCTATCCTCATGCTAATCCTCCTGACTCAGCTTCCTGAGGACTGACTGCACCACTATGCCTGGCTCAAAGGTTTTTTTCTTTGTTTGTTGTTGTTTCTGAGACAGGGCCTCACATAGCCTAGGCTGGTTTTGAACTCTTCATTCCTTTGTCTCCACCTCTCAAGTGCTGGGATTATAAGTATGTATCATTACACCCAAGTAAATGTTTAATTAAAAGAAAAAACAGACGCATTTTTGAAACATTTTTAATTTTATATGTATGGTGTTTTGCCTGTGTGTATGTCTATGTACCATGTGCATGCTTGGTGCTAGCAGAAGAAGGCATCACATCCCTTGGAATGGGAGTTACAGACAGTTGTGAACTGCCATGTGGGTGCTGGGAACTGAATCCAGGTCCTTTGCTCTTAACTGCTGAGCCATCTCTCCAGCACCCACCCTTACCACCCTTGTTTGCATACAACATCTTTTCCTTTTATGTAATTGTGACAGTGCTATATAAATACTATAGTTTGGACCTGAAATGTCCTCATGTGTTAAAGGCTTAGATTCCAGTGCAGCCGCCGCGTTCAGAGGTGAGGCTTTGGGGACCTGACTGGGTTTTGAGAGTTCATCTCAACAGGGCTTAAACCACTGAGGCATTCATGATTGAATGGACTCCTGAGGGTGGGTGCTAGAAACCGCAGGAGATACAGTCTAGTGAGAGGAGGATACACCCTGGAAAGTGTTTCGTTTGCTTGTTTTTGAGACAGAGTCTCAGTATGTAGTATGCAGTCCTCGTTGGCCTGGTGCTTGCTAGGTAGGCCAGGCTGGTCTTGAACTCACAAAGATCTGTCTGCTTCTGCCTCCAGGTGCTAGAGATGAAAGGTGTGTGTCACGTGCTTTCTTTCTGGATGCCCTGAAGGAAGAAGCTTGGCTCTGATGAGCTCCCCGTGGTGATGTTCTGCCTCAGTGTGAGTCCACAGTGAAGGGACAAAGTGACCAGAAAAGGGAACACTGGGAACAATGAGCCCACCTAAGGACTTTCTCCTGTGTGTTGATTCCTGTAAGTTGTTTGTTACAGTGACAAAAAGCAATGAATGGTTTAGAATTTATCTTTCTCACTCAGCATTATATTATAGATAGGTATACATACACACAAAATGCATACACACAAAACCTATTGTAGCCTTTTAAGCATTTTTTACTTTTTAAGTAGGGTCTCACTAGATAGCCCTGGTTGGCTCCGAGCTAGCTATGTAGACCAGGCCAGACCTAAACCCGCAGAGATATGAGATATGTCTGCCTATACTATACCCTATCTATCTATCTATCTATCTATCTATCTATCTATCTATCTATCTATCAGGGTGTAGTGTGGCAGTTGAAGGACAGATCATTGGAAATGGCTCTTTCCTTCTACAGTGTGGGTCCTGGGAATCTGAACTCAAGCTGTGAGGTTTAGCAGCAAGTGCCTTTGCCTTTACTGAACCATCTCTCCAGTCAATATGATTTTTTGTTGTTGTTGTTGTTTTTCAAGACAGGGTTTCTCTGTATAGCCCTGGCTGTCCTGAAACTCACTTTGTAGCCCAGGCTGGCCTCAAACTCAGAAATCCGCCTGTCTCTGCCTCCCAATTGCTGGGATTAAAGGCGTGCGCCACCACCACCCGGCTCAATATGATTTTTAATTACTAAAAATATTCTATGGAAAGCATTTACCACCATGCATTTAATCATCTTTTCATGCTTTTAATACAGTTTTATAGCTAGGCGTGGTGGCCTTTAATCCCAGCACTCGGGAGGCAGAGGCAGGCGGATTTCTGAGTTCGAGGCCAGCCTGGTCTACAAAGTGAGTTCCAGGACAGCCAGGGCTATACAGAGAAACCCTGTCTCGAAAATCAAAAAAAAAAAAAAAATACAGTTTTATTATAATCAACAATACCTTGGTAAACATTTTTTTCATAGATCTTCAGTGTTTTTGTTTGCTTGCTTTCAAAATGTTCTTGGTCATGAAATTTCTGGCTTCCTTCCTTCCTTTCTCCCTCTTTCCTTTCCTTTCCTTTCCTTTCCTTTCCTTTCCTTTCCTTTCCTTTCCTTTCCTTTCCTTTCCTTTCCTTTCCTTTCCTTCCTTCCTTTTTTTGACAGAGTTTCATTTTGTTGCTTAGGCTGGCCTTGAACTTGCAATCTTCCTGACTCAGCCTCCTGAGTTTGAGGGTTACAAGATCAAGTTCAGGGTTATTTTTTAAATTTTTTTTCTTATTTGAAGGACACAATGTGAAATTGCTCTCAGAGAGGCTCATGCTGTTTTAAAAGCCCTCCAACAGTGTATCCAATTCACTTTCTGTTGCCAAGAGTGGCTTACTATATTTTAAAAAATGTCTCTCGAGATGCGGCATCTGTAGATTTATTTTGTGTTCTAATCCAGGTTTAACCTAACCTTTAAAGCTAGGCCATGTTTCCCCTTTGCCGTGCAAACTAAATCCATCTTTTCAAATTGAGACTCAGCCTTATTCTGGAAGGACTCAAGAGTTCTGCTTTGGACGCGTTCTTTTCTTTGTATACGCTCACAGCCAAGTTTGCATGAATCATGATAGAAGAAAAGCATTGCTATTTTTCCAAGGGCTCCAGTGCTTCTCTACTGGATTATGGCTTGGAACAGATTCTCTGGGGCTGGGGAGGGGTGGGGCAGCGCAGGAGTCGGGATCCACTCGTTGGGAGGTTGAAGTCATGGCAGTAATGATGGAGAAGGGGCTTGTGTGCTGGGCTGCATCAGTACAAGTGTTACCTGGAAGGGTAGACGGCTTGTCTGTTCTGTGTTTCTTCTTGTGGAGATGGGGCCGGCTCTCTTCCTTGGCAGTGACTTAGTCAGAGGTTTTAGACTCTTCTTTTCTATTGGGTGGATGCTTAACTCAGGAAGGAGCCTTCCAGTTCTTCCTGGCTTTTGACATGTTAATGTCAAATGTGAAGCCTGGTTAACCTGGGGTGCTTAGACTTAAGCCTGCTGGTTCTAAGACTGAACCCTTCTCATGGGAAAAGATGTCTACAGAAGCCTGGGAACATTGCACTAAAAAAAGGCACAAAGACACAAGGTGGGGTTGTGGCAGAGAGGGACAGTATTCATGCTAGCTGTCTCAGCAATGGTCCGAATCAGACATCTTTTTCAGTTACAATGGAAAGACTCCAGTGCACCTGGAGGGATCAGGTGCTTATGTCTGAGAAGTGAGCACAGAGAGTTCTAGGGAGGGGGAGCTAGAGTTGGCACTCAGAGAAAACACGATGGGTTAAAACATCTGAGTTACTTGAGGTGATAGAATGGGGCAAGGCATGAAGCAGTTGCTGGGGTATGAGAAAGGAGGCAGGAGGCACACAGCCAGGGGAGGAACGGGGTCTGCTTTGTATTTCTGGGCACGAGGGATCTCCAACCAGGTTGGCAGCTGGAACAATGAGGAAGCAAGGGCTCAAAGAATTGGAGTGGAAGGCAATGAAAGAGCTGATCGGTAGGCAGGGTGGCTGATCGGCTTGCTGTTAGTCTGGTCAGGCTGCTATACCAAAAGACTGGACAGGGTGGCACAGGTGACCGAATCCAGGTCCCACAGTCATGGTGCCGTGGTGTTGGTTCAGTGCTCAGGTGGCACTGTGCTGTGTCTTCACCTGGCTTCTCTGCAGGGGTGTAGTGAACTCTCTGCTGTGTCATCTCCTCCTCCTCCTTCTTTTCTTCCTCTATCTATCTCTTCTTCCTCTTTCTCCTTCCCCCCGTTTTTGTGTATGTGCATGTTTCCGTGTGTGTGGACTCATGTGTGAGTACATGTACATGTGTGTGGATGCAGTAGTCCAAGATTGAGGTAGGAAATCTCCTTAACTGTCCTTCCATTTTATTCAATGAGGCAAGATGTCTCAGTCAGAACCAAGACTGGCCAATATGGCCAGCTGGACCTGGGGAATCCCCTGTCATGGCCTTCTGAGGTTGGGATTGTAGGAGAGCTGCCATATGCTACCTACAGCCCACTGGGTTCTGGGGATTGGAACTCTAGTTTTCATGTTTGGACATTGAGTGCTTTAACCATCAAACCATCTACCCTGGTCTCTTTCTCGTCTTCTGGAACTAGGACCCGTAAGAGACCCCATGACCTCACTTAGCCTTAGTCACTTCCTCCCACGTTCTCTCCCCACATCCAGTCTGACTGGGAGGCAGAGTTTTAGTTTATGAGTTAGTGGGGCAAGTACACAGACCACAACATAACTCAAAGAGAAGTCAATTCTGGATGTGCTATGGTTTTTTTTTTTTCCTCTTTTTCTTTCTGCAGTTTTTATAACTGTCATCTGTAAAGGCGCCCGTGTATTCCTGGTGCTACCTATTATTACTGTGTATGTGTGTGAGTGCAGGGGTGTGCATGTTATAGTTTGTGTAGAGGGCAGAGGGCAGCTTTCAGGGTCCCACTGAGCTCAGGTTGTCAGGCAAGCTTGTGTGGCAAGCACTTTCACCCGCTGAGCCATCCTGATGGCCCACTAGCCTTTATTTTAACTAGTTTGCCTCTGCTAACCAGCCAGCAGAGATCTTAGCCCTGCATCCTTGTCACCATTGCATCTGACTGCCAGTGCTCAACCTCAAAACCACAGCATTGGCCGCCCAGCCCTTCCTGGATGCTCCATAAGTCCTCAGGAATTCTGGTTATCCAACATAGAAAGAGATGCGAGGGTAAAGACGGCTTTTCAGGGCTCTCCTCCATCACTGACACACACTGGGTGATAGCAACCTTGCTCTCTGGCTAGGCACAGGAGGTTGTCACAATCCAATATTTCTTTTCTTTATTTAGAGAAAGCTCTACAGTTTTGGTAATCAAAGTTAGTAGATAAGACCTTATATATTAGTGCTATATGTAGTATAGTACTTTACCCTTGTACTAATGGGAAAAAAAATAAGTTTGAGGCTGGAGGGACGCCTCGGCAGTGAAGAGCATTTGCTGCTCTTCCAGAGGAACCAAGTTTGGTTTCCACCTCACATGTCAGGCATCTAACGACTGCCTGTAACTACAGCCTCAGGGAACTGATGGCTTCTTCTGGTCTCTATGGACAACCCAAGAACATACAAATAAATGGAAAGAAATAGATTGTTGATGATGCTGTTGTGTTGTTTTTGAGACAGGTCTTTCTGCATAGTCCCCTTCCATCTCTGGTTGGCCTGGAACTTACTGTGTAGATCAGGCTGGCCTCGAAATCACAGAGGTACAACTGCCTCTGTCTCCTAAGTGTGGGATTAAAGGCATGCACTACCATACCCAGCTATGGGTAATTTTAAAAATATTAAGTTTAACATTTCTAGATCTGGACATTTATGCTGCGGTCCCCTATGAACTGAAGATATTTTCCACTTCACTCTTATACATTGTTTCTATTTGAACCTTCCAAAATCAGCTATGTCCATCACTGTCCTGATGCGCCACGCCTGTTTCGCTTCACTGTTTTGTTTAGATGCCTTTCCTTGAATTGGAGTTTCTCCCAGGTTGCATTATTAAAATGTATGTGTATATACTTGATTTTCCGTCTAGATACCTCCCCTTACACACACACACACACACACACACACACACACACACACACACACACACACCTCACTACCTCCCTTACCATCGTCAAGCCTGGACTTGTGTATAAAAATCCTATTATGTAAAATCGGGAAATGAATGGCATCGGATTCATGCAGCTGTTGCCTAGAATGTGCATTGTATATGGCAACGTGGAAAGGTCCCCTCAGTGGGCCTGGACATAACCACTTTAGAAAGCTCAGTTACAGCATTGACAAGGATTGAGGCTAGCGCTCTGGACATGTCTGTTGAATTAATTTCAGTCTTAGTTCATGGGCAAGCAGAAGGGTCAGTGGCTTTTCTGTCTTCTCTTGGTCTCTAACCTTTTGTCTAGAACCCCCTATAATGCTTGTTCCACTTGCAGTCCCACTCAGCACAGTGAGAGGCCTCAGATACTTACGTTTCCCACTGGGCAGGGGCTGGTTCTTTCCCTTGGGCCCAGCACCTCTTTCTTAGAACCAGTTTCTTGGAATTCAATTGAAGTTTCTAGAGCATTCTGACTCACCAGAACCCTCTCAGGGCTGCTGGGGGCGGCAGGGGCCCCTGCACGCAGTCAGACTCCCCATTTCCTCTTGTCAATCTTGCTTCTGGCTTATGAGAAGCCCACAGACTATCTGTCTAAATACTCAAAACACAGGACTTAGCCTAAAGAAGTGTTACAGACAAGAGGTGCCATCCTCAGACCCGAACCAATGCACCTTCCTAGTAACAAGGCTGCAAATGTGCAAGGCTGTGTAATCCACTGAAACTGGGGAGATAGGAGATGGGTATGAATTTAACCACTGTTAGGTGCCCAGCAAGTTTGACTATAATTAAAACACTGGGGCCAGTGAGATGGCTTAGTGGGTAAAGGCGCTTGCTGCCAAGACTTCTGACCTGGATTTGATCCATGTGACCAACATGGTAGACAGTGAATCCTACTTCTGCAAACTGTCGATTGACTGACACGACACTCACACACACACACACACACACACACACACACACACACACACACACACACACACAGACACGACACACACACACACACACAGACACACACCCCAAACAACTGAAAACATAAAAAATTAATTTTTAAAAAGTTTTCAATAGAGTATTTTAGAAGAAAAGCATATTAGAATGACTAGGCATCTTATTACATTCTAAATAAACTTACCATTTTTTATTTTGAGCTGGGCAGTTGGGGTGCACACCTTTAATCCCAGCACTCAAGAGGGAGAAGCAGATGGCTCTCTGTGAGTTCAAGGCCAGCCTGGTCTGCAGAGTTTCAGGATAGCCAGGACAACCCAGAGAAACCCTGTCTCAAAATAACAAAACCAAATTTGCAGTGAGTTTATACTTTTTCATAAAGCACTTGCGTAATTTGTCATATTTATTCATTTCCGTTTGTATTTTGGTATGTTGATGGTTGAATGAGAATGTCCCTCTTGGGCCCAGATGTTTGAATACTGGATTCTCAGTTGATGGCATTTTGGGGGGTGGTTTAGGAGGTGTGGTTTGCTGGAGGAGTGTGTCACTTGGGAAGAGGGTTTGCTGCTTCCAGCGCTTTCTCTCTCTCTGTTTTTGTTTGTTTGTTTGTTTTTTATTGCACCTCACTCCTTTATTATACTGATCTGGAAAGAGACTTAGTTGTTACGCCCGATCGGGCTCTGAACCCACACGGTAGGTCAAGCAGCTGGAACATGACTCAGACAGTGAAAGACAAAAACTCGGACATTAACCAAGGGCACTCACCTCTACAAAACAAGTCAAAGGAATCCAAACACAGCAAGAGGTACAAGGAGTTTATCCCACAGATATGAGGAATGGCTTATTTTCTGGTGACCACACAGGACTGCCACTAGCAACCTCAGAGTTGTTTTTGGGTGCTGATAATATGTATATGTACTTTTTTTTTTTTTTTTTTGTAAAAGTAAATGTAACATAGACTTGACAAGATTGGCCCCAACCTTCTAGGGCCAGCAGCTCCTTTAGGGTCACAGAGAAAGCAGGGTTAAAGTCACCATGAGGTTACTTCCACTCTCCACTGGAATGACTATGCCCCCAGTTACCTAATGGCAGGAAGAGTGCAGGACAGGTTCCAGGGACAAAACTGGACCGCAGCTTCTCCTCATTGGTCACACCACAGCACAGTTCCCCCCTGACTTCTTCCTAAGCAGACCCTTAGTAAACAAAGACCTAAGAAAAACTATAGTTACTGTCTCTCAACTCTCCTGGTACAGGGAGCTGTCCCTCGATGTGGTCTGAGAACCTGCACCCCCAGAGGTGTTATTCTGACTAGATTCTATAAAGGGAGTGGGTGTGGGGGATAAAAGACTACAATGAAAACGGGAGCCACAGGCCCACATCTGCAGCTACAACTTAAACTTAAGATCCTAAAGATGTAGTCAGTGTGGCAGGTGCTGGGGAGGGTGCAGGAGGCAGGAACAGGCAGGGAGGGTGTTGGGGTAGGAATCTGCCTCCTGGCCTTCACTTCTTCACCTTGCCCTGAGCAGCCACAGCTTTCATGGCTTTACGCACGGTCTCCTCGTCTCCCAGGAACTACATAGGCTTGATGGGCTTCAAGTTCTTGTCCAGTTCATAGACGATGGGGATGCCTGTGGGCAGGTTCAGCTCCATGATGGCCTCTTCTGAGAGACCCTCCAGATGTTTAACGATGCCCTGTGGCTGTTGCCGTGGGCAGAAATCAAGACCCTTTTCCCCTCCTTGATCTGGGAGACAATTTCTTCATTCCAGAAGGGCAGTGCTCTGGCAATAGTGTCCTTCAGGCTCTCACAGGAAGGTAGCTGGTCTTCAGTAAGGTCTGCATACCTGCTATCCTTGCTGATGTTGATGTAGAAGGGGTGATCAGGCTCCATGGGAGGCAGTGGGACATCGTAAGATCGTCTCCAGATTTTTACTTGGGCCTCATCATGCTTAGTAGCAGTTTCTGCTTTATTGAGACCTGTTAGACCCCCATTGTGTCGCTCATTGAGGCACCAAGTCCTGATCACTGGCAACCACATCTGGTCAATGGCATCCAGGACTGTCCAGAGGGTCCGGATTGCTCTCTTCTGCACAGAGGTGAAGCAGATGTCAAATTCATAGCCAGCATCTTGCAACACCTGGCGCTTCGCCTCCTCATGGCCCGCTGGGCTCAGGTCGGTGTTGTACCAGCCGCTGAAGCAGTTCTCCAGGTTCCAGACACTCTCGCCATGCCGGATCAGCACCAGCTTGTAGGCAGCCATGGCGACGGGCAGAGGATGCAGCAGCAACTCTCTCTCTCTCTCTGGTTTTTGATTGTATTTGAAGATGGGAACTCTCAGCTTCCTGCTCCTGTCACCACTATGCCTGCCAAGATGGACACTCAACCCTCTGGAATTATAAGCCAAAATGGTCTTTCTTCCAGAAGTTGCTTTTGATCTTGGTGTTTATCCTAGCAGCAGGAAAGGTGACTAATACAAGACGGTTACCTTTGAAAACTTATTAAAGCTGGGTGTGACAGTGCACACCTTTAACTCCACCAATCAGGAGCCAGAGGCAGGCAGATCTCCGTGAGTTCAAGACCAGTCAGGGCTACAGGGTTAGCAGATAAGACCCTGTCTCAAAAGGAAAAAAGAAATTTGTTGCTGATTGTACAAATTCAATGACTTTGCATGTTGTATTTTTTTTGCATTCAGTAATTTGCTGAACTGTTATTAACAACAATAATTTCTCTGAAATTTCTAGTGTCCTCGGGTGACTATTGCACATGTGGATAATAGATATCCATTTTTTTCTGGTCCCTGTAAGAGGCGTGCAGTGTCACTGAGAAGAGAATTTGCCACTGATGAGCCTTTGAAGGTTAAGGAGCTTGTGTTTTAGTGGACAAAGGATTCATATTTGTATCTGTCTTGAATGAATAGTAAGATTTAGTTAAACCTTTTATTTATTGAGAGAAAATGTTTTTTCTCCCCTAATTTGGCAAGGTGGCAAATCTATTAGTTAATTAGCTATCTAATGTAGAAATGATCTTGTCTACTTGAGATGAATACAATTTGGTCAGGTATCATTTCTTTTTTTTCAGAGAAAGGGTTTCACTATATAGTACTGGCTTGTCCTGGAACGCACTCTGTAGACCAGGCTGGCCTGGTCCGAGATCCTGAGTGCTAGGATTAAAGGTGTGTGTCACTACACCAGCTTTCTTTTTCTTTTCTTTTCTTTTCTTTTCTTTTCTTTTCTTTTCTTTTCTTTTCTTTTCTTTTCTTTTCTTTTCTTTTCTTTTCTTTTCTTTTCTTTTCTTTTCTCTCTTCTCTTCTTTCTTTCTTCCTTCCTTCCTTCCTTCCTTCCTTCCTTCCTTCCTTCCTTCCTTCCTTTCTTTCTTTCTTTCTTTCTTTCTTTCTCTCTCTCTCTCTTTCTTTCTTTCTTTCTTTAGAGAGGGTGCATGCATGCGTGTGTGCATGCGTGTGTTCATGTATATGTGAATACAGGTACCTGCCGAGGTTAGAGGTATGGGATCCCCCTGGAATTGGAGTTACAGGTGGTTGCAAGCCATTTGTTCTAGGTGCTGGTAATTGAACTCTGAGAGCAGTTTATGCTTTTAACTGCTGAACCTTCTCTCTAGCCCCAACTTTCTTTCATACAATACTTTTTATTTTGAGATAGGGTCTCTTTATGGAGCCCTGACTGTCCTGGAACTTACTGGCCTTGAACTCACAGAGATATACCTGTCTCTGCCTCCTGACTAGAGGTACACACCACCATGCCGAGTGTCCCTCCGTGCGCGGGAGTGTTCATGCATGTTTAACATGCCCATTGGTGTGGCCCTTGTTCAGTTCATGCTTAGGCAGCCATGTTAGTGAGACTTTATGGGCAGAGCTTCTGACAGCTCCAGGAAGTGGAATCTCATAGCAAACTCCTTGTTCCTCTGGTGCATACAGGCACTTGTTCTTTCCTGAAATGATCCCTGAGCCTCAGGTACAGGAGTTGTGTAGTCAATGCATCAGTTGGGATGGGGTGCCATGACTCTGCACTTTGATTAGTATGGTTTCTTTAATGGTCTTTATCCATTGCAAAGCAACAGGTTTTCTTGATTGAAGGTGAGGATTATACTTATCTGTGGGTATAAGGACAGCTATTTAGAATGTAGTCAGGACTTATACTGGTTTAGTAAAGTGGCAGTTGTAGGTTCTTCAAGATTCACAACTTTAATAGCCTCAGGTAGTTGGCTAGGTTTCCAGTAGCAGACATGCTTTTACTCATATTGAGTGGGCCTTAAGTCCAATTAGAGAGCTGTTGGTTATGCCAAGGTGTGAGTACCACTACTGCGCCCTTAGGTTATCACGCCTTGTTGGTTGTTGCTATGGTCCATAGGCTTCGTAGCTGGCTGGGATTGCTGGGTGAGTCCTTCCCTTGGACGTTTGCATGGCACCTTGTATGCAAACTGTAAAAGATAGTTCTCAGAGAGGCAGCCTTCTCATCAGTTCCTGCTCCCAGTCCTATGGGCTCCAGAGGGCTTTTAAAACCTTACTTTAAAAAGTTTTAGAAAACATATATACAATCTATCATTTTAAACCTTTTCTTTCTTTCTTTCTTTCTTTCTTTCTTTCTTTCTTTCTTTCTTTCTTTCTTGCGACAGGGTTTTGCTCTGAAGCCCAGGCTACCTTGAACCCTCAATCTTCCCACCTGGAGGTAAGTGCCACCATGGCTGACTTGCTGAAATATTTTAAGTGTAGAATTTATGATGACCAGGTCCTTTGCTGTTGTTCACCATCACTGCCTGCCTCCAGGGCTTTCCATCATCCCAAGCGGAAGCTCCCGATCCACTAAACTGGCCTCTCCATGGCTGTTCCTTCAGCTCTAATGTCTAGTACGTCGTAAAAGTGGAATCATTTCACTTTGCTTTTTATGTCTGGTTCATTTCCCTTAGCTTCATGTCTTCGAGGTTTATCCATATTGCAGTGTATGTTAGCATCAGCTCTGCCTCTGCCTCTCAAGGGCTGGGATTAAAGGCATGCACCGCTACTGCCTGGCTACCTGCACTTTAATTTTCAACTGGGAACAGAAAAATGTCTTTGGAATGTCAATCGGAGGCATTAAAAACCAGCTTAATATTCAGGTCATAAGTCAATCCCTGTTCTCACATAGCAATGGCATGTTTAATTTTTATCATTTAAACATCCTAGCTGGAGTTTTAACTCAGTGGTAGGGTCCTTGCCTATCATGCATGAGACATGGGTTCAATCCCTAGCACTGCAAAAAACAAACCTCACTCTAATAGCAGCAGTCAAAGAGATTCACTTCAGGGGCTGGCGAGATGGCTCAGATGTTAAGAGCACTGACTGCTCTTCCAGAGGTCATGAGTTCAATTCCCAGTAACCACATGGTGGCTCACAACCATCTGTAATGAAATCTGATGCCCCCTTCTGGTGCGTCTGAAGAGAGCAATGGTGTACTCACATAAGACAAAATGAATAAATGAATAAATCTTAAAAAAAAAAGATGCTCACTTCAAACATAACTAGAAATGTATCTTGAGAAATATCCAAAGAAAATCCTGAACCAATTACTTGGCAACTTGGTTCAAGCCCAGGAATGGAATTAACTGAACAGCCATAAATCTTTCTTAAAGGCCAACTGGTATTCCATTGTTTGTATATACCTCATCTTGTTCATCTCCACTCACATTCCAGTGGCTGCTTGGGTTCCTGCCCTTTGGCTATTGTGAAGTGGCTAGGCCCCAAAATGGCTACACTCAGTGCAAGGCTGGGAATGTGCTGAAGGACGCTCACATGTGTCGTGAGGGATAGAGATGTGACCCAGGACATCAAGATGACAATATAAGCTGGGTGTGGTGGCGCACACCTTTAGTCCCAGCACTCAGGAGCAGAGGCAGGCAGATTTCTGAGTTCCAAGACAGCCAGGACTATACAGAGAAACCCTGTCTCAAAAAAAAAAACAAAAACAAAAACAAAAAATAAAAAACAAAACAAAACAAAGACAATATAGGCCTCCTATGCTTACCACAGGCTGTGTTCCTACACTGACTGTATAGAAAGTGGAGGCAGAATAAACCTACCCTATGTACACCTCAGCCTAGGCCACTGTGCCTGGTCTGTATTGTGAATGGGGAGACATGGGTTAACAAAAACAAACAAACAAAAAAGACAATATATGTATTTATATGCATGGTCAGCTGAATCCTCTAGGAAACTCAAAATTCAAAAGACCAATGGTCATCAAAATCATAGAAAAAAATGACTGTGTCAGAGAAAACTTACCTATCTGTCTTACTTAGGGTTTCATTGCGGTGAACAGACACCATGACCATAGCAACTCTTATAAAGGCAAACATTTAATTGGGGCTGGCTTACAGTTTCAGAGATTCAGTCCATTATCATCATGGTGAGGAAGCATGGCAGCATCCAGGCAGACATGGTGCTGGAAGAGCTTAGAATTCTACGTCTTGATTCCCAGGCAGCAGCAGGAGACTGTCTATATTGGGTGGAGTTTGAGATCTGGGCCTCAAAGCCCACAGCAATGAACTTCCTCCAACAAGACCACACCTCCTAATAGTGCCACTTCCCATGGGCCAAGCATATTTAAACAACCACACTATCCAAGGGATGTTATTGTTTGGAATGTCTATGAGTTCCTTGGGATACTGGAAAGCTCATGTGTGAATGCTGTTTCAAGACTAAATGTGATGCCTTTCTACAAAATATCTTATTTATTTATTTATTTATTTATTTACATCCCCAATTCACCCCCATCCCAGTCTCCCCTTCAGAGACCCTCCTCCATCTCTCCTTCCCTTCCCCTGAGAGAGTGGGCCCTACCCTTGGTATCCTCCCCCACCCTGGTTCATCAAGTCTTTGCATAGTAGGCACATCCTCTCCCACTGAGGCCAGGCAAGGCTGCTGGCCCTGTTGGGGAAGGGATACCACAGTCAGGCTACGCTTTAGGAAGGGCCCTGCTCCAGTTGTTGGGGGGCCCACATAGAGGCTCAGCTAGCTAAGCATCTGCTTTGAAGGCCTATGCATGGTTCTTCATTTGTGTCCCACAGTTACTTACAAGGTCTTAGTAACGGATGCCTGGTGTTCGGGTAACACAAGCAGGGGAACCTGGGCTCTGAGCCTGGTGTTCGGGTAACACAAGCAGGGGAACCTGGGCTCTGAGGCACTCACTGGCTGGCTTAATATGTGGTGTTTTATAGATGGGTGCTTTGGAGTTTTACAAGAATGGACATTTGACAGTCAAGCATCGTACTGTTCCTCCGCCACCAGAGGAAGAATTCTAGTGTACTGTTACCCCCCTTATCACACTGGGATGAAAGCAATGGCCGCCCAGTCATCTTTCTGACAGCATTTGGAGTATTTTTGTGGTACCCTTATGCAATATGCAAAAGAACCCTTAGGGAAACTGCCGGAGGATGAACAAGTTAGCAGAGGCTAATGTAGCAGAGTGGGCTTCGTGATGATGAGGACCCAGGCATTGGTCAGAGAGCAGAAAAACTCGGCTGTGTTCCTTTTGCCTCTTTGTTTGTTTGTTTATTTATTTATTTTGCAAAGACTCGGTGAATATAAGTTTTCATTTCTTGCCTCATTGGGCCAAAAGGGTTTAGGGGCCTGAGGTCTGTGCAGCAATAGATTCATTTATGAAACATGTTTTGAGTATTTGGCATACAGATGCTGCATTGCATGGGATTAGACATGGGATTCTCCTAGAACGACTTCTTGATTAGAAGAGGAACTATAAATAAGGTGGTTTGAGAAATTTATACATAATTTGAGAGACCCGAGATTATAATGATTAGCCACTTAGGCAGAAGGCAGTATGGGAAAAAGTAACATGAGGCTGTCAACTTGACACAAGCTAGGGACATTTGGAAAGAGGAAACCTCGGGAGAGAAAATGCCTGCATCAGACTGGCCTGTGGGAACGGCTGCTTTTTTGCTGACTGATGCAGGAGGGCCCAGCTCAGCTCTAGGCAGGAGGTCCTGGGCTGCATAGGAAAACAGGCTGAGCAAAGCTGTGGGCAGGGGTTGGGTGGGGTGGGGTGGGGAGGGAACAAGCCACGAGCAGCCCCCTCCGCAGCCTCTGCTTCTGTTCCTGCCTTGAGTTCCCTTCATGATGAACTGTGAGCTGAGCTGTGAGTTGACATAAACCTTTCCCTCTCCAAGCTGCCTTTGGTCAGCGTTTTATCCCAATAACAGAAAGCACCACGCTAGGACAGAGGACTTGGAAGCTCACAGGAAAGGAAAACTCCAGCAAACCTTCTGTGCTCTTCTCTGAGTCAGTACCAAGCTCGCTCTTGCTCACAGTGTCTTTACTGCAGTTTGAAGAAAGTCCTGCATGCCTCTGACTGACACATGTTAGGAACTAAAGGTCTAATGCTCCAGTCCCTGCCCTCGGAAGCTTAAGTCTAAAGAGGATTCACAACATCCCCTTTTGACTGAGGCATCCCTGGGCTGTGCGATCTTAGCTCAGAAAGTGACCACTGATGAGAAAATTAAGTTCTGCAATAAAACCCACAGCCTATTCTTTTTGTCTTAACGCTGTATGTGGCTACATCAGACATCTGTAACTGCTTCACGCTAAGGAAACAGTGCTAAGCTGCAAGGCCTTGTGTCTCTCTCCCAGAAGAGGAAGCCAAGGTAGAAGGAGAGAGGAGGCCCAGGCACCAGGCAGTGGTCCTGGGATCCAGCTCAGGCCCAGGTCAACCTGATCTAAAGCTAGTAATAGCATTACTGTATTTCTTATTTGGAAGCAATTTGTTGAGTCAGCAAATTGAGTAATTTTTTTTTTATTCAAACATATGACTATACACACACACACACACAGAGAGAGAGAGAGAGAGAGAGAGAGAGAGAGAGAGAGAGAGAGAATGAAAGATTGAAATTTTATTTTTATTTATGTGGGTCAGGTCCAAAGTACAGTTCCCTTCCTCAAATCCTGGTGGTTAGACAAAAGCCAGTATTCCTCAGGAACTACCAAGGGAGCCAGTTTCCTGGCACAAGGGGCAAATGGTATCTGTGGTGCCCATTAGCACATCAAAGCACATGCTGGCCTCCAGGCTTCCTTGGTATCACCAGAACCTGCTGCACATTTCTGAGTCCATCCTGGCTCTTCTCACCCTGCCCCTTACCCCAGACTTCTCCAGCTCACGGCCTCCCCTCCCCAGCTTCTTGTTCTTCTTCTATCCTCCCTATTTTGATCCTGTGCTCTTTTTTTGTCTTCCTCTCAGTTCTCTCTTACACACTCTCTTGGTCTTCCTCTGTCAAAGTTTCTACTCCTGCACAAAACATCATGACCAAGAAGCAGGTTGGGAAGGAAGCTTCCGAATAAGAAATACAGTAATGCTATTACTAGCTTTAGATCAGGTTGACCCGGACCTGAGCTGGATCCTGGGACCACTGCCTGGTGCCTAGGCCTCCTCTCTCCTTCTGCCTTGGCTTCCTCTTCTGGGAGAGAGACACAAGACACACTTCCACACTGCTCTTTGTCACTAAAGGAAGTCAGGACTGGAACTCACACAGGGCAGGAACTTGGGGGCAGGAACTGATGCAGAGGCCATGGAGGGATGCTGCTTACTGACTTACTTCACCTGGCTTACTCAGCTTGCTTTCTTATAGAACCCAGGACTTCCAGCCCAGGGATGGCACCGCCCACAATAGCCTGGCCCCTCCCCCCTTGATCACTAATTGAGAAAATGCCTTACACCTGGAGTTCATGGAGACATTTCCTCAAGGGAGGCCCCCTTCTCTGGGATAACTCCAGCTTGTGTCAAGTTGTCACACAAGACCAGCCAGTACAGTCTCCTTTGTCCACACGCTTTGTCTTTCTCTCTCTCACACACACACCGCCACTCCCCATAGCCACACCCAGTCTGCTGGCCATGTTTTTCTATTGTGTTTCTTTCCGTGCTCTGGACTCCTCAGATCCCTTTGGCTCCATACTCCCTCATATATACAACAGAAACCTTCCACTTTACCTTGGACGGGTCATGGATAGTGTGTATGCCTATGTATATGCATATACATATGTATATATCTCTGGGTGTGTATGCTGTGAGTATGTGGGAGCCTGAGGAAGCCAGAAGAGGGCATCAGACTCCCAGGAGCTGGAATTATAGGCAGTTATGAGCTGACCAAGTAGGGTAGATGCTGAATTCCCGTTCTCTGGAAGAGCAGAAAGTATTCTAACCACAGAGCCATCTCTCCAGCATATAAAAGCTGATTTAAAAATATCCATTACGTAATTTTCTAATTAAAATAAATTATTATTATTATATCATCTAAATTTTAGAATATAAAGAAAAACAGAAAGAAAAAAGTTATTGTACTGTATGTCACAATGTATGTACAGTATGATTGTACTGACAGTTAATTATGAAATGTTTAATTGCATTTCCCTTGAGTTCAGGGCCTGGTGTCATGTGATCGCTCCAGGTGAAGAATAGAATAGCATTTAGTAAATTTAGGACTTATAAAGGTTGGACCGATTGGAGATGGAGGTGATTGTAACATGGAGGTCAAAGCCTACAATACCACAGATGGGCAGGAGGTGTTGGGAGCAATGTGGAGCCATAGAAGAGTGGTGCTCGGCCCTCCCTCCAGGATGAGAGCCTCTGGATGAAGCATCTTAGCAGCCTCTGAGTTGACCAAGGCTGTGGGAGCTCTGCATCTTATCTCAGCCCTGACCCTGCTCCCCCAATTCCACCCCTTTCCTTCCACAGGATCAGATCTAGTGTGCTTTCTCTACTGGGTCCCACTTTGCACCTCCCCCTTTTTTTCCTTTTCCATTTTTTTCAAGACAGAGTTTCACTGGGCAGCCCCAGTTGTCCTGGAACTCATTCTTTAGATCAGGCTGGCCTTAAACATATAGATCCCCTCTGCATCAGCCTCCCAAGTTCTGGGACTAACCATGAGCGCAGCCATTTCCCTGCACTTCCCTGCACTCCCCCCTCCTTTTTTTTTGATATCACTGTCCTCAACAGATCTTCCACTACTGATGCCCACTTGGCCTCTGCTTCCCAGAGGCCCCGGTGGCTGCCAGTGAGATGCTTTGCATTTCTAAGTTTTAATGTTATCTTTAAGAAGTTAGTACCGCTGGCCGTGGTGGCGCATGCCTTTAATCCCAGCACTTGGAAGGCAGAGGCAGGCAGATTTCTGAGTTCGAGGCCAGCCTGGTCCACAAAGTGAGTTCCAGGACAGCCAGGGCTATACAGAGAAACACTATCTCAAAAAAAAAAAAAAAAAAAGTTAATAAGTTTCTCTCTCCTTCTCTCTCTCCTTCTTTCCTTCCTTTTTTTTTTCTTTTGACAGGGTTTCAGGTATTTCAGGTTGACCTTGAACTCACTTCCCACTTTAATTTGGGGAGTTCTGGGATTACAGACACACATCACTTCTTCATGCAGCATTTGGGATTGAGCCCAGGGCTCCATGCCTGCGAGGGCAAGCACTCTATCAACTGAGCTATGTCCCAAACAGTGTTAGAATTTTATATCTAATAATATCTAACAGACTATCAATTTTGATTTTAATACACAGCATAAATGTTATTCTAAGAACTGTGTTTTCATGGGATTTTACTTACACACTATACATTTGAAGATTTCTTTTTTTTTTTGGTTTTTCGAGACAGGGTTTCTCTGTGTAGCCCTGGCTGTTCTGGCACTCACTTTGTAGACCAGGCTGGCCTCGAACTCAGAAATCCGCCTGCCTCTGCCTCCCGAGTGCTGGGATTAAAGGCGTGCGCCACCACGCCCAGCTCATTTGAAGATTTCTTAACTGAGTATAAAAATGTTTTAGGAAGTACCACAATGGTAGGGATAGAATCCCAGCACTTGGGAGGCTGAAGCAGGAGGATTGAAAGAGTTTGATGTCAGCCTGGTCTATAGAATGAGACTCTGCTTGAGTGAAAGGAAGGAGGGAGGGAGGGAGGGAAGGAAGGAAAGAAGGAAGAAAGATGGACAGAAGAACTCTGGGGAGCCATAGAAGAAACTCTGGGAAGAGAATGGGAAGATTGGATATGGAAGAGGCCACATCAAGGCAAGAAGCCTTTCAATAGAAGAGATGGGCAGATACACAGGGAAAGCAGAGGGGCCCCTGGGAACCCCGTGGCTGCTGTCTAGAAGTGCCTCGTACAAGCAGTCGATAAAGTCTGAATCATGTGGGAAATCAGAGTAACGCAGTAAAAATGCGTTAGTGCTGAGTGTCCTGCCATGCCAGCTAGTGCAAATCACACACTGAACACATAAAATAAATATATGAAACTAGCGTCCTCTGGAGCTGTGACTCCAGCCATTGCAGGAGCTTTTAGGGGTTGCTAATAAAATACTAAAGCGTTTTGGCTATCCGACTTCATATCCAAGATGGCAATACACTGTTTGCAGATGGCTGCGGCTCTTGCCTCCCAAGGCCCAGAGGTCTCCCTGTGGGCTGTCATGGCCTTCTGGAGCCTTTGCCTGTTGCCCTGAGTCTGACAGTGAGGGAGATGGTTCCACTGAAGGTGGTGCTTTCTTCCTGACATCTGAGGTCTGCTTTGACATCTGCAGTTACTGGTCAGAGGCAGAGATTCTCCTGTTTCTATCATGATTTCTGAGGGACTAGTACCCTAGGGTATATTCTCTATCTAGCCCTCATCATTGCCCTCAAAGGCCCATTTAGTTTTCTGACCTCCCCCTCCCCCAACCACACACCTTCGCCCTTCTACCTAATTGGCTGTGAACTTCAACTCTGCCCAAGTGTGGGGTTCTCACCCTGGGGACCCCTTTGTGCCCTCTAATGCTCAAGTTGCAAACCTGATCTCTTAGCTATGCCTCAGGAGACAGGGTACAGCCAAAGCTGAGAGCTACTGGCTTAATCAGCCATTTCCCTGGTGGAAGGCAAAAAAGGGCAGGGCAGGAGGGAGCTCTCATTACAGAGTTTGAGGCAGGCCCTTTTCAGGACAGAGCCAGGTTACCTGGCTCCTGTTCTACTCTGCATGGCTGCCATTGGTATTTCCATGGAGGAAATGCACACAGACTTACCCTTGATAGAGACAGTTGGGTTTCCTTGGTAGGTGAATCCTTTGTACCCTCCCACTCCAACCCTCACGTGGGCCGCGGACTTGGAGTTTGAAGGAAGAACAGCAAGATCATACACCTGTGGCTGGGAGTTGGGGCTGTAGTTCATTGGTAGAGTGCTTGCTTAGCATATAGGAAGGCCTGGGTCTACCCCCAGTACTGGGTGTAGCTGTGCAAGCCCAGAATCCCAGTTCTCAGGAAGTAGAGGCAGGAGGATCACAGACAAAGCTCATCCAGGGTACATCGCAAGTTAGAGGCCAGCCTGGGCTATGTAAGACTGTCCCAAGAAAGAAAAAAAAAATAGTGTTTATGTTTGATAGGGATAACCACATGACCCTGTTCCTTAGTCCTCCTCAGTGGGAGCTGGGTCCCTGGCCAACACTTGATAAGCTTCATTCCAACTTTCTCAACTATTCTGGTAGGCTGACATTTGGGCCGCCTTTTTAGTAATAGAAGATATGGTCAGACAGTGAAGGTGTCTCCAGCTTAAGGGAACTTGTAACTCGTTGTGGGTATGTAGCTAGCCAGGGTTGGAACAGGGACTTAGACCTTCTCCCGTGGTGAGGTCCAGATTCCAGTTTCCTTGCCTGCTAGCTCTGTGTAATCTTGGGCCTGACACACAACCTCTGCCCAATCGGAATCAACTGCGAAACGGGGAACTGCCACCCTAGTCTGCCTGGGCTTCCCTCCAGACAGAGCAGGTGTGATCATAGATAAACAAGCAAACTTGAGCGCATGGTTGGGCAGCCATACAGACTTTGGTCCACATCAGTGAGAGATGCAACAGGTGTTGGCTGACCCACACATTCCTTAGAGGGAGCAGGTTCAAGTTAATCCTTTATTCTATGAGCTTCAGATGATATACCCCGTGACTCCAGCTTACACTGCAGGCTAACGTCCTCTTAGGTCCTCCCCTGGGACACTGCAGTCTAAAGTCCTCCCAAGGCTTTCCTAAGCTGCAGCTTCCTGGACTCTGTGTGGGCCCATTTGGGATGACTGCTTCCTGCGCATGTGTTTCAGTGACTACTCTGTTTGCCTTTCATGTTTTCCCTCATGACTATATATGGTAAGGGAGGAGGCTTACTGTCAGGACTTCCTGATGTAGGGATGGAGGCCGGTTGTAGGCCGACTGTTTCAGTTTTGACTGGGTACAGATCCCATTTGTTCACGTACCTCTTTGTTCCAGACACCTCATTTCTGTGGTCACCAAAACCTAAGTACAGGGTTTGGATGACTCAGTGGTTAAGAAAACTTACTGCTCTTACAGAGGACCCAGGTTTAGTCCCAGCACCTGCGAGGTGGTTCACAACCATCTCTTACTCCAGTTCCAGAGGATCTGATGCCCTCTTCTGACTCCTACAGGCTCCACATGGTGCACATACATATGCTTAGGCAAAATACCCATACACATAGAATAAAAAAACAAATAAATCTTTAACAAAGACATAAATGTGCTGAGATCTCTTCTTTAAAATTTTTTAAATTTAAAATTTATATTATTATGTATGTGTTCATGGTGCTTATACATGGGTGGGTGTGCTGTGGCAGACATGTAGAGGTCAGAGGATGCGTCTGTGGAGTTAATTCTTTTCTTGCCCCTTCCTGTGAATTTCAGGGATTCAGATCAGGTCACCCGACATGCATGGCAAACACCTTTAACCCCCAGAACCATCTCACTGGGGTTGAGGGCTCTTCTTTGCCATTTTTCCGTAGGCTTTTCTAGATCTTTACTTCGAACCTACTAACTTTATTTTATGCTTCTGTGGACAAACTCTGACCCCTTCCCCTCAGGGTCATGAGCTGTGCCTTCTGAGCAGAGCCATGGTCCTCCTCCCGGGTTGTGGTGAGACTGAGTGAAAGCATCAGGTACTCTGGGAACACTAGCTGAGTACGGTGGACACTGGGGAGCACTGAGGACACTAGGTGGGCACTGAGGTCACTAGGTGAGCACTGTGGACATTAGGTGAGCACTGTGGACATTAGGTGAGCCCAGTGGACACTGTGTGAGCATGGCGGTCACTACTAACTTGGTGAAATTATGTAATGACAGTTGTCTCGTGTGAGTTATGATGACAGAAAGTTCAAGGTACACAGAAGACACTCAGTAAGCTGAGCAAGTCTAACTGATGTCTCTGACCCCTGCTTGTCTAGGGATCCAGTGTCCCTGCCTAATTCCTCTATTATCTTACTCTCCAAGTGGTTGTTGAGATTCACTGGGGTACGTTTACAGCTGTCTCATGTGGTCTTGTTGCTTATTCAGTTAAGTTTTAGTTGTGTTAAAATAAACATAACTGCCCAGTATGGCCACACTTGCCTTTAACCCCAGCACTTGGGAAGCAGAGGCAGGAGGATTTCTGTGAGTTTAAGGCCACCTGCTCTATGAAGTGACTTCCAGGACAGTTAAGGCTACTCTCTCTCAAAACAACAAGAGGTATGCCTTAACTGGTTTTTGTTTGTTTGTTTGTTTGTTTTTTCATTAAAATTTGGGGAGAGGTTGGTTTACATTTTTTCTTATTTAGTTTTATGTGTATGGATGTTTTACCTGCATTTATTTTCTGTGTGCTGTGAATGTTTCTGGAGGAGACCAGAGGACAGCATTAGATCCCCTGGAACTGGAGTTACAGATGACTATAACTCCACAAGGATTGAACCTTGGTCTTCTGGAAGGGCAGCTAGTACTTTTAATTGCTGAGTTGCCTCTTTTGCCTCTCACGGTTTCTAAATGTACAGTTTAGTGTAGTACAGATAGTGTATTAAGCATGCTATCTCCACTATGAACTTGAGCCACCTTGTAATGTAATGTCCCCAATTTTTGTGTGTGCATGTTCTCTCTCTCTCTGTGTGTGTGTGTGTGTGTGTGTGTGCATGTGTAGAGGTTAGAAATCGGTGTTGGGTGTCTTCCTTAGTCACTTCTCCACTTTATTACTTGAAACAGCTTGTCATCTTGGCTAGACTTCTGGCCAGTAAACCTGAGGGGTCCCCATCTCCACCCCCAGATCTGGAGGGGACACACTATCACACCTGGCTCTTTACACAGGTGCTGGAGATCCAAATCAGGTCAGTGTCCTTGTGCAGAAGTCACTTTGTCCTCTGAACCATCCATGAAGCCACTGTTTGTTTCTTTGTTAAGATAAGGTCTCCTTCTATAGCCCAGGCTGGCCTGGAACTCACTGTGTAGCCCAGGCAGGCCTCAAATTTGCACCTTCCCTGCCTTCTCCTCAGTGTTTGCAGATGTGTACCACCACACTGTAACCTTCCAGGGACATTCCTCTTACATCAGTCACTCCAGCGGGGACATCAGACTTTACATTCCTGGCCGTTCAAGGGCCAGGACATAAGTCTGGGACCAGGCTTAGTCAATTAGCTGCAGCCATGCAGACCTTGATTACACAGAGGCACAATATACAGCAGGTCCTTTGTTAATATAGATGGCAGTAGAAGAGCAACTACCTTTCATGGTGGTGGCTCCCTGTGGCAAAGTGAGGCTTCTCATGACCACATGAAGGCATCCAGGTGCCTGGCACAGTTCAGTGTGGGTGATTCTCCTCTCTCTCTCTCTCTCTCTCTCTCTCTCTCTCTCTCTCTCTCTTCCTTTCTTTATTTGAGGCAAGGTCTCACTATGTACTTTGTCTGGCCAGGGGCTTGCTATGTAGACCAGTCTGGCTTCAAACTCATACAGAACTTCCTGCCTCTGCTTCATGATTATATTATAGATATTCCTTTCATATATTATTGCTTTATGTCCATTTTGAATTCCTTTTTCTTAACTAGCTAGGCACTAGAACCATGCCTGCATTTTATTAGGAAGCTACCAGAGAAAAGAGGCCACAGTTACCTGAATCCCCCTTGCTGTGGGTTCTGTGTCTGCTGTGGATGCTGTGCGTGCTGTGGGTGTTGTGTCTGCTGTGGGTGCTGTGGGTGTTGTGTCTGCTGTGGGTGCTGTGTCTGCTGTGGGTGCTGTGTCTGCTGTGGGTGCTGTGTCTGGTGTGGGTGCTGTGTCTGCTGTGGGTGCTGTGTCTGCTGTGGGTGCTGTGTCTGCTGTGGATGCTGTGCGTGCTGTGGGTGCTGTGTCTGCTGTGGGTGCTGTGTCTGCTGTGTCTGCTGTGGGTGCTGTGTCTGCTGTGTCTGCTGTGGGTGCTGTGTCTGCTGTGTCTGCTGTATCTGCTGTGGGTGCTGTGTCTGCTGTGTCTGCTGTGTCTGCTGTGGGTGCTGTGTCTGCTGTGGGTGCTGTGTCTGCTGTGTCTGCTGTGGGTGCTGTGTCTGCTGTGTCTGCTGTGTCTGCTGTGGGTGCTGTGTCTGCTGTGTCTGCTGTGTCTGCTGTGGGTGCTGTGTCTGCTGTGTCTGCTGTGTCTGCTGTGGGTGCTGTGTCTGCTGTGTCTGCTGTGTCTGCTGTGTCTGCTGTGTCTGCTGTGTCTGCTGTGGGTGCTGTGTCTGCTGTGTCTGCTGTGGGTGCTGTGGGTGCTGTGTCTGCTGTGGGTGCTGTGGGTGCTGTGTCTGCTGTGTCTGCTGTGGGTGCTGTGGGTGCTGTGTCTGCTGTGGGTGCTGTGTCTGCTGTGTCTGCTGTGTCTGCTGTGGGTGCTGTGTCTGCTGTGTCTGCTGTGTCTGCTGTGGGTGCTGTGTCTGCTGTGGGTGCTGTGGGTGCTGTATCTGCTGTGTCTGCTGTGGGTGCTGTGTCTGCTGTGGGTGCTGTGTCTGCTGTGTCTGCTGTGGGTGCTGTGTCTGCTGTGGGTGCTGTGTCTGCTGTGTCTGCTGTGGGTGCTGTGTCTGCTGTGTCTGCTGTGTCTGCTGTGGGTGCTGTATCTGCTGTGTCTGCTGTGGGTGCTGTGTCTGCTGTGTCTGCTGTGTCTGCTGTGTCTGCTGTGGGTGCTGTATCTGCTGTGTCTGCTGTGGGTGCTGTATCTGCTGTGTCTGCTGTGGGTGCTGTGTCTGCTGTATCTGCTGTGTCTGCTGTGTCTGCTGTGGGTGCTGTATCTGCTGTGTCTGCTGTGGGTGCTGTATCTGCTGTGTCTGCTGTGGGTGCTGTGTCTGCTGTGTCTGCTGTGGGTGCTGTATCTGCTGTGTCTGCTGTGGGTGCTGTATCTGCTGTGTCTGCTGTGGGTGCTGTGTCTGCTGTGGGTGCTGTGTCTTCTGTGTCTGCTGTGGGTGCTGTGTCTGCTGTGGGTGCTGTGTCTGCTGTGGGTGCTGTGTCTGCTGTGGGTGCTGTGTCTGCTGTGTCTGCTGTGTCTGCTGTGTCTGCTGTGGGTGCTGTGTCTGCTGTGTCTGCTGTGGGTGCTGTGGGTGCTGTGTCTGCTGTGTCTGCTGTGTCTGCTGTGTCTGCTGTGGGTGCTGTGTCTGCTGTGTCTGCTGTGTCTGCTGTGTCTGCTGTGTCTGCTGTGGGTGCTGTGTCTGCTGTGTCTGCTGTGGGTGCTGTGTCTGCTGTGTCTGCTGTGTCTGCTGTGGGTGCTGTGGGTGCTGTGTCTGCTGTGGGTGCTGTGTCTGCTGTGTCTGCTGTGTCTGCTGTGTCTGCTGTGGGTGCTGTGTCTGCTGTGTCTGCTGTGTCTGCTGTGGGTGCTGTGCGTGCTGTGGGTGCTGTGTCTGCTGTGGGTGCTGTGTCTGCTGTGGGTGCTGTGTCTGCTGTGGATGCTGTGCGTGCTGTGGGTGCTGTGTCTGCTGTGGGTGCTGTGTCTGCTGTGGGTGCTGTGTCTGCTGTGTCTGCTGTGGGTGCTGTGTCTGCTGTGGGTGCTGTGTCTGCTGTGTCTGCTGTGTCTGCTGTGGGTGCTGTGCGTGCTGTGGGTGTTGTGTCTGCTGTGGGTGCTGTGGGTGCTGTGTCTGCTGTGTCTGCTGTGGGTGCTGTGTCTGCTGTGGGTGCTGTGTCTGCTGTGGGTGCTGTGTCTGCTGTGAGTGCTGTGGACAGAACATCCTTGCTGGGGACTTCCTTCTGATGGACTGGTCAGGTCCCAGTTCCTTTCTTGTCTGTTCACTTGAGGCAGGGAATGCTCTGAGATACAGCTAGCTCCTCCTCCCTGTTGGGGTCTCTGGGAGAGAAGTCATTTTCATTAATTGTGACAGATCACAGCTGGGAAGAACATCCTGGTGGGCTGTCCTATCCAGGGTTTTATTCCTGAACATCTGCTTTAACTGTAGTACTTGCCTGGACACCAGGCTTACCACCCAAACCCCCACCCCCATTTTTTTTTTTTTTTTTTGAGACAGAGAGGTTTCTCTGTGTAGCCCTGACTATCCCGGAACTCACTCTGTAGACCAGGCTGGCCTCGAACTCGGAAATCCGCCTGCCTCTGCCTCCTAAGTGCTGGGATTAAAGGCATGCGCCACCACTGCCCAGCTCCCAATTGTTTGTTTGTTTGTTTGTTCGGGTTTTTTTTTTTGTTGTTGTTGTTTTTTGTTTTTTGATTTTTTGAGACAGGGTTTCTCTGGATAGCCCTGGCTGTCCTGGAACTCACTTTGTAGACCAGGCTGGCCTAGAACTCAGAAATCTGCCTGCCTCTGCCTCCCAAGTGCTGGGATTAAAGGCGTGTGCCACCACCGCCCTGCTGGTTGTTTTTTTTTTTTTTAAATGATTTTTAAAACTACACTGTGTGTGTGTGTGTGTGTTTGTGTGTATGTCTGTGTCTGTGACCCGCCTGCTGTCACATGTGTGTCCAGGTCAGAAGACAATACATGGAGTCACGTTTCTCCTCCTGTCTTGTGGATTCAGAGAGTTGAACTCAGGTTATCAGGCTCCGTGGAAAGCTCCTTTACCCTAAGCCATCTCACCAGCACAGGCTCTGTCTTTTTCATTAGAACTTTCTGTTGGCTTCTCAATGGTGCTGTCTCGAGAGGTGTGCTCTGTGGAGAGGCACATTTAAAGATCCAGAGCAGGTGTCCCTTTCTTTGGAAAGGGACCAAAGAGAGAAAGGGGATGGAGAATCTCTATGGCATGTCTCTTGCTTCAGCTTCAGCTTTCTCTGCAGACTTATGCCTGTTCTCACTTCATGTAGGTTGTGATGACTGAACGCTTTCCCTCAAATACAAAAACAAACTCCCTAAACATGCAGTTATGTACTTATTGATTTATGTGGGGGTGGGGGTGGGCTCGGTGGGTGGGCACATATCATGCTTTATGCATCCGAGGACAACTTTTAGGAGTTGCTTCTTTCCTTCCACCATGTGTGTCCCTGGGGCTCAAACTCAGGTCTATAGCCTTTAGACTATTCTCACTGAGCCGCCTTTTCCTTGCCAGGATTATCTTGGAGACCTAAGGTAAGAAAGCATTATGTTTCTGGGAACCCACAGGCTAGAGGAAGGGTGCAAACAAGCCCGGGCTCAGTGGGTAGTTCCTGAGAGACCATCACATTCCTAGCATCCAGACTGTGTCTTACTTCATGTGTGCCTTCCTTTCATGTCTGCAACTCTCTCAGGGATTGCGTATTCACTCATCTGATCACCCCTGTTGTCACTTGCCTTCCCGGCATCCTGGATTTGACATGAGCTGGTGGGCATGTCATAGAGCCTGCTTGCCTTCTGCCCAGGCCATGCCTCTGACTCCTGCAGCTCAGAGAGCAGGGTTCCACTTTCCCTTTCCAGTGGGTTTCTGTTGCCCGAGTCTACATTCTGATCCCATCTCAGGGCTAGGATGGAGATATCTCCTGGTAGAGGAACAACTGTTCCCTCTCTATGCTTTGTTTTTGTATTGAAAATACAGTATGGTTGCCTCCCAAAGCCCATTGGACCCAGCCTCAGCTTCTGCAGCCTCAGTGATGCACAGCTCCTCCAGGGGGATGTTAGCAGTGTGTTCTAGAAGACTGGCTGGGTTCTTCCTACTCTCTTCTCCAGGTCTAGTTGGAACCCAGGCCTGCCTCAGTTTCTCATCTGCTAGAGCATTACCTGTACGCAACTATTCATTTCCCTGAGTGTAAGAGATGGTTTTCTAGCATGGGATGGTGGTCTAAAGCCAGGCCAAGTTTAAGTAGCATTTTCTACTTACACGAGCACGCTCTCTTGGCATCTTCTGGCCTTGTTGGTTCCTGGGAGCCATGGCTGTCTGGGTTGTCTTTATAATTACAGGAACATTTGCTTTATATCTTTACCACAAAGAGTCCTATTCATGGATTTTTTTCTTAACATAAAAATTATCTTCTTCCTAGGGCAGCAGTTTTCAACCTGTGGGTTGTGACCCCTTTGGAGTCATATATCAGATATCCTGCACACCAAATATTTACATGACAGTTTATAACAGTAGCAACTTACAGTTATGAAGTAGCAACAAAATAATTTTATGCTTGGGGTTCATCACAACATGAGGAATGGAATTAAAGGGTCCCAGGATTAGGAAGGTTGAGAACCACTGTCCTGGGGGGTATAATGCCCTCTTCTGGTCTCTAAGGGCACCACACACACGATGCACTTATATACATGCATGCAAAACACTCACACACATATAAACAAACAAACAAACAAACAAACAAACAAACAAATCTTTTAAAAGATTGCCCTTGGTGCCAGGTGGCGGTAGCAAATGCTTTTAGTCCCAGCACTCCAGAGGCAGAGTAGAGGCAGGACAGTCTCTGAGCTGGAGGCCAGCCTGGTCTACAGAAGGAGTTACAGGACAACTAGGACTATACAGAAAACTAGTTTAGTTTTTGTCTCCAAAAACTAAAAAAAAAAAAAAAAGTGTCCTTGGGTTCTGATATCCCAGAAGTCACCAGTGAACTTATGAGTACTGTCATAATCATAATCATGTTTAGGTGTCGTTTCCTCGGGTGTTCCCCACCTTTAAACAATTATTTATTATTATTGTGTGTTCCTCCACACGTGTGTGGCGGTCGCAGGGCAGCTCTGTGGAGCTAACCCCCACCTTCCGCCCTCCGGCTTCCTGCAGGTTCCAGGACTGAACTCAGGGCAACAGAATTGGGTTCCAAGTTGCTTTACCAGCTGAGCGATCTCTACAACCAACCACTTTTAAAAGTTGTATACTTTTTTTTTTTTTTTGGACAGGGTCCTTGAATGGCCTGAAACTCACAAAGTAGGCTAGGCTGGCTGGCCAGCAAGCTGGCGGATCCACCGGTCTCCACCTCGCCAGGGCTGGGATTTCAAGCACTTCGAGAACACAGTCTGTGAACATTTTCAAAATCGATCTTTGCCTACAACACAGGATGAATCAAATTCTTGTGAAAGACAGCCTGTCTTGGAGCTTTAAAAATACAAATTTCTATAAACTCTCTTTGCTGGAAACAACTTCTTGAGAGGAAGGAAGTGGGAGAGACTGATGAGATGGAGCCCATAGAGCTAGAGGACTTTAATCCAAATCCGAAGCCGGGTATGAGGTTGGTGCGCATCACCCTAGAGGAGGCATTGGTGTCAAGCCTCTTAATGGACCACTTCTCTATACAGGAGCTTGAATGAATCTCACTTATAGAGTATCATCACTATGTGGCCCTGACTGACCTGGGAACTTGTTATGTAAAACAGGGCAGCTAGGAACTCATAGAGGTCCCCCTGCCTCTGCCTCTCCAGTGCTGGAATTAAAGACCTGCACTACCATTGCCTGCTGCTTTTAACTTTTTAAATGTGGCTACAATAAATTAACAACAATGTAAGCGATTTACATTGTATTTCTATGGTTATAAAGAGGGCATGTGTCCAATCACTGAGTGCCAAAGGTCATATTCTGTGCAGCCAGACCTCCTGAGTGTCCAGGATATTCCCACATATCCAGGACAGGGCAAAGGGACTTGTCCCTGCCCCAGAGAACAGCTGTGCTTCTGCTTTGAAAAGTGGCCACCAGAGCCCTTCTCAATCGTGGTTCCTGGGACATCGTTTCATTATTTATTCAGTTTTTTTTTAAAAAATAATGCATTGCCAAGCCTAACCAGCGAAGTACAAGGAGAGAACTCTGTTTAATGGTCATGCCTCGCTTTGGCTCGGGTGTCGTAATTTCTGGTATTGCAGCAATGACCTCAGGCCTGCAGAGCTCTTCCAAAACATAACTCAGACTCCTCCTCTTTTCCCAGGGCAGGCCAGCATTCAGCCTTAGCCAGAGTGACACAGGCTCTTGCTCATTCCCATATTTGTCCATTCAGAGTCCTTTGAGCATCTCAGAGTGTTAGATGCCGTGCTAGGCATTGGGGATGAAGGGTGACAAGTGCCAATCTAGAACCTGCAGGGAGGGAAGAGAAGGGTGGATTCTGTCCTGTCTCGGGAAGGCTTCTTTCAGGAGGTAACATTTCTCTTGAGTTTTGAAGGGTGAATAGGAGCCACACTGCAGAGGGAGCATCGCAGCCTTGTATGATGATAAACTCTACTACAATCCCCCCAGAGAGCCCTGGGAATCTCTGGGGGTAAGACCAGCCTTAGCATTCCCTGAGTGCAGCCATTTTAGAAAGCATGCATTAGGGGAACGGCAGAGAGGCAACCCTTAAAAAATGACCACGGCGTGAGGACAACCTTCCAAAGACTAAGCACATCTCCAACCTGCCCAGGAGTCACGGACAACGCAAGGATATGGGCTTTGAAAGCAGATATAAATGCTGGCTGCTAGAACTCAGCCTGTACTATATTCATTGACTTAGGGCTTTGATAGACAGATAAGTGTTTATTGAGTGTCTACTTTGTGCCAGGTATTGGAAGCTGGGAAGTGATCTTGGTTTTGCTTTCCTAGGGCTCACTGCCTTGAGGGGGAGGGGGCGAGATACTTCTCAAGCAGTGTGGAGGAGAATGTGAGGAGAGCCCTCAGGAAGGCTCCCCAGTTGAGTTCCCTGCAGTCAGGAAAAGCTTCCCAGAGGAGGTGGCCTTAAGGAGATAGCTGGGCAGAATCTGTCAGAAAAGAGGGTAGAGGGAAGTAACTTTCCATGCAGAGGCAGGACTGAGCTTGGTGAATTCAGAGAACTGCAAGTGTTTACACTGGCTGGAGTGTGACTCGGTGTGGGGGAGGGCTAAGAAAGAAGTTGTGAGGCCTGCCAGATGCTTCGGCAGGGCAGGCAAAGGTGCTTGCTGCCTGAGTTTGATCCCTGGAAACACACGGTAAAAAAGAAAATTACCACCTCCTGCAAGCTGTCCTCTGACTTCCGTGTGTGTGTGTGTGTGTGTGTGTGTGTGTGTGTGTGTGTGCACATGTGTGTGAATGTGGGGGTCACATGTGTCTCACACACACAATCACACACACACACAATCACACACACACACAATCACACTCATATACAGGCATGTATACACACACACATACACATAAAGAGAAAATTTAAAAGGAAGAATTGGAAAATATCAGCATAGGCTGATCATGCTAAGCCTTCCGCGTAAAGGTGTGGAGTCTGTGCTTTGTGATGTAGACAGTGGGGAACCGTTCTTGATCAAGCATCTTCCCACATGGGGTGACATTGCACACACATCTGTGCCTCCTCTGCACTTTCCACTGCCAGGGTGAGGGCTGTGCCAGGAGGTGTGTCCCAGTCACCCCCTGAGGTGCCTTCCCACCTGGTGTGGTGTGACTCAGGATGTGGGGAGAAGAGGCAGAAGTGAAGCCAGGCACAGGCCTGGGCAGACCGGGGAGGCCAGGTATTCAAACAGTGAGAACCGGGACCAGATCCAAACCTAGAGGGGAGGGGAGGGGAGGAGAAAGGAGAGGAAGAGGAAGGGGGGCAGAAAGGGGTGGGAACAGAAGAGGGAGGGGAGGAGAAGAGGGAGAGGATAGGAAAAGCTAGGAAGAAAAGAGAGTGGGGCCAGAGGAGGCTGGGTGTGGGGAGGAGAGGGAGGAATGGAGGGAGAAAGGCTCTGCTCGGTGCCTTCATGGTGTGAAAAGTCCAACTTCACCAAGCTCTGTTCTGGGGTGGAGGGTGTTTGTGGTAGCAAGCCGAGGCACCCTGCCTGCCTTGGGCACCTCCTTTCTTTTTGCCTTGGTGTGACTCACACACAGGAGAGTTGAAGAGCAACCATTAACCAATTGGCTATGGGGCTAACTAGTCCAGAGTGCGGCAGCTGGTTGTGAGGCACACTGAGGAGAGCCACGCTCAGTCAGGGCTTCCTTTCTCTCCACAGCCCTTCCTCAGTTTGCAAGGCTCACCGCTCTTGTCTGGAATTGTCTGTTCAACTCTTCTGTCTGTCATTCACCCAACAAATGCCTCTCAAATGTCCCCTGAGGAAGACAGTGTGACAACTGTTACATGTCCACGCTCTCCTTTTAATTTTGAATCTTCCCAGAGTCCTTTAAGGCACCAGGCAAAGCTTGCAGGGTGCTACCCCAAGCTTCTTGGGGTCAATCGGTCTTGCTGTACATGTGAGTACTACACAACTGGACTCATGCTAAAAGATTCATTTGCTTTTATTTTATCTTATTTATTTTCTTTTTTCTTTCTTTTTTTTTTTTTTTTTTTTTTTTTTTTTTTTTTTGGTTTTTGAGACAGGGTTTCTCTGTGTAGCCCTGGCTGTCCTGGCACTCACTTTGTAGACCAGGCTGGCCTTGAACTCAGAAATCCGCCTGCCTCTGCCTCCCGAGTGCTGGGATTAAAGGCGTGTGCCACCATACCCGGCTATTTTATTTTTTCAAGGTAAGGTTTCTTTGTACAGCCCTGGCTGTCCTGGAACACACTCTGTAAACCAGGCTGGCCTCGAACTCACAGAGATTCTTTTGCCTCTGCCTTCTAAACTCTGGGATTAGAAATGTGCAGCACCATGCCTGGCTTCTCTTTTTCTTGCACAAGGAGGTTTGAAGTATTGTTCGAGCAATGTCCTTGTGATTTCTCGGTGCCTGTCAGGGAGTCCCCTCCCTACTGAAACTGCTGTCGTCAATCTTCCCTTCCTGTGCTTTAGGAGGTCACCACCCTGCTCCCAGACCCTCACCCCACTTCCGGTCTCCACACAGTGAAGGTAAGGGAGTCTTCACTCACTGAACTTACATCAGGCCTGCGCTGAGAGAGTTACAGAGGGCGTTCTACCTAGTCCTTTGTAGCCAAGAGAGAGGGACTATTGCCACCCCATTTTTGGAGAAAATGAAGCTCAAAGCTAAGAGATGATTTTCTCATGTCATGTGTGGACCACGTGGTAGACCTATGACTGAAACTTGAGGGAACTGTTCTCTTTTTTGAGACAGTTTTGCTGTGTGGTGGGCTGGCCTGGAACTCTTGATTTCCCTGCCTCAGCCTCCTGAGTGCTGGGATTATAAGCATGTGTCACCACGGCTGGCTTCAAGGTTGGACTTTGTGAAAGTCCCAAGGCTGGCTAGGTGGCATCAGATGCTGGGATCCTCTGTGGCTTTCTCCCCTTGCTAGATATTGGACCTGCATCTGCAGAAATTACGATGTCTCTTGTTAGTTCCCTTCTGACCTTGGTCAACTCAGTGACAGTTTCTGTCTCAGATGATCTGAGGTAGCCAAACAATGAAAATTACTTGGGCAGGCCCTGGCTACACGTGTTGCATGGTGACTGCCATTTGGGTCGCCTGACTTCTCCAGGACACTCACAGTGCCACAGGGAGAGCCGTTACCTATCGTAAAGAGCTCCAGAAGAGGCCTCTTCCTTGTCTCAGAGGCCTTGGGAAAGTTTGACAGTCTTTGCGTAGTCAAGCATGGAGAAATATCTAGAAGGTATCCTCTAACAGGACGGTGGAGATGTTTCTCCAGCTGGAGCGAACTGATGAGAGTGTTCACTGAGAGTGCCCTGGGGTCACATTGCTGAACAGGAAGTTGGGTTTGAAGGAAGCTGGCGGGCCTCCAAAGAGAGTTCTCCTGTGGTTTCTAATCTGCTTTAGGTTTTCAATGGTCCATTGCTTTGTAATCCATAGCGCTTGCCTGATGAGACCCTGCTTGCAGCAGGGGAGTTTGATCCGGTGACATCCTGCCCCCTTTCATCCTGCTTAGAAGTAACTTCAAGTCACAACAGCTTCAGACTCCAGATCACAGATCAAGGTCCCATACTAGAGTCTGGTGGAAAGCTTTTGGCTATTGGCAAAGTCCTGATTCTCCCAACCTGCGTTAATCCTAGGCTCTCTTCAGCCTCTCTGTAACCCCTGCAGAAGTGGGGAAGCAGGATGTGTCTTCCACCTTCTGGGCGGGCACGGAGAGGACTATACTTCAGTGTGGTTCTGCATGCTAGAGTAGACAGAGCAGGCACACCCAGCTCAGGGTGCCACATGCTCTCAGGCATGCCCTTGAGTGCCTCAGCAGGGTCCAGCACTTTGACTTTTTTTTTTCATTCTTTTTTTTATTAGATATTTTCTTTATTTACATTTCAAATGCTATCCTGAAAGTCCCCTATACCCTCTCCCCCTGCTCCCCTACACACCCACTCCCACTTCTTGGCCCTGGCATTCCCCTGTACTGGGGCATATAAAGTTTGCAAGACCTATGGTCCTCTCTTCCCAATGATGGCCAACTAGGCCATCTTCTGCTACATATGCAGCTAGAGACACAAGCTCTGGAGGTACTGGTTAGTTCATATTGTTGTTCCACCTATAGGGTTGCAGACCCCTTCAGCTCCTTGGGTACTTTCTCTAGCTCCTCCATTAGGGGCACTGTGTTCCATTCTATAGATGACTGTGAGCATCCACTTCTGTATTTGCCAGGCACTGGCATAGCCTCACACGAGACAGCTATATCAGGGTCCTTTCAGCAAAATCTTGCTGGCATACAGCACTGTGACTCTTACAGCCCCATGGGAGTATTCGAGTTGAGGGAAGCTTGTGTTAGCTGCTGGGGTTTGGGGCTACTACCCCAGCATTCCCAAGCTTGACATGAACGAGATGTAACCTTTCTGTTAAGCCAGCAAGATTTCAAGATGTCTCTGCCGTGACAGCTGCATTAATGACCTAATGCTGTCAGCATTTACATGATAGTTTCCCAGTTTGCTTAGCATTCTCTTAATCTTCCTAAGTCAGCCCCGGACTCTCCCATGGAGTCATAAATCTCCCAGTGAGGTCAACCACCCAGTTCTTCAGCTGTGATTCCTACCCTTCATCCTTAATTAATCCCTGGCCCTCCTGATAGGCCTCCAGGGTTCTCTCTGCGTGATGGGGAGCCAGGAGGTTAGGCAGAAAGGGAGAGCAATTATGCTGAAGAAGAAAGAGGCAGGGTGGAGCAACCGTGGAGAGCAACCCTTCTGGATTCAGGAACTTCTGCGAATCTCTGCGAACATTAGCATCCATACCCAAACCCCAACTCGAAAGTGAGACACTCTAGGACTTAAAGGTGATGCTGCCACCAGAGCTGCATATAAGTTCCTCAGCCCAAATTCTGGGTGGAGGCCGAGGTGATAAGTGTCTGTTAGGATGATTACCAAGGTGAAGACTGTGCTTCAGGATTGAGTAGGGAATTTAACTCAGGTGTGAGTTTTGCTTTGGCCTCCGCTTGAGGGAGCAGAGCCATCATAGAAAGGATCGTTTCAGGGTATGACAGAGGGAATGTCCCGGGACTGGGACCACATGGCAGGAGTCATCTGTCTCTTCAGCGAGTGCCCAGCTCCCTGGGTTTCTGGGTACCGTCACCAGGTCGATGCTCCTTTCTTCCCTTGGGTTAGAAAGAAGAACTTCCTGGTCTCCTCCCCTCCCCATAGAGTGGACATGGTAGCCGTGAGGTCAAGTACATTGTGTATTGAGCATTTACTAGACAGAGGCTTCCAGGTGTAAGCTAATGGAAAGATCTCGCTTTGAAAGCATTCTCAGTGAAGTAGGGGGGGCAGGCAGAGGTGAAAAACCAAAGAGAGTCGAGCGTGGCATCGAGAACTAACTGGATGGCATCCTCAGAGGGAACATGGAGCTCACCTGCTCTGTAGGCATGGTGAGGGTGGGCCCTCGAGAGTGGGCGTGGCCTCAGGCTGGCTGTGATGAGGAGCACAGAGGGCCCAAGGAAGTTCTTGACTGGTTGAAGCTCCCGAGGAGGCCAGAGTGACAGTGACCAGTCTGACAGCAGAGCTGAGCAGGCCACTGTGAGGCACTCATAGGATGGGCTTAGCGCAGGGAACTGATGGGTCCAGATTTGTTTTCTGAAGGCCATGTTTATTATCTGTGTTTTCATTGTCATGGACGAGCGCGAGGGCAGAGGCAGACCTCAGCAACCCAGCTGTGCACTTTCTTCAGTTGCTTCATTTTTCAGTCCCCTCCTAGGGAGTTCATGTCACTGTAGCAACACGTAGACAAACATTTTTCGCTTTAAAAGATGTATGTGTAGAAGCTGGAGAGATGGCTAAGTGGTTAAGAGCACTGGCTGCTCTTCCAGACGACCTGAGTTCAATTCCCAGCAACCACATGGTGGCTCACATGGGGTCTGATGCCCTCTTCTGGCCTGCAGGCATTCATTCATGCAGAGCCCTCACATATATAAAATAAATAAATAAATCTTAAGGAAAAAAAGATTTGTGTATATCTATGCATCAAGGTCATGCACGTGTCTCCATGTGGATGCATCAAGGTCATGTATGTGTCTCCATGTTAGTGCATCAAAGTCATGCACGTGGCTCCATGTTGATGCATGGACACATCTTTCCATCAAGTCCTCCCTACACAGGCAGAGTGTGTCTGACTTTGAAGCTTAGCTTTGAAATAACACTATGCAGAGATGGGCAATCATCAGCCTCAAAGCCCCTGTTCCTTGTTCAGTCCACGAGAACGCCTGCATCAGAAAGAGCTGCACACAACCTGACCCCTGGGCAATGAGGCAGAAGGGCAAAGCCGGCCTAGTGGCTCCTTCTGTGCTCAGCATTCTTGTTTTGTCTGGTTGGAACAGCTCATAGATATTGTCAGTAAAAGAAACCTTCAGAGCCTGCTCCTGGCTTCTGCCCAGGGGATACTCCTTTTAAAGTTTCTGTTATGCCTGGGCCCCTGTCGTGGCATTCAGGGATTCCTACACTCAGGCTGGTTCCTTTACCAAACACTAGACATTCAGAAACCAGGTATGGTGCCAGGTTAAACAAGATGAGCCCTCTGCTCACATGGGGTTATCTTGTAATGGTGAACAAACATTTGAGCAAGATCACTGTCGGTGTTGTGTTTTATAAAAAGATAAGGGGAGAGGGAATATGTTTGGTGGAGATGCAGTCAGGTGTGAGGGAAGGGAGTGCCTCTGGGGGCCCATGCTGAGGCATCCCTTCCCCCTGAGGGACCAGCCATTATAATGGTATAGTATAGGATAGAGTTTATTCAGGGCATGGGGAGGGGAGTTGAGAGGGTAATAGAGACTGAGAAAGGCAGAGAGACAGAGAGGGAGTAGAGGCCGGCTGTGAGCATGTGGAGAGAGGGGGAAGAGGGTAAGGGAGCAAGAGAATGAGGACAGGGCAAGGGGGCCCCTTTTACAGTGAGTCAGGCACACCTGGCTGTTGCCAGGTAACCGTGGGGCGGAGCTTAGACTAAATGCCAACAGTCAGCATTAATTAGTCCAGGAAGAAAAAGAGATGACTTGTTGGATGTGGGGTGGGACTCCTCAAGCTTGATTGGCAGCCAGGCTGTCTTGCTCTTTCTGGGACATGCCACCTTTAATGGTCCACCCGAGCCCCCCGACTGACCATCCTTCTTCCTGGAAAGCCGTTGTCCTGGATCCCCTTGTGGCTGCAGACTTTGGATTCATTTAGGTCTCAACTCAGACATTCCCCTCCTCATGCTACCCCCTCCCCAGTCAAAATAGCCCCTGTTTTATGCCTATGATCTGCCTCAGCTACCTGAGAACCGTTGATTTGCTAAGGAAAGAGAATTCTGTGTGGTCAGTGTAGAGTTCATCAGAGTAGGCCTGGGCGTGGCCATGGCCGATAGTGACAACCTTTAGTGTTTGTCTTTGCTTCCATCTTATTTGAAATTAGATCTCTTTGCCATTCATCATGAGGCACTCCAGGCTAGCTGGCCAGAGATCTCTTGGACATCCCCCTGCCTCTGCTTCCCATTTTGCAGTAGGAACATTGGCATTGCACACATACTACACTTGCATATATATTTAATGGATGTAGTATTACATATTGATTAATAAATTCCAGCGTGGGGTTGCTTCCCGCCTCCGTGGTTTATGTTCCTGAGTGAAAGACACCCACACAGCCTCTATATTTTAATATGCCTTAAACAGCACAATAGCTGAGCGACTGCCTAACCTCTGTGATGTTAGAATCTACCTTCCGCTAACAATTCCAAGTTACTACTCACAAGTTTCTATGTTCCATTCCGGCCGCTCCAGACCCATTTGTGCCACTCTCTGGCCTGTGCTTTCTTGGCCCACAGCCTGGGGTGCTCTCCTTGCTTCTCTACCTCATGGCGCTTCTGTGTCTCTTCTCTCTCCACACTCTGCTAAAGCATGGTGGATCTCCCTTCTCTCCTCCCTGTCCCAAGCCCAAGAAATCCTAAAATCCTGCCTCTCTTTCTCCTTTCCAGCTATTGGCATCTTTATTTACCAATCAGAACCAACTGGGGGTAGGTTCCCAGAAACTACGTGCAGACCCTCTTGTACAAACAGTTTTTTTTTTCCGGGGGGTGGGGTGGGGGAGACATAATTAGCACACGTAATACAAGCAGCTCCAAATGGGTTCCGCTGACTCAAACTCAAGAGTTTACACCTGAGTGGCATGTGTGCTTTTCATCCACTGAGCCATCTCCCCAGCACTGGAATGAAAATGAATTATACTAAACATACATGCAAGCAGTGAATTAATCTGGTGGCTGTATTTATTTACCTCATGCTAATCCCAAATAACTTCACAAATAAATCAAGATTCACTTAAGACTGCACCTCAATAGCTGAGCGGTTAAATGATGTATCTTAAAATTCTATGCTAATCTGGCTAGCTCCCAGCCCTGCCCCATGATGCTTGCATATTATTAGTAATCTGGTTCTTCAGAGCTCTTCTTCTTCATTCCAATTCCTCTGCCCTCCCTGAGGATCTGACTCTCCTCTCCTTCCTCTGCTGGCAGATGTCCCGCCCTATTCTCTATTCTGCCCAGCCATTGGGTGATCAGAATTTTTTGACAAGGCAGAGAATAAATGGTAAGAACTGTTTACACAAACTTGAGACAGGAGATTCTGGATATAAACATTACAATGTCATGTGTCCAGATTAAAACAAGATTCGAGGGCAGAGAAAGCAGCATTTGAATAACCCAAGGGTGAACTTGACACAGCCTACAAAACATTCTTCCAACCCTGGAGGGCTAGAACTCTTCAGCTGTCTGAGAGGCTGGGGGAGAGAAGGGAAGGCAGGTATAGCTGGCACAGGGATTTGCCCCAGGGAGGCAAGCGGTTCTTGACAGTTTACCCACCGCTCGCAGCGGATTCTAGGGAACCTGGGATTTGTTGTTTTACATTTTAAGCCTCAAGCAAGGACATTAACTCTAAATGTCTTATTAGATTTTTTTTTTTTTTTTTTTTTGAGCCAGAATCTAGCTACATGTCCTAGACTCTTCCTGAACTGGTGATTCTCCTGCCTCACCTTTCAAGTGCTGCTGGGATTACAGGTGTGTCATCAGGTCTGGTACCATTCAATTCCTGCTGGTACTGTAAGTTGATTCCTAGGAGTGAGCCCCCTCCCCCCCAAACCCTGCCTCAGCCCCTCCCAGCATCTCCTCATGTGCACAGCCAGGGTAAGGAGCTGGGTGAGTGTAGGTGTCCAGAGCAGTTTCAGAAAACCCAGGGGACCTGGGAAGACACCTAGGCTCCTTAAGTCAATAGCACTTCCTCACAACAAAACAGACCAGTTCTGAGGTAATTGCTGACTGCGCTCTCTCTCTCTCCCTTAAGCGAGATGGGCTCTTGTCCAGCCCTTGGGGGCTCTCGAGGGCCTTGAGCTATTGTTTGGTCACCAACATTAAGAGGCCTCTCCTAGTGCAGGTGCAGGGCTCATGGAATAAACACACTTTCCTCCCTCTGCAAACCCTGAGCATCTGATAAACTGATTTTCATATCTAGATATGTCCTGCCCAGCTGCACAGGCCCTCGGTGGGCAGGGGTTGGATTTAATAAAATAGAAATGGCCAGGGCAGCCGGCTCGCTGCCAGGACTGCTCCACAGAATTGCACTTTACCCTCAATGTGTCCCTGTGCTCTGTGCCATGCAGATCTGAGCGCAGGCTTACTGCCTGAACTGGGCCAGGAGCAGCGGAACAAGCCATTCTTATTTTAACCGTAGCAATGCATGGAATCCAAAGTGCCTGGTAATCACTGGAAGGACTTTGGGTTTTATTTTGCGTCTTCCCCACAAAAGAAGGCAAAAGTGTTGGCAACCATTGCATGCAAACCGAGTCCTGTTTTCAGAATGTCTCCGAGACTTTGAGTCACAGCATGACACTTAGCTGGAGCCGTGGGCAGGCTTATAGTTAGTCACGTACAGCAGAGTGACAATCACAGCTGTGACGACATCACTCATGTACTTACACATCATACGTAGCATTCTCCTTAAGATGCAAGATAAACAAACCGGTTCCTAACCCACGACCCATACTCTGGGATTCCCAGGCTCCAGTTTCTTTTAGGGACCTCCTGACAGTGGCCGCTTGTGGCTTACTTCTTTAGCTCCTGTTTTTATTTCTTTACATTATTATCACTGTCGAATAAACACAAGGTAAACCTTACCATTTAACTATTTAAGAATGTACAGTTCAGTAGTGGTTAGTACATCCCCTACTGAGCCACACCCTCCCTCCGTCTTCTGTACCCCAAAGGATCTCACCCTAAAGGATCTGATCTCATTACACAGCTCAGGCTTGCCTGGAACTTGTGATTTTCCTGTCTTAGCCTCACAAATGTGGAGATTACATGTGTGACTCCATGGCCAGTCCCCACTATATTCTTTTCAAAGGAAAATTATTTACTTATTTGTTTGTTTTATGTGTATGAGCGTCTTCTTGCCTGCATGTATGTCTGCATACCACATGTGCATCTGGTGCCTGCAGACACCGGATGAGGGCATCAGATCTCCCGGAACTGGATAACAGATAATTGTGAGCCACCTTGTGGGTGTTAGGGATTGAATCCAGGTCCTCTGGAAGAGCAGCCAGTGCTCTTAACGGCTGTGCCATCTCTCTAGCCCTTTTCCTCTTTCTGTTGTACAGCCAGTGCCTCAGAGGGTAGAAAGTCATAAGACAGTGACTGTCATGCCTGAGGAGAGGGCACTGCCAGCTGGACCTACGGAAGCAGAGCCTGGGGCCTGACCTCCTTATAGTCACATGCTACAGGATGTTAGTACCCAGTTCCTATCCTCCTGCCCATAAGGCTCCTTAACTTCCCTCTAGAACCCCCCGCTCCTCACCCCACTGGGGAGAGGTGGCATATGTCCCAGGCTTATCTGGCTCACCAGAGTCCTCTGGACAGCAGTTGACTGTTAGGGATAGACAAGGCATCCAAACCAAGTTAGTGAAAATAAAGCTCAGGTGTGTGCTGGAAATGTGGGGCCAGACTCTCCCGGGGTTGCTCAGCTGATAGGACGTGAGCCCAAAGATGTTGGTGGCCAGCAGGTCACCTCATAGAGCAAACCTGCTGGCAAGAATAACTCACAAAGCTAGCATCAAGGACAGAGGAAAGATATCCTGCGAGACAGGGTATAGATGGAAAGCCTATTATATCTCCTTCCTTCCTTCCTTCCTTCCTTCCTTCCTTCCTTCCTTCCTTCCTTCCTCCCTTCCTCCCTCCCTTCCTTCCTTCTTTCCTTCCTTCCTCCTTTCCTTCCTTCCTTCTTTCTTCTTTTCCTCCCTCCCTTCCTTCTTTCCTTCCTTCCTTTTAAAAATGTCTTATTTTAATTGCATATGAGTATTTTGCCTAATTTGTGTCTGTGTACTATGAGCTTGCCTGGTACCCTTGAAGACCAGAAGAGGGTGTCAGGTCCCTTAGAACTGAAATTACAGTTTTGAGTTACCTCAGGGGTCCTGGGAATTGAGTCTGGGTCCCCTGGAAGAACAGCCAGTGCTCTTCCCAGCTGAGCCATGTCTCCAGCTCTTCTCTCCATCCCTCCCTCTGACAGAGCCTCACGGAGCCCAGGCTGTACAACTAAGGATGAGTTTGAACTTCTGATTCTCTTGTCCCCTCCTGCAATTACAGACAGGCATGCGCCAACACATCAGGTTTCATGCGGTGCTGGGGATTGAACTCGGGGCTTTAAGCATGCTGGGCAAGTACTCTGCTAACTGAGATACGGCGGCAACAGCCACATCTCTTACTTTTCCACAGGAGGTGGCTTGAGTCGGGCTTTTGTGTATTGCAAATCTAGATCCTTGCTAAACACACACTGACGACTAGACGGGGAAATTGTGACTGGGTGGACAGAAATGGCCACTGGACTTCGGTATCGTCCACATTTATCTATACACCAGCCTAGAGCTGACTTCCACACTGCAGTCCTTTTCTTAGGAGTTATATTGCAGACGAGGAAGCTAAGGTGGTGATGCAAAGGTTTCCATAGGGGCCTTCTGAGTACAGCACACAGGTCCCAGGCTGGACCACTCCAGAGACGCCCAGGGCCAGTAGTAAGACAATGAGATGAAGGGATAGGAGCTGCCTTAACTTTTTAAAAATATGCTTTTTTTTTTAATTAGGTAATTTCCTCGATTACATTTCCAATGCTATCCAAAAAGTCCCCAATACACTCCCCCCAAAAATATGCTTTGACATTTAGCATGTGTGTGTTTTGGGGGTGTGGGGAAGGTGGCAGGGAGCTGTGCCGTGCTATACATGTGGAACTCAGGTCAGTAGACAGCTTGCAACAGTCAGTTTGGTCCCTCTGCTGCTTGAGACCTGGGAATTGAACTTAGTCAAGCTTGGAGGCATGAGCCTTTACTGGCTGAGCCATTTTCTCTGATTCTGGGAGCCGGCTTTAGTAAGGCACACACATACACACAGTCCTGAGCCTCTCTGTGTGGCTTTCTAACTTAGCTCTCTGAGTACGTGGAGGGAGGGTGGAAGACCCAGGTGAGCAGGATTAGCCTGGGGTGTTTCTCAACTGCATGGCCGAGTGAGCACAGACCAACTGGGTTAAAATCGTGAACTGGAGTGCTTCAGAGCCTCACAGGCGATTTGAATGGGCATCAGGTTTGAGAGCTGGTGACTTGAGGCAGTGGTTTTTCAAGGGAGGTGGTGGGGCCCCTCCCACACGCTCTGGCTCGGTTGGTCTGGGCTGGAGTCTGAGAATTTGCATATCTAACAGGCCATGGGTGAAGCCCTGCTCTGGCTGCACGGCCCAGGGCAACACCTTCTCCTTCAAAGCCAGTTCAAAGGACGCCAGATTTGAGGCTTTCCAGACAGGTGTCCTGTGTCCGGCTTAGCTACCAACTGATTATATCTCTGGCTAAGTTTCAACTGCAGAACCTGCAAGTGGTGTTACACCCTAAGGATCTTTGGTGAGTCTGTGGCCTCCAAATATCTTAATTTTGGTAAGCCTCAAAGAGCTGGTGTGGTTTGGGCATGAGTGTGTGGAAATGAGTGAGCTTGGCCATTCCTGAAAGGGCCAGGTTCAGGCCTGGGCCAGAGGGTGTTGAGGCCAAGAGGAGCCCTGCTTGCTTCTTGAAGGGATGGGATGGACAGGATATTATCAGCTATCTGTGGCTGCTGGTACTGGCTGAGTGGTCTCTTTCCTTGGTATCAGTGTTCTGAAGAGGCAGGAGTTATTACGAATGCAGTAGACCCATCTCAGTATTTTACAGTTTACCCTACTACTGTGCCACTCCCATTTTACAGAGGGGCTCACTGAGGCCTGAAAGATGAAGCCAGCTGCCAAGACCAAGTAACTTGTTCATAGGAGAGCTAGGTTTTGAACTCAGTTCTTTCGTGGCTCTGAATTAGACATGTTTCTTCCTGCTGGCGGCCAAGCCAACTAGCCTGGCATCTGAGTCTGCCTGTCCTACTCATTGGGTCCCTCTGCCTTGGCTGAAGCAGTTTGAGGAGGAGGGGGTGTTCATACATTCACAAGCAAGTGTCTCCATCGCACTGAGTGGGAAGGAATCTGCTGGACTTGGGTGTGAGTCCCTGTGTCTCTACACTGGCTGTGCTGAGAAACCAGTCAGTACCAGATCAGTATGTCTCTTTGAGTTACTAGGTTCCTTGGGGTTCTCCAGAGAAGCTGCCACTAGGGTGTGTGGGTATAAGAAATGAGCTCAAACAGTTGCAGAGACCACTGAGTATCAATATCTGCAGGGCGAGTAGGCTGGAGACCCTGGATAGTTGATGTTTCAGCTGTAGCTTGGGTCTGAAGGCCCTAAGACAGTCAATGATGGAGTTTCAACACTCTCCCAGAGACACTCAGAATAATCCCTGAGCATTTCATGGTCCAGTCAGTTTGATAAAACTCAAGCCACAGTACAGTCCCTTTGTGAAGTTTCAGGGTCTGGTCAGCAGCACAGTGTCCAGGGAACCATGGGACTTCTCCCAGGCTGCTGCTGTCCTGAGAGAGAGGCATGTCAACTGTGCCTCCACAGGAGGAGGCCATCTGAATTCTCGCTGACCAGCCAGATGTCACCAGCATCTTGACATCTGTGCTCAGCTTAGCTGTTCTCTGAGGCTGAGCCAGAGCTGCCCAGTGAGGCGGGCAGTGAGAGACCTCTCTTGTCCCACTTCCCTTCCAGGGAACAAGTGGGGAAGGGAGCTGGAGCTGAGGGGGCTCCCAAAGCTTCCCCATGTGTGGACTAAAGATGTTGGGACAGACTTGGTCAGAGGCCACATTTGAACCTGAAGCCAACAGGTCCAGAGGACACATGGCCAGGTCCTGCCTGGGGATTGTCTGGAGCATGGCCTCTATCATGCAGAGTGGCTTGGGTCTTGGGGTTAAACCACACCGTGTAGGTATCCCTATGCAGAGTAGTATCCCAATGTGCTGACCCTTGCCCAGGCATTCCTTACCCTTAGCTTCCAACTCCAGAACCTGCTGTGCCTTACCCCCTCTTTTCCAGCCCCCCTGCTCTGCCTGACCATGAATGATAAACTGACCAACATTCAAGCTTTCCAGAAAACCACCTTTGTGAAGCAGCTTTGTGCTTCTGTTGATCTCTCTCTGGGTTTGACACAGTTTAGTTTCCTAGTGCCTGACCTGTAAGGGTGATGAGGAGGGATAAGTTGGGGTTCCCTTCTGAGAGAAGGTGCCTCTGTGCAAGGCTTCATGGGGGATGAGCCAAGATAGCCCTCAGGGTCTGTATCAGTTAGTCTTCTAGAGCTGTGATTAAGACACCATGGCCAAGTCAACATATAAAAGGAAGTTTAATTGGCCTTATAGTTCCAAAGCATTGAAATCTATGATGGCAGACTGAAGGCATGATGACAGGCAGCTGGAACAGTGGCTGAGATCATCTTGATCCACAAGCAGGAGGGAGGGAGGGAGGGGTGGAGTAGGGAGGGAGAGATAGAGATAGAGATAGAGAGAAACATAGAGACCAGAGACCAAGAGACACAGAGAGGCAGAGTCAGACAGAGACATGGGACAGATAGAGATGAGAGAAACAGATGACAGAGAGAGATAAGATGAACAGAAAAACATAGAGCGAAAAAAGAAGAAACAAGAGAAGCAGAGATGAGAGAGACAGACAAGAGAGACAGATGACAGAGACAGGACAGATGGACACAGAGAGAGATGGGATGAATGGACAAAGAAGAGAGAGGATAGATTGACAGAGATAGCTGGACAGAGAGATAGAGACAGACAGACAGACAGAGATAGAAAGATAGAGACAGAGAGACAGAGACAGACACAGACAGAGACTACAGAGAGAGACAGTGAGAGACAGAGACAGGGAATGGTGCGAATCTTTTGGAGCCTCAGAACCCACCCTCACTGACACTCCTCCTAATCCTAATCCTTCCCAAACAGTGCCACCAAGTACTCAACCATGTAAGCCTAGGGGAGCCATCCACATTCAAACCACCACAGCATTCCCGGAAGGGGCTGGCTGTCTGCTAGAGAGAAGGAAAGGTCTCTTGAGAAGGTCGTGGTGATGGAAGCTGCAGCCTTGGGAAAGGCCAGCACAGGAGTAAGATGGAGGTGACGAGGGGCGTGGTCCCAGCTGCCTATACTCCAGCGTACTCCTAACCACACTAGGACTATGATGCTGTCCTGGCTAATTTTGTGTCAACTTGACACAAGCTGGAGTTATCACAGAGAAAGAAGCTTCAGCTGAGGAAATGCCTCCACAAGATCCAGCTGTAAGGCATTTTCTCAATTAGTGATCAAGGGGGAAAGGCCCCTTTTGGGTGGTGCCATCTCTGGGCTGGTAGTCTTGGTTCTATAAGAGAGCAGGCTGAGCAAGCCAGGAGAAGCAAGCCAGTAAAGAATATCCCTCCATGGCCTCTACATCAGCTCTTGCTCCCTGACCTGCTTGAGTTCTAGTTCTGACTTCCTTTAGTGATGAACAGCAATATGGAAGTGTAAGCTGAATAAACCCTTTCCTCCCCAACTTGTTTCTTGGTCATGATGTCTATGCAGGAATAGAAACCCTGACTGAGACAGATGGTAAGATTTTGAGTTGTGGGTCTGCAGCCTCTGTAGGGTATTTTGTCTTTGAATGTTTTGCCAGGGGAAAGAGGGCTGTTGGCTGTATAGATTCAGGTATGTGTAAATCCACGTATATTTGTTGATGCCTGGACATGTGCATGCGTCGTTTGACCTCGGAGGTCCTGGAAACCACAGAGTGCACCAAGCTCCTAGATCTTGGCTTCTGTAACCATTGTCAGCTACAGTGAAGCAAAGCTCCTTGGAGGAGCAGCTGCTCCCAGATGACCTGGGAGCATGTGTGCTGCAAAGTAAGGACAAATTCAGGGGGTAACTTGTAAGGGGCAGAGGACTGTCCAGAAGGGGCCCAGGTTTGGGCTGTTGGGTGTCAGCACAAATAATGACAGTAACTAACAAAACCATGGAAGGAAACTGGAGTCTCAGAGCTCATAATTTATATAAAGAGTGAACACGGGGAGAAGGCCAAACCTTCTACTCTTGCCTTGACGGCATACTCTTGATCTTGTCATAAAGAGGTAGAAGCTGGCCCAGGTTAAGAGTTAACCTGTAAAAATAAGTCTGCACAGCCCAAACCAACCAACCAAACCCTAAACAACAAAAACAGAAAGCCCTCAGAACAACTCAGTGACTAAATGTGGTATGATTTTCGATTAGATCCGGTTCTGGAAAGGTGGGGACAAAAGGTCTGTTGTTAGGACAGCGGCAACATTTGCATGAGGTCTGTGGATTGGATGTTGATTTCCTGGTTGGTAAGGCATGGCTATGAATCTCTGTGTGTGTGTTTTTAGGCATGGCCAAACATCGCCTCTGCAACGTGCTCTCCAATGGTTCAGAAAATACTAGCTTCGCATCCCCCTCAGCACACGTGGGAACAGAGAGGGTCCACATGCATGTGCCAATGCGGGAAAATATATCTGCTAGGAAACTGGGGCACGGGAAACTAGGGTAGGCTTTGGCATTCTGACAGCTTTTCTGCAAGTCTGCTATCATTTCAAAATAAAATGTATTTAAAGGAAAGTTTAAAAACCACTCAGCCTGACTAATCCCCAGGGGGCCATATAACATGCAAGAGAGCATTTCTGTCTGTTCTTTTATGTGGATTTTTATGTAGCTAAAATCATGCTCTATGTACAACTTTATCCCCCCATGTCATTTAGCATGGTGACATAAACATGGTCCTGAGTGTTACTACAGTCTCCATAAACGTTGTCTTTAATGGCCCTGGGACGCACCACTGAGAGACTCTGTCAAAGCTTACCCTGCCAACTCTCATGGTGGCAGTATGTAAGTTTTTGCCTTCTAAGAGTTATGGATCCTGTTGCAGTGAGTAGCTCTGATAATAAAGCAGCTTGTGTTGCCTTTAGAGCAGACTTCTAGAAACAGAATTACAAAGGTCCCGGAACATCTTAATGCAGTCAGCCCCCCGCCTCCCCCCTCTCCCTCCCCTTCCTATCCCTCCACCCCCACCCCACCAAATGCTTTCCAAAGCTCCTGAGCAGCCACAGTGATATTTATTTTCTGCAGCCTCCTTTACTGTGTTTAAGAATCCTTTACTCAGGCTGGGCATGGTGGCCCACAGCATTCATCCCAGCACTCCGGAGGCAGAGGCATGGAAGATCTCTGTGAGTTTGAGGTAAGCCTAGCTTGCATACTGAGCTTCAGGACAGCTAGGGCTACATAAAGAGACCCTGTCTCAAAAATAAAACAGAAAAGTCCTTACTCTTTTAGATTTTCTCATCATTCTTATGCAGGAACCATGCCCACCTTCTCTTTGTTATCTAGTCATGGTTAACAGTGACCTTAGTGGTTCTAGTGAAGTAGGCACGCCTGTGCTCTTTTGATAGTTGAAGGGCCATGACTTAACTGTACGTTCTGCTGACTGAAGAGTAAGAGGCCGAGCGAGGCTCATGCGTGTCACCATGCTCTTCCTTGGCTTAGCTGGGCCGGCTGCTTTTCTGAGAATGGAGCCCACACCTGGTTTGGTCTTTATTCAGGTAGAGAGTTCTCCTAAGACCGGAATCCATACCTGGTTCTTTCTAGAACTATCTGAACTTCAAGTTGACTATGTGACTAGCTCCCTCCCCAAGGGAGGTTGGCCATTCATAGGGCTTCAGCCTGGGCCACGTCCAGTGAGTCCCTCCGCTCAGTGTTCACTGCCCAGCCTATCAGTAACTCCTGCTGACTTTCATTTTAATACGCCTTGTCCTTTATATTATTTGGGTAGGATCAGAGTTATAAAAGCAATTTATAGTCTGTAAAATGTCAGGCATTCTAGAAAGGTGTAAAAGAGAAAGCCCAGTCACTGCAAAGTCACGTCCTTCCTCTCTGCACAGGGTAGAATATGGACTTAGGCACACGGAGGGTCGGTTGGGCGGTCCAAGGCTTAGCCACGATAAGAATGTGCTCTGGGCTCACAAGACAGTTAGATGAAAGCCAGATGCGGAGCAGCTGCTTCATTCCCAGGCAGCATCCACACGGCAGCCTCTGACTCAGAGAGGAATAGAGTCATATTTGTCACTAACTTGTGATGCTGCCTTGGGTAACTGATGAGCCATGTGTGATGCTCATTCGTAATCCCAGCACTTGGGAGGAGGGTGCACGGGCTAGCCTGGGCTACTCCTGCATGGTGAGATCCTGTCTTGGAAACAGATGAGCATACGTTGTGTTAAAGTATTATCTGGTTGGATCTCCAAATCAGAAGTGACGTCTGAGTGCTATAGCATACAGACATTATGCCCACGGGCTCTCTGGGGGTTCAGAAATTAGAGCAACGATTTAGACAAGCGCTTGTGGGAAACGGGAGGAGGCAGCTTGAGAAAATAGACAGGCCTATAAGAATCTAAAACCCAATGCCTAAAAGTCCCTGAAATCGGATAAATGGATGTGTTTACCAAAGCTAAAATATTCAAGAATGCTAGTGAGATGCCATACAATCTGTAAAACAGCGATGAGAACCCTCCACCTGTTCCTGTGTGTCATTATCCAAGGATCTTGTCCCCTCTTGGGGTTGGTTCGCCTGCAGCAAGCAGCAGGCCGAATCTGGTTCTGTGAAGGAGCCGTGCGCACTCTCTGCAGCAAAATTTTAGAAGACCAGTATAGGTAGGTGTCATGAAATCCTGCTTTGTCTGAGGCTCTTCAGTTCTTTGCTTCTCACGCTGTGAGACTACACTCTGCAGTCTGCGCATGCACACGTATGTTTTCTTAAATCTTCCTCACGGACTTCCTTGGTGAAGTGCCCTTCAGATTAAAGGACCATGATCCCTGACTCCTTGAGGTCACTGGAAGGGCTTCCTAGTGGTGCTGAAGGGGCCACTGGCCTTATTCTGTAGTGTAGGTGCTGGGGACTGGGCAGGGGGTAGGGTGGGGGGAGATATGGGGCAGGGGTTTTCCCTCAGAAAAATGTAACATTGTTCTAGCCTGTTCTTCTGTGGCAAAATATGTCGGGCCCCAAGCATCCTGCTCGGCACACAGGCGCATCCTACTTCTGTGAGATAGGTGCCATTAATTATCCCCACCTTACAGGCAGAGCGGTTTAATCCCAGAAGGGCTGTGCTCACCCTCAACCCCACCACCACCATTTTTGGGATATGGGAATAAACTCTATGCTGCTCTGTGTCCAGCTGTTTTCACTGACACACTTGCAGATGGGGTGACAAGGACAAAAAAGACGGCCTCTTAGTCTCACCGTGACTGGCCAGAGCCTCTGGGGTTTGTCTTTCCCTGATCTAGCCACAGTAGAAAGCTCTAGAGTGCAGAGCCTTTGAGGAAGGCTGCGTGGCTGCTCTGTGTCCGGTCTTCTCTCGTCTCTGCTTCCACAGGACAGGTCCCCACCGTGGCACAGGACAGGTCCCCACCGTGGCACAGGACAGGTCCCCACCATGGCACAGGACAGGTCCCCACCGTGGCACAGGACAGATCCCCACCGTTCCTTCTCACACTGACCCCTCTTTCCTTTCTTTGTCATTTTTTAAATGTCTTATCTCCTTCATCTTCCCATTCTATCCTTTCTAACTTTAAAAAATAAACCAGACATGGTGGCATATATTTACAGCCAACATTCAGGGGGCCTGAGCAGCAAGGTTGCAAGTTCAAGACCAGCTTGGGCAGGCTACATAAATAGCAAGACCCCCACCCCCATCTTTCTTTGCAGATGTTTGGTTTTTCTTTTCTGTACAGTTTATTTTCTTCCAATTATTGCAAGAATGTAAACCATTCTTTGCTGTTTGGATTTGGAAAGAGGGGGAAAAAACCCCAAAGGCTCTCGTGCCCCCTAACAGCTGCCAACATTTTTGCTTCTTATGGTGGCTTCCTAGTACCTCAGGCAGCTTAACTCTCCTGGTCATTGGTGTTCTGCCAGTCTATGGAACAATCTGTGTGCAGGGATTTTAGGAGTTATTTGGATTATTTACATATGTCCTTAGGAATGAAATTCTTAGAATAGAATTCTTTCTGGAGTGGAACTACGGGGGTGGATTTTTTTGAGGGGGGGTTGTTTGTTTATTTTTACACATGTGACAGAAGGAAGACATGTATACTCTCGCATGCTCCTATCAGAGATTCAAGAGGCAGCGATGACTCCCAGGCAACAGAGATTGCTTAGCCTGGTTCAGGTTTATTTCTCTTTTGATTTGGGCTAAGCTCAGGTCATATAGTAAACAGCAGAAGCTGAATCTGAATTCAAGATCAGGTGACTACAAAACCCATGCAGCCTCTCTCTGCTCTACCTAGCTGATGTCCAGCCTGTGCGGACATTTGAACCAGTAACCCTCTGCTTTGAGGGGACCTGGAGAGCCATTTCTAGAGATGGTCAAGGTTAAGTTCAGCTCCTACCTCCATGGGAAATTGGGTTAGGGAAATGTCAGAGGAAGAATGGCCCCCAATCAGACCAGGAAATGTCAGACAGAGGCTTGGTCAAAGTAATATCAGCTTCTTCTCAGAGGGCGGGAAGGACAGGGTGGCTGTCTAAGGTCCCACAGCCTCGGGCTGCCCCAACCCTTCCCCATCAGCGATGGTGTCCCCTCCACTGTGACTTCAGGGTCTCAAGGTAGTGTTCTGTGACTGAGTGAATGAATAGTGGGGACTAAACCCCTCCAACTGTTGCCCTCTGCCAGTGTCTGGATAGCTAAGAGGCTGAGGCTCAAAGGCTGAGGTCCTGCTTCTTACTGTCATGCTCAGGACCATGGCGGGCCGCAGTCAACCTCAGCATCTTGACTTAGCAGCTCTTAGGATCTCAGTGAATGTCCTCATTCCCTCTCTACAGGCCTCTGGGTCTCTCTCTTTCTTCTTCTTCTCTCTTTCTCCTCTCCACTATTTTTATTTTGGTTTCTTTGAGACAACATTTCAAGTAGCCCAGGCTGGCCTTGTCCTACTCTCTATGTAGCCAAGGATGGCCTTGAACTTCTGATCCTTTGCTTCCTCCTTCTAAATGCTGAGACTGTAGTGGGATAGTGACGGCACATGCCTTTAATCCTTGCACTCAGGAGGCAAAGGTGAATCTCCGAGTTCAAGGCCAGCCTGGTCTTCAGAGTGAGTTCCAGGACAGCCAGTGCTACAAAGAGAAACCCTGTCTCAAAAAATCAAAACAAAACAAAATCAAAACAAAAGTAATTTTTGCATAACATAAAAGTTACCATTTGACCATATTTAAATGTACAGTCAGTGGCTTTCAGCCCATCACATTGTTTGGCCACCTTCCGTCCCTAGGACTTTGTCACATTCTACAATGCAGCTCTTGAGTATGCAGCTCTGAACGCGCTGATTGCTCATCCTCTTTTCTCCAGCTCTTGGTAACTGACCACATCTGGCTTGGTCTCTGAATGTGACCATTCTGCTACCTCTCATAAGTGGAGTCTTGCATATTGTTCTTTTGTGACTGGCCCATTTCCTTTGATCATGGCATTCATCTGCTGGAGATCATGTAAGCCAGGGACAGACACCTGGAAGCAGGCTTCGCGGCTGAACATTGCTTATGACCCTGGTAAGGCTATGGACAACAGCCTCAGAGCAGAGATGCTCTGCTCGGGCGGGATGCCTCTGCCTCTTTGTCACAGCAGAGAGAACACAAGGTGCTCCTTCCAGGAAATACTTGGGGTCCAGGAAGGGTCTTGACCTTTGGAATCACACAGCTGGGATCTCAGAGCAGCTGCTTCTGGGGTTACCTGTTGGCAAACTACTTGACTTTTCTGAGCCTCAGTTTCAAAGTATTGGGAAGACATTGCAATAGTCCCTACAGGTTGATTGACAGGGTGACAATGCATGTGTAGTGGTTGGTGATAGGTTATTTCTCTGCCGTTGGTGAAATGAGCATACTTGTAATTCAGAGCAGGGAGAATAGGGGTAAGGGAGCTCCCTGGCCAGCCAGCCTCCTTTATTCAGACTGAGAGTCCCAGACTAGTGGAAGTGGATAAAAGACACTCAGAAAAACAAGGTAGACAGCTCCTGAGGTGTGACATCCAAGGCTGACCCCCTAGCCTTTACACACATGCATGTGCCTCAGCACCCATGCACACGCACATGCGTGTGCACACACATTCATACACACATACACATAACACACACATGCATGCACACACATACACAGTCACATACATATGCATGCACACACGTATATACTCACACACATGCATGCACATACACATAACACACACGTGCATGCCACATTCATGCACATACATACACACACATGCATGCATACTCTCACACACATGCACACACATGCATATACACACATGCACACACACACACACACACACACATACACGACTGTGCCCAAATAATCTGTCACTACCGTTCCTTCTCACACTGACCCCTCTTTCCTTTCTTTGTCATTTTTAAAATGTCTTATCTCCTTCATCTTCCCATTCTATCCTTTCTAACTTTAAAAAATAAACCAGACATGGTGGCATATATTTACAGCCAACATTCAGGGGGCCTGAGCAGCAAGGTTGCAAGTTCAAGACCAGCTTGGACAGGTTACATAAATAGCAAGACTCCCACCCCCATCTCAGCAAAACAAAGGCATGAACTCTGTGGATTAAGAATGCTTGCTGTGCAGCTTGGAGGTCCTCAATTCAGAATCCCAGCACCCAGGTTAAGAATAAGTATGTGCCTGAAATCCCTGCACTGGAGCCGTGGTGCTCGGAAATGGGATTGCTGGCTTTTGTCGGCTACCAACCTAGCTGGAAAAATGGTGAGAGTTCCCATCTTCTGTAAGAACCATATACAACCAGGCATTTCTGACTTCTAGATGAAAGCAAATGGAAGCTGAATTCCTGATGGACCAACCTGGGCATGTTTCTTGTCCCTTCTGATGCTGTTTAGAATGGCAAGAGCAATTCCAAAGAGCACCCCCAAAACCACCAAAACACACCTCCAAGGACATGTGCAAGTTTAAATCAGCACTAATCCGTTAGGCTAGAGAGTTTCCTTTTGATTCACAGGACTCTGATTAGTCTTGTCCTACTCATCCCCCTCCAACCCGGGGAGTGGGGAGTGCGTGTGTGTGCTCCTGCATGAGCATTTGTGCCTGGGAATGTTGTTTATATCACTGGGATCTGAGTCTTTTTAAGTTTCTGTGACCTTTTCCCAAACAAAGGGTTTCAAGCCCCGTTGTATTTATTGCAATTATTTTCTCTGGTCTTTGATTCTGCCTTTTCTTCAAGTTGCACTTATTTTGATGAATGGAGGTCCTTAACTTTTAGCTATCTCGTCCATTTCCTCTTGGAGGCTTCCCATTTCCTTTGTGACTGTTGTCTACCCCAATTTGCTTTTTGGCTTTTTCTTTACTTGTTTGTGTTTTTTAAGACAAAGTCTCAGGTCGCTCAGGCTGACCTTGAACTCACTATGAATCAGATGCTGGCCTTGAACTCCTGATCTCCTGCTTCCACTTCCCAAGTGCTAGGATTACACATATGCACCACCAGGCCCAGCTCAGTCTTAGCCTCCATAAGCAAACAATTCAGGGATGTGATTGGGGAAATGTATATGTCAGAAATGTTCTCAGCTGCTTATCCCAGGTGAATGGTGGCGTAAGACAATGATTTTCAGCTTCAGTACCCACCACCAGGAGCCTCTGGTTCAAACCCCAGCTCTTCTCAAACCAACAACCAGACTGAGGGCCTTGGTGAACTCCATTTCAGGGTCCCATCTATAGCATTTTAGGCTTGGGGTGGGGCGTTTTTGACACATTCCCACTTGGTGCTAACCCTGTTTGTATAGGAATACATTAGGACATGAAATTACCTAAATTGTTATGTTACCTCATAAAACAAAAAGTCCAAGCATGGACAGGACCTGAGATTGGTTTAATAACTCAGGGGCATCTGACTCTTTGGTGGAGTCCTGACTCTCACCTGGGCCTTTCCCTCAGCTTTGAAATCAGCTGCCATCATCCAAGCAACTCCCCACATACTAACATTCGCAGCAGAAGGGAGCAGGGTGGGAAAACTTACTTTTTTGTTTGTGAAATGGGGTCTCTGTAGCTCAGACTTCAAACTTGGACTCTTCCTGTGTTATCCTCAGCTGCTGGGTTTTCAGGCAAGTGCCACCACCCCTGACTTAAGGATTGCCTTCTAACATTGCTGGGCACATGGCTCCTTTTGACTTAGATTTGTCTGCAAAGATCCAGGAAGGGGAGGGAGGGAAGGAGGGTCTCAGATGACAGGTAGCCCCCTACCGCAGTAGATGGTCTGTTCGGGCCTTGGCTACACAGCTGGAAGCCTGTGGACTTATCTCCTGGCCAGATGTTACCAAGGCAGGCACAAGACTGTGTTGGCTCAGCATCTAAGCTGGTTCTGGTCTTGACTTTGCTGAAGTAACTGGACTTCTGCCTGGCTCCAGATCCAAGGCTGCCCTTGGTATGTGGATGCCTTCTTGCCTGAATTCCTCGTTAAATAACGGTCCCTGGCCCAAGTTGGAAACTCTGCTTGCTTCTGAAAGTTTTCCTGGTCAGGAGTCTTAGCCCAGCATCTAGAGTTCTGCTACTTGTCAGCGTCTGAGCTGCTTAGATGTCTCAGGTGTCCTCTGGATCTCTCTAGAAGCTACTCAGGACAGACTCCAGCCTCAGAAAGCTTGCTTGGGGCCCCTGAAGGCTGTTGATCTTGTGCCTTTTCATTGTCTATAGGTGGTTTGGGAATATTTCCTCCTTCTAGGGAGGGCCAGGGCTGCTCACTGGCACCATCAGGGTGAGAGTTAGGAGAAGAGAGTTCCTATCTCAGGAGGACGCCCGGAGGTCCCCCGAGGAGAGAGTTATAGCAGTGTCTATAAATGCCCATCTGAATCCAGCGGAGCATGCACTGACTTCTTGGCTAGAATTTTTAGCAGCCTAAGGGAAGAACTTGAAAGTGAATTGATTTAAATAAAGTCTACCTGGGAAGTCCAAATGCATCTAGCTCCAAGCCTGGCTCATTGTATCAGCTGAAGTGGCATCACAGGGATACAGCGCCATGCAGCCTTCAGTCTGGTGTCCTTTGGGTTCCCTCTTGGTCAAGCATGCTCATGGTCACAAAATGGTTTCAAGAGCTCTGGGAACGATATCCCTTCCATTTTTTTCTTCCCTTTCCTTTTCAGAAGACAGAGAGAAAGATCAACCTCCCTAATTATATAATCAGAACTCTCAGAATTGAGGTTTGTTAGCCCTGAGAGTGGCCTGACTGGGCTCATCACCCTTCCCTGGAAACAACCTCGAAGGCCAGGGAAATGTGGTATGTGGCTTGGTTAAGGGTAGGGTCACAAGATTCAACCTTGAATTGGGGGGGGAGGGGGATTAACTCCAACCAAGCCCATACAGCTGGGAATGGGCCAGGAATGGGCAAAGGATGTTTCTAAGGATGTTGAAGGGCTTTGCTAGCAGGAGCAGGGAAGTTTGGAGGCAGGAAGGAGACTCACAGATTTTACCTTTGTTGAAGAGTGAACTTGGGGTGTTGCAGTTTAATACTCAGCAGAATGCCAGGATCACAGAGTCAAGGGATGACATCAGGATCAGTGGATAGAGAGGAAAAAGTACTGATAGTTGTCTTGACCTTAGAGGCTGCACTCTGAGAAGTCAGGCTGGCTCAAAGGGCCAGGGCCAGGGCCAGAGCCAGGGCCAGGCAGACATTGGCTCTGCTCCCTCTCTTTCAGCCCTGGCTCCAGGCAGGCCAGTCAGCACCAGGTCATCTAGCCCGGGTCTCAGTGCCTCTCAGGTCACCCAGTTACCACAGGTACCTCCCCCAGGCCTGGGCTGACAACTGGATTCCCTCACTACAGTGTTTACTCTTTTGGCAGTAAAAACACTGAGCAGAACATTCGCTGCCACTTGGGACAATCACTCCTTCAACCGTCTTTGGGGCTTGCTGCTTTGGTTATCCTCTGTGCTTAAATGTAGCTTGTCAGCCCCATGTAGGTAGGGTACTGTGGCTTAAATTGAGCCTCGGAGAAAAGTATGGGGCCAGAGGTGCCCCATACTTGGATGGTCCCTACCATCAGAAGGCATAACCAGTAGAAAGCCAATTGCAGGATCTAAAGCTGAGACTGCTTCCACCTGCCAGCTAATATTCTGCTATTTTTGTGGTCTTGCTCCTAATGATCAGAGTCACCACAGCATGTAGCCTCCTGAGCCTGAGTCTCTCAATCAGGAAGAATTCAAGGGAAATAATGTGATGTGTTTTCTTTTAGGCTTTGTTTTTGTTTTTATCATGGAAGGGAAAAATTAAGATCAAACGAGGCCCTCTCATCACCCCTTCTTTTGTCCCTGTCTTCCACCCGCCCCCCTTCTGCTGGGAGCCTCACCAGCCTTCCTTCTTCCATTGTGAAGAAGTGTTTGATTCTCTTTTTGGAGGAGGAGGAGGAGGAGTGGGGAGAAACATTGGACACTCAGAAGTGGCTGGCAAACTATGCCTGCCTCTTCACTTCCTCTGGGGTGGATTCGTTTAAAAGTAACAGTTTCCCAAGTGGCTGCCAAACCCACAGCACCAGGAAGGGGGTGGGGGAGAGGCGAGGATCTGGAAGGACAAGCTGGAGCCAGACTATGTGGGCAGGGAGTGGGCTACCTCCTGGACACCATCCCCTGAGAGCATCCTCCAGGCTAAAGGGGAATCTGTCTGAACTGGTGTGTTCAGGCCCCCGCAAGCAGCCAGGAATGAGTTGGAGGTACCCTCTCTCCCTCTCTCTGTTCTAATCCTCAGAACTCCTCCGTTTTCTTCATCCTTCAGAGCAATTTCTTTCCCCAAGAAGTTCTCATAGCTGTCAACCCAGTGGGACCTGGATCTTCCCTTTGCTCTCTCCAGACACACACAGGTTCTGGTCCTGAATAGATCTGACTCAAGCGCTCCAATCCACTTCCTGGCAGGCTGAACCATCACTTCTTTACAGGCAACAGAGTAAGTGGATGTTTATGGAGTTCTGAGAGCAATGTGGTCAGTCCCATCCCTACTGCCTCTTTGGTAGCCTGGAGCTCATATTTTATGGGAACATCCCCACCTGACTTTGATCCATGCATGGCCCTTTAGGGAGTGCTGTTCTGCTCCCAGCTTCAGGAGGAGACCTTGCGGTCCAACTGGAAGCTAACAGGACATCTCAGGGTTTCACTTCCTTGACTGATACATGAGTAGAGAGCACAGAGGCTGGTCCAAACTCAGTTCTCCTGTAGAAGATGCTGGACACGGATTGCTTGTCGCTTTTGGCTAGATTCTATCTGGATATGGCCATAGCAGTTGGACATGAAAACTGTGTCTGAGAAAAGCCACCCTAAGCGGGATGGAGCTGAGCTTCAGAAATAGTATACCTACCCCAGCCCATGTTGGGCTGCTGTCCCCTGTGGAGTGACCCTTTCCCAGCTTCCTTCTTCTCTCTGCCCAGTCTTTCCTGGCTGTTAGGGCATACACGTCATCTCTGAGAGCTTTCTCACTGAACCAGCAACCATTGTTGGCTCCATGGAACAGGCTACCACTGATACCTAGTAAGTCAATTTCCAGTAGCCTGCGCGCCTGGGGTTTTCAATAGGCCACATGGGTCTTTCTGGAACACCGAGTCTCCTTGATGTCGGCCTCTGTGGACCACTGAAGGAAAGAACCCACAGTTCCTGCTTATCTTCCTGGGACCATTCTCTGAAAAGATTTTGATTTGATTGGACATGTGGCCCACAGAAGGCAAGGAGGGCCCTGGGGGTAGTGTTGGCTTTGGATTCTAACCTTACTGCTGTCCCAACATCAGTGTAATCACAGGTAGGTCATCTGCATCCCATTCATTTCTATTTCTTTGCTATGATGAGATTACACTATTTCCTAAATGGACCTAGGATTATTGAAATAGCTGGCACAGAGGTACTAGGTAGGTATCCTATCTCACTCACCCTCCCAGGGCTGGTGGAGGCAGGTGCAATACAGACTTGGGGATTCTATCCACACACTGGGGTTTAGAGGACCAGGGATGGTTGGTATCCCCAGCTGGTTCTAGATAATGGTACCGACTCAGAACCTTCGCTACCAAGGGGACCCAAGTTTCTAGAAAATGTCTGATTTAGCCAATTTACTTATTGAAAAATTACATTTTATTTGGTGGGAATTCATGCCATAGCGCATGTGTAGAGGTCAGAGGACACCTTGCAGAAGGTCTGTCTTCTACCCTTCGGGCCCCAGGGGTGAGACTCAGGCTTGGTTGAGGCACTTTTGCCTGCCGGGCCATTTCATTAGCTTCCAAGTTTTGTTTCCACATGGCGAATGACAAGTCGCAAGTATTCTCCCTCCCAGAAGGCTGCCTTAGTCTCTCAGTGCTCAAGCACATATGTACACATGTCCCGTGACAACAGTGGTTGCTGACAACCCGACTGTATAAATACCCACCCAAGAATCAGCGCAAAAGATAGAGCAGAACAACCTAGCCAGAGGCCTGGGGAGCCCCCAGGCGACTCTCTGGGAAGCAGAAAGCTGCTTTCTCCATCTTCCTCTAGCTTCCCATTTGCCCTAGCAGAGTCACTGAGGTTAGCTATGGGTTCGAGTCCTAGCTTTGCCATCCTCTTGCTGAGTGCCATGAAGCAAATTATTTACCCTCTCTGGGGCCATCAAGGTTTAACCAGCTAGAGCTCATTCTGGCTTTGCCCAGAGGCCTCCGTGCCCCTGTCGGAGCCAGGCAGGCTTTCCTCTCCAGTCTGCCGGCCCTTAGCTCGCTCAAGAAGCAGGCAGGGCAATGGAAGTGCACAGGCTTGAGCTGCCGCCATGCAGCCCTCTGCAAGGGGATTAAGATGGCTCTCATCTTCCTAGTTTGGAATGCTCAGTATTTGGTCAAGGACCCAGCTTCTCTCTCTCTTTTTATGAGGGTTTAAGAAAACCCAAATTAAACCCTGATTTGTTTTTAAAGATCAGCATTTTTAATCTTTCAGTGTTTGGCTCCTTTTCCTTCCAGGCTGTTGAGTGCAACATTAAACAGATCCCTCTTCTCAGCACGCTGAGTTTTCCCTGCATGCTTTGGGGGTGCTGAGGGTGGTTTGGGTGCTGGCGAGGGGAACCAAGATTTCTAAAACCTCTAGAGAACATCCCAAGCTTTGGCTTTAGCCTGCGGTGAAACTTTAGCCAAGACCCTTCACTCTTCTGGGCCTTCATGCCTGTCTGAAAAATGAGGGGTCAGATCGCCAAGGCCATGTCTTTAGAACTCCATATTCCAATGCCATGCACGGTGGTGTACTCCCGCAATCCCAGCACACCAGAGGCAGAGGCAGGAGGAGTGTGGGGGACAGGCCTGGACCATAAAATGAGACCCGGTCTCTCTTGCTCTCTTAAATAAAAATTCCCATATTTCACACTGGGATGCAAGCACACAGCCATTAAACAGGCAGAACCTGGGTGGGAGGGTGTGGTTTCTAAGACTCCCCCCTCTGCCTCACTAGATGCTAGGCTGTCTCTGAAGAAGCAGGGGTTGACTGCCTGGGGAATTTTCAAGTCACCCACCTCCAAGAGTGGAGTTCAGAAAGACTTTAGGGTGAGGCTTGTGTTTTAGGAGCCCTTAACAAAGAAGGAGATGGAAAACCAAGTCGTGTTAAGAGTGTTCTGTGCAGGGCTGGTGAGATGGCTCAGCAGGTAAGAGCACCCGACTGCTCTTCCAAAGGTCCTGAGTTCAAATCCCAGCAACCACATGGTGGTTCACAACCATCTGTAATGAGGTCTGACACCGTCTTCTGGAACATCTGAAGACAGTCACAGTGTACTTACATATAATAAATAAATCTTTAAAAAAAAAAAAAAAAGAGTGTTCTGTGCTTCGTTACCCAGCGGATGGAAAGGAGTGGTCGTTAATTCAAACCACGATGGGTTGGAAGCCAGCAGCCTTCCTCAAGTTGTTGCCCAGCTTCTGAAGGCTGTGTGTCGGGTAGTCAGCAATCCCTGTTTATCTAGAACTGAAGATTTCCTGCCTGGGACCACGAGACTTCGGTGCTGAAACCTGGAATGTGCTAGAAACCTCGTAGGAAGCTGAGCTGAGTCAGTCCGTTAAAGGGGCAGCTAGCCCGGGAGAAGGGGTGTACCAGTTGGCATGAGCCAGTGTCCCTCAAAGTCTCATGGGATACAGCCTTGTTCCCTAGCCAGGCAAATTGGCACATAGCTGTAATCCCAGTACTCAGGGCATGAAGGCCGGAGGGATCCTGTGGGGTGTATACAAGGCACTGTGTCAAAAGACTTTGGGCTGGTGAGATGTCCCAAGGGTAAGAGGAACACTTGCTACCAAACCAGACCACCTGTGTCCAAGCCTCAGGATCCACATGGGGAAGGAGAGAACTGACTTCTGCAAGTTTCTTCCACCCCCATTGTCCACCACGGCACAGATGGCACCCGCAGAGATACACATGCACCAAGTTAAAAACATGTTTGTTTTCAAATAGACTTTGTACTCAGTGTGCTGCCGTTGAGGGGGGAGAGGGACTCACGCCATGACCAAGAGGTGACTGTCTTGGTTCAACCACATCTTCCTTTGACCTTAGTCTATCTTGGGCCCCAAACAATGGTCAATAGATTATGGGCTTGGTAGCTCCAAGGTCACTTTCTCTTAGTTTGTTATCTCAGGGATTTGTTACAGTGCTGGAACACGGACCAACCCCTGCCATGCAGCTTTAGGAGACCCGAGCCAGGCAATTCATACTCTCACCTGATTGGATTGAGATGGGGGTAAAGAATGATACTTATTCCATGCCTGGCACAGAGTCATCCCCAAAGAATGGGTCACATTTCTGCTTGGGCAGGGAAGAGTTAAAACAGCCCTCTGACCTTTTCATTCCAAGTGTGCCTAGGCGAGGGCTTTTCTGAAACTTGCTGTTTTCCTTGAGCTTGGGTTAAAGGATTCCATGGCCCTCTTATTGAATCTCTGGGTGAAACAACTGTACTATTCCCATGTTAATTTTTTATTAAAACTAGAAAAGTCTTGAACCATCCTGAGAGGAAGGAAGAAGAGGCGGAGGAGGAAGAGGAGGAGGACAAGGAGGAGGACGAGGAGGAGGACCTACTAGGTCCAACCTGAAAGTGCCTAGATGTTAAGTAGAGGAGGAGGGTCCTTTTGTGACACATGGTTTAAAATTCCAGGTTCTGTCCAACTCTGGAGGCCACTATTCCTCAGCCAAGCTTTCAAATGTCTGAGATTAGAGCCCATGCTTGTCTAGAGTCCAATCTCGGGCACTGTTGAGTCCTGCCTGTTTGGGTTCATGTAGTAGAGGCTTTGAAGATCATTGCTGTCCTCCCTGTGACATTCAAAGCTGGCCTCAGACCAGCTTTGGAGAGGTGTGCTGGCTGGGTGGGCAGCCAGCTCCCTCGATAGGGATCAGATCAGATGAATTTCCCTCAGAGACCTGGGAACAAAGTTCCAGAGCTTTGACTTTAGAGGCTCGGAGCTGCGAACATTCCTTGCTGTTGGCAGCAGCTGGGCTCTGGGTTTTTGGTCAGTCTCAATCAGCAAAGGGCAGAAGCTGCAGATTAAAGTCAGCTGCCCCACAGACCTCCCTGGCAGGTTTATCTGAGGACTGGCTCATGGTTTAGATTGTTTTATCTTTGCTGCTGCTTCAGGCTGTGGGTGAGGGGCTGCCACAGAGAGCTGTGCGTCCCTGTAGGCTTTTTGGAAGCTTATGGGGATTGAAGTGCTGGCCTCCTGGCTTCCTCTTGGGGGTTTAAGCACCAGCCAGGATGCTTACTCTGTGCACAAGCACTGAGCTCCCTCCCCATGCCCAGCACCATGCTCACCCCCCCCAACTTCCCCCTCCTCAATGCCCGGACATTATCTCAGCCCTCACTTATCACCATCTAGAGTCCTGTGCCTTTATGTGGTTATGCTCTTGTCAATTTCTCCACTCTATCTGTAAACACCAGGAAGACTGTGGCTGTGTCTTCTGCACTGGGATATCTGACGCTCATCAGGTTCTTAATAACTGCTCGTTGGCTGGCTGGCTGGCTGGCTGGCTGGCTGGGGCTAAGGGATGGAGAAACCCTGTGAACATCAAACAGCTAGCTCAGGAGAAGAAGCAGCCTGGTTGTGTCTGATTCTAAGCTTTTAACAGTCAGGCCGGGGGGTGAAGAGCCAGTGGTTAGGAGTTGAGGCTCAGGGGTTAAGAGTACTTGCTGTTCTTCCAGAGGAGCCAAGCTTAGATTCTGTAACTACTTTGGGGAGCTTCACTGTCTGAGACTCCAGATCCGTTGCCCTCTCCTGGCCTCTGTGGGTACCTGCACACATGTGGCATATACATACTCACAAACATGCACATATACCCACACACAGAGAAATAAAAGTCAACCTTTTAAATGTTTTCATTGTGTGTATTCATTGTCTATGGAATGGGTTACACAAGGACATTTCCACGTGAGTATATCACGCACTTTGAGGGTGTTCTCACACCCACCCCTTTCCCTTCATCCCTCCCCACCTGTTAGTCCCCTTCCTTCCTCTAGCCAGTTTTGTACCTACTTTAATGTCAAATATATATATATCACATATATACACACATATATATGATAGATATATACCATATATATATCTATCATACACACACACACACACACACATAAAATCTAGTAACCACAAATGAGAGAAAAAATGTGATTTGTCTGAGACTTAATTTCCCTTACTGTGATTAGCTCTGGTTGCATCCATTTTCCTGTAAGCCATGCAACACTCTTCTTAATAGATGAGAAAAAGTTTCCATGTGTCTATAAAACATTTTCTATATCCATTCCTCTGTTGATGGACACTATGGTTGGTTTTATGACCTACGAGCAGTTGGCATTGATGTGTGTCTCCCTGATGTGTTGAGTTACAGTGCTTGGGTAAATGGCTATATGGGGAGAATGGCTAAATCTCCTTTTAGTTCTTTGAGGCAGCTCCCTGCTGATTTCGACAGTGGCTGGATTATCCTTCCCCAGCCTCTAAGCTCTGCACTGTGAGTGCTCCCTTTCCTTTATATCCTCACCTGCAACAGTTACTGTGATTGTTGTTGTTGGATACAGTGTCTCTCTTTGCAGCCCTGGCTGTGCTGGGGCTCTAGTGGTTTTGCATTTCTCTGACCTCTAGGGAGGTTGAGACTTTTCACAGATATTCCCTGTCCATTTGGTCTGCATCTTTTGAGAATCCCATCAGCCCATCTTTCTGTTGTTTACATCTTCATTCCTATGCAGGCCCAGGTAACCCCTCAGGGAAGCTGGCAAGGACTGAGGCTATGCTTGGGGTACTGGTGAGATTTCCTGAGACGAGAGTTGAGGACTGACTCTACAACAAAGTTGAAAACAACTTGCGGATCTGAAATCCATCTAGCCTTCCTTGCCTTAGGAACAGTGCTGACAGAATCTTTGCTCAAGCACCAGGGCCATGCCACATCTAGGGGGTACTGACCTGTGGTGCTGTTGCTGCTATCTTTTCTTTAAAAACTGCTACTGAGACTCTGTGAGCATGTGCTGTGTGTGTATGTGTGTGTGCACGTGCGAGCACACACATGCATGTGAGACAGAAAGACAGAGACAGACAGAATTGGCTCAGGTGTTGCTCCTTAGAATATGTATGTCTACCTTGTTTGTTTTAAATGGTTTTATTATTATTTGTGTGTATGATAGTTTGGCTCTGTATACATCTGTGTGTCTTATATGGGCCTAGTGACCTCAGAAAAGGGAGTTGGATCCCCCGGAAGTGGAGTTAGACAGTTTTGAGTTGCCATGTAGGTGCTGTGAATCGAGCCTGGGTCTTCTGGAAGAGCATCCTCTTAACTACCAAGTCATCTTGGTTTTGTTTGTCTTTGTTTTTTTTTAAAGACACAGTCTCTCTATGTAACCTCATTTGACCCAGAACCCACTAGATAGACCAGGCTGGTCTTGGACTCACTGAGATCTGCCTCTGCCTCCCAAGTGCTGGGATTAAAGGTGTGCATAAGGTCTCTCGATGTCCCAGAACTCACCAGTTAGGTTAGACTGGCTGGCTAGGGAGCCCCACGGACCCTCCAATCTCTGCCTTAGATCTAGCACAGATATTACAAGTACACACTATGTACCGTGACTGGCTTTTTATGTGGGAGCTGGGATTGAACTCAGGTCTCCATACTTGTAAGACGACCACTTTACCAAGCTCTTCCCAGCTCCCTGAGTGGGTGGGTGGGTGGGTGGGGGAGATATGGAAATGGTCTGAGATCTAGGATGATGCAGATATATTTTCTCCAGATACCTGAGGGCACTGGAATCTGAGGAAACCTTGATCCAAATTATAGCTCACAGATCTTGTGCTCTCAGTGTGTCAACAAGCATGGCAGCCATGTTGTGCTTGCAAGAGCTGCTTCTGTTGACCCTTGACTCTGGGAAGTAGTTCTAGGGAACAGATGACATTTTCCCCTACATAAATATTAATTGTAGAACCTTTTTTTTTTTAATTTGCTGCTCTTTTTCTTTTTCTTTTTCTTTTTCTTTTTCTTCTTTTTCTTTCTCTTCTCTTCTCTTCTCTTCTCTTCTCTTCTCTTCTCTTCCCTTCCCTTCCCTTCCCTTCCCTTCCCTTTCCCTTTCCCTTTCCCTTTCCCTTTCCCTTTCCCTTTCCCTTTCCCTTTCCCTTTCCCTTTCCCTTTCCCTTCTTTCTTTCTTTCTTTCTTTCTTTCTTTCTTTCTTTCTTTCTTTCTTTCTTTCTTTCTTTCATTAGATATTTTCTTTATATACATTTCAAATGCTATCCTGAAAGTTCCCTATACCCTCCCCCCGCCCTGCTCCCCTACCTACCCACTCCCGCTTCTTGGCCCTGGTGTTCCCCTGTACTGGGCATATAAAGTTTGCAAGACCAAGGGGCCTCTCTTCCCAGTGATGGCCGACTAGGCCATCTTCTGCTACATATACAGCTAGAGACACGAGCTCTGGGGGTAATGGTTAGTTCATTTTGTTGTTTCACCTATAGGGTTGCAGACCCCTTAATTGTAGAAACTTAAGTTACAGCAGTAATCATGGAGAGAGAGGAAGAGAGAAAAGGAGAGGGACACACACACATACATATATATACACACATACACACACACACACACACACACAGAGAGAGAGAGAGAGAGAAAGAGAGAGAGAGAAGGCAGTCTCTGGATTTTTAAAAACAAGTGAGTCAGTTCCAGCCTCCAAGGGTCATGAATGTATGTGAGAGCCAGAGTTTGCCTGGAGGAGGCCACAGTGCTGGGAGAGGCCTACCTCTACTTGAACTCCGAGCAGAAACCACAGGGGCCATAGCCCCCTGTTTCCTTGGTTACCTCAATGCCTCCACCACATTACTTTCGTAAGTGCCTCATCCTTTCCTCACAATCCCCAGAGTAGCTAAATCACCACCCCATTGTAACTCTCGAGTTTGATCTTTCCCATGTTAATGAAAACTAAAAACCCACTGGCCATTAAGTGGGCAGATGCTACACAATGCTGGGCTGGGCTGGGCTTCATTATTGCCCAGTGTGGGATGTTTAGGCTGTTTGCACTTTCCTCTTGTTCTTAGATATTTGTAGGACCATCTTGTACTTAGCTTTTTCTCAAGAGTTCTTTTATTTAAGGAAGGGGGGGGAGATTTGCAGCAATGAAGCAAAGGCTATGAACATTATCAAGCTTTTGGTTCATAGTACCAATTACTTTCAAGAAAATATAGCAAATACTACACTTACCAGGAGCATATAGAGAATCAGCCTGCTAGATTTCTTACTACCACCAAGCATATCATTAAAATGCAAGCTTTGGCCCAGCGGTATGGCTTAGCAAGTAACGGTGATTGCTGCTGAGCTTGGCAATCTGAGTTCAAGGCCTGGAACCCACACGGTGGCAGGAAAAAAATGAAGTCTCTCAAGACTTCTCACCCACACATGTGTGCAAGCATACACACACAGCAATTATGTGTGCCCCCATACACACTGTAGCACATGTGTACCTGCACACATACACATGTGTACTAGCACGTGGGTGCCCTACCCACACTGTAGCACATAAGTGACTATACATATGATCACACAGACACATACTCACACACTGTAGCACATGTGTGCCTGCACACATACACGCACACACACACACTATAGCACATGTGTGTCCAATGCACACTGTAGCACATAAGTGCCTATAAATACAAACACACACACACTGTAGCACATGTGTGCCTATACACTTTATCACCTATGTGCCTATACATACACACACTGTAGCACATGGATGCCTATATATGTACACATACACTGTAGTCCATGTGTGCCGAGAGAGAGGGGGACAGGGAGAGAGAGAAAGAGAAACAGAGTTCTTTAAACCCAAAGTCACAGAAAAAGAACCTCATGAAGCTTTTGAGGTCTCTGCTGCATGTCAACCTCGGTGTGTGTGTGTGTGGGGGGGGGGGACACTATGGTGCGCATCACAAACTCCCCCCACCTCAAGACTGAACAGAGAAGAGAAAAATTTCAAAATAGTTAAAAAAAAATAAAAATAAATGCAGAAAGCAGTTTTTAAATGGGCCTAGGGGAGCAAGGCAGTACACATTGAGACTGTGAGCCTTGTGACAAGTTTGTGGGGCCATGCCCCTGGTTGGCGGTTCTGAGGGGACACTAATGTTTCCAGGAGGATGAGCAAGTGTGGCCAGCAGGATCTGGGAGCTGGGATCCGATAACAGTCTGCCTGGCTCCCATGAAATCAGCGTTGCTTCATTCCGTGGCTCTGTGAAGGGAAGAGAGGCTTTTAAGATTGTATCCCCACATCTACCATTTGTGAGGAATGGGGCCTGGCTCCAGAACAGCCCTTGGGTACAGCCAGGAGACACTTTCCGGCCAGAGTGTGGAGGGAGGAGGAACTGCAGGATATAGAGTCAGGAGGCCTGTGAGCTCTTACAAGGCTGGAGCAGAGCACTTCCTGGGAGGCCCTGGAGACTTCCCTAATGAGGCCAGGATCACATGCAGGCTCAGAGGTGGAAGGACCTAAGGGCACTTGATAACTGAGGTGGCTCTCAGGGTTTCTCAGTGAGGCCAGTGGTCATCTTGGCATCTCTGCTGTGTCTTTCCTGTCACCATCTTCTTTCTTCTCTCTCCACTGGGGACAAGGCCTGGCCACTGAGTCACTGCAGCTGACTCTTGGCGTGGGAGCTTAAGCCAGATCTTGGCCACTCTTCTAAACTGTACTTTCCAGGCACGGGGCCCAGCAATCTGGGTTTAGTAAATGTGCTTGATTCTAACAGTACCAGCTCCCACTGTTACATGCTATGCCTCTCTGTTTGTATCAAAGCGTCTTTTTGCTCAGTGCTCATCTGTGGCCGAGTGTGGCCTGGCATAACAGGTTTTTCTTTGCTTTTCACCTAGCCTTTGTGGAAGTATTAGTTCCAGTTTTCAGGGACAGAATCAGATTGGCTCCTGTGGGCATCTCCCCGAGTGTGTGTGTGTGTGTGTGTGTGTGTGTGTGTGTGTGTGATGCTTCTGGCCAGAGACCATGGATTCACTGACTTGGGAGATGTGCCAGTCTCTAACCAGTTAGCTGCAGCAGAAGCAGACTGGATCTCCTGACAAAACTTTCTGTGTCTTGGGGGGGTGTGTGTGTAGGGGCTCTGATTGACATCTAAACATCCAATCAGAGATGTTAGGTAAGAATCTGACATCAGCTTTATTTCTGTGTGGGGACTGGGACTCCCGTCACCAGACCCCAACAGCTCCGTGCATACCTTGTGCTCTGAGTCCAGGAGACACTGGGTAAAACTACTATTTTCATTGCTACGACAAAATATCCAATAAAAGTGGGCTGGGGAGATGGCTTAGTAGTGAAGAGCACTGGCTGTTCTTTGAGAAACTCAAGTTCGAGTCCCAGCACCCACATGGCAGTTCATAACAGTCCATAACGTTACTCCCAGGGGATCCAATACCCTCACACAGATATACATGTCTGCAAAACACCAATGCACATAAAATAAAAATCAATCACTTAAGAAATCTGATAAGTGTAACTTAGGAAGGCTTTCCTTTCGGCTCATCTTCAGAAGGTATAGCCCGCCACGGCAGAGATGGAATGGCCTCAGGAGCCTGCGGTAGCTGTTCACACCGGCATCTGCAGCATCTGCAGTCAGGAAGCAGAGAGGGGGCAGGGAGAGGGAGAAATATTCAGCTTGCTCTTTTTCCTTCAGTCTGGGTCTCCTAGCCTGTGGGATGGCTCTGGGAATGAGGGTAGGGCCTTCCCATCTCAACCCAGTCTCGAAACTGCCTCACAGACATGCCCAAAGGTTTGTTCTAGGTGGTTATAGATCCTGTCCAATATTAGCCACCACTGAGCCAGTGCTTTGGACACACAGGGGTGGGGTAAGACAGAATGCACTTGCTGGCTCCACTTCCCAGATGGGTGCTGGTCAGAACTTCTTGGGATCAGTCTTAGGACAAGTGTGAGAGTATTGCTGTTCCCAGGCCTACAGCTTCCCTTGGATTGCTTTTTAGTTATGCCACACAGCCCTATCTGAGGGTTCTCTGAGCTGTCCCGAGCCCCCACTGCCTACTCTCCTGGCAGATCACTGGTCAGCAGCTGCTGTGGAATCACTGAAAGTCTGGAAAGTTGGCTTCTTGGAGCCGGGCCCCAGGGCAGAATCATTGGCTGAGAAGACAGCTGGAGGCATCCTGGGAAAGTGGAAGGAACCCCTGATTCTGGCATCAGAAAAGCTTTGGCTGTTGCTGCCTGGCTACGTGCGGGGTTGTGGGACGAGCAGGATAAGCCTTGGGTGAGGTTGAGATTCACCTTGTATACCCTTTGTCCAGGGTCAGTTGCCCCTAAGAAACTAAGCATCTCTCTAGTATCCACCATTGACCACCCTCCTGTCAGGAGTAGCAAGCCCTGCCCATCACAGCTCCATGTCCCTCCTGTCCAGGAGTCAGAGGGACCAACATCAATTGATCTTGCTCCTGTGTGTAGCTGCGGTGGAGGATTCTGGATTGGTGTTATTTTGTGTTAGTTGTGTCCACAGTGTGGGATTCTGGGCAGTTCACTGCTCCTGAAGCAGCCACAAACATGGGAATGGTTTGGATTCAGTAGATGGTCTCTCCAGAAGCCACTCACAGCCTGTTTCTTTTTTCTGCAATGTAGGATGGTAAGAATACCAGAGCTGACTGGAAACTCCAAATCTGGGCTCCAAGTATACTTTAATATAATTTCTCAGCCAACTTATTCTCACGGTGAGGAGGTAGGGGTCTACTGCAGAAGCAGGCAGGTAACCCCCTGCAGCCAGCAGGCACGGTTCTAGCAAGTTAGGGTGCTTATTCTCATGGTGAGGAGGTAGCACTCTACTGCAGAAGCAGGCAGATAACCCCTGCAGCCACCAGTACCAGCGGACACGGTTCTAGCAAGTTAGGGTGCCACCAGAAGTCATTAGAATGGGCAGAGGCTTTTAAGAGGGGCTGTAAGGCTTGGGGTGTAACTCAGTCTTAGAGCACTCACCTAGTGTGGGCAAGGCAGTCGGTTTGATCCTCAGCACCCACAGATAAATAGGGGTGGATGTGGCTCACATAGCCTTTCTCCCTCCTCTGCAATGCAGCTAGCACGAGGTGGTTATAGTTTAAATGTGAAATACACCTCCCATCCCCACCCCTGCCTCCAGGCCATGAGTTTGAACACTTGGTTCTTGCTAGTGGTATAGTTGTGGCAAAAGTAGGTTGTCAGGGTGGGTCTTGAAGGTGACATTTTTTTTTTCCTGATTCTGGCCTCAACCTCACTGCTTCTTGATCCCCATAGAAGTGAGGAGGTAATTGCAGGCTCTCACTGCCACAGACAGCCTCTCTTGAATGCCTCTTCCTGCCTGTGGATGGCGTTCCTCACCCATGAGCTGAGGTCAACCCTTCTCCCTTAAGTTGCTTCTGCCAGGCACTCCTCCTCAGCAACAAGGAAAGGAACTGATGCAGTCGTTGTCTTGGGATGTTGATGGTAGATGTGACCTACTAAGGATGCTACTTAAGAAACTCTGACCACATCTGGACCCCTAGTACCAACTTGGAAGAGTAGGTACCAGCTGAGCACATCTGTGTATCATTGGGCAGCTTACATGTGTGCACTGAAGCCCTTGATCATGTTCATGATTGCTTTTTGTAGTTAAGTAGCAGACTCCTATGTTATGGGAAGAGGGGTGCTGGGTTCTAGGAGAGAGGCAGATTGGCCCAGGACCTCCTAGACTCAGAGCTCTTTATGTTGCTAGAGCCTTACTTTGCCTAGTACAATTTGTACTTTTGGGCTAGATAGTGAATTCAGTTCTCCATCCAAGGCCGAGTGTAGACTGCCTGCAGCCTTGTGTAGACATCCCCAAATCTCTTCATATGCTTCCCAGCTCCTGGAAGTCCCCATCTCAGGTCACCTTCTGGCTATCCACTCAACTGGCCCACAGGCTCAGGTAGCATAGGGTGATGCCTTCATCCCTGTAGCCCAGGTGGTGGTGGGGACAGACATTTGCTGAACTGCTTCTGGGGAGGATGACACTATCGGTATGTGAACTCCCAGGTGCAGAGTTGGATACCCCTCAGGCTAGGAGAGGAAACAAGCTTGTGGGTCTAGGGTATAGCCCACAAACTGGCCGGGAAGTGCAGGCTAGAAAGGGAGATGTTGCTTCCTGATGACTTCATAGGCAACTCTAGGGCCGTCTCTCTGGAGACAGAGCCTCTTAGAAACCTTTGAGGTGTTTTCATTTTGGATTTGGCATTTATCTGCAGGAGAGAGGCTTCCACTGACCAGAAGCAGGGAGCTTGGCTTTGAGTTAGAGTGTTTGGAAACAACCCAACAAAATGTTTCTTTCCCATCTCCCCTGGTGTGAAGAGATGGGTTAAACTTTTACTTCTGATTTTTACTTTGGGACTCCGGGCAGCTGTGCTGGAGGGCACTGAGACATGGCCTGGATTTAGGAAGCCGGAGTTTCTACTCTGATTCTATCACTCACAGGTGGGCTCTGTGGGGGCTCTTCTCATTTCTTTCTGTTCTGGGGTGGAGTTGGGCTGATAATCTCCCAGCTGTAATATTCTAACCACCGAGCCTCTTGAGAAGGCTGATAGAGGCTGCCAGAATGTGGAGCCTGAAGGCCACGAGAGGTTTCCATCTTTCATGAGAACCAGTGACATTCCCATCTCTCAAGCTAATGGAGAAAGTGGTTTTGGCAGCTGACATTTACTGGGCCACAGCACTGTGCTAAGAGCCTCCATCACCTGCCTCACTGAATGGTCACAAAGCCCCTGGAAGGAAGGGCTGTGGAATAGTTACTTTTCTATTGTGATAAAATACCATTAGCAAGGTAACTTAAAAGGAGTTTAATTGAGCTTACAGTCCCAGAGGTTTAGAGTCTGTAATGGCTCAGTAAAGACGAGGCAGCAGAGGAGGTGAGCACGTGTATCTTAAGCTTCAATCAGGAGACAGAAAGCACACTGGGAACACTGTGAGCCTCTTGAATCCTCAGACCTGCCTCCAGTGACCCGCCTCCTCCAACAAGACCACGCCTCCTAATCCTTCCCCAACAGTTCTACCACCTGGGGACAATATGCTGAAGTGTTTGAACATATTGGCTTATGGGAGCTATTCTTATTCAAGCTACTACAGGCTGTTATTGTCCCATTATGCAGAGTATGCAGAGGGGAAATAGAAGCAGAACCTGGCTTATCAGTGTCCAAGTATTCTATACACATAAAAACCTACCAGCAATATGACAAATGAAATGCCCCCCTTTTTCTTTTCTTTCTTTCTTTTTTGCTGTTGTTGGGTAGCTTTACAATGACAGAAAGAATAAAGATCTGGCACCTGTGAGAAGCAAGGTGAATAAATCGTTCTAATAGAGGGTGGAGCCCTCAGTGAGTGGGATGGGAGTGGTATTACTGGGTCTTCAGAATTGGAGCCATCGAGATAACCAAGCCCATAACCCTGGCTCAGGCTTGAGTCTACAGCCTGGATTGGGTGCCCAGCTCTGTAGGGGAAGCTGTTGGAGTCTGACATCAACTATAGGGCCCATGTGGGGTCTGTCTTTGGAAGAACTACAATTATGCCCATTATACCTGTCTTGAGTGATTCACTGGAGCCGACGATTACGTAGGAGCAATGTTCCTTTTAATTTTTTTAATTTGCATTTTCCGGTGACTCACTGGAATTGAAAGTACAGTCTCATTGACTGAAGATGAAAGGGGGGGGGGGAGAAAAAATACAAAATGTCATCAGGTACACTGAAGACAAAATTATCTGAACCATGCCCGGGTGATTTGGGGCTCACGTTCTGTGGGTTCAGACCTGTCTCCTACTCCCTGAGTTGCCTCACCACTTCCTGGAAGTGGTAGGCAGCCCTGCAATGCCATGAAGGTAGGGGGAGATATAATCTCCTGACAGGAAGACTGTAATCTGGATCAGAAAGTTCTTGGTTCAAGTCTCTGCTCAGACCTTCTGCTTGTTGTGTGACCTTGAACAACTTTAGTTAGATCTCCGAACCTCTGATCTCACACTTGACAGTGGCAGCTTGCAGACTGCAGAGGGCCTGCCTCACACAGGTTATACCTTGTAAAAACTTGGCATAGGGTGATGAAACACCAGTAAATATCAACACAAACAATGTATTAGATACTTTGTATATAGTATCTTGGTGGATGAAACACTAGTAAATAGTAACACAAAGAATATTTTGGATACTTTGTATATAGTATCTTGGTCCTTAAATAAGACCTTGTAAGCGGCCTTATTTGATGTGATAAATGAAAAACTGAGCCGGTTCCATTAAATGACTTGGCCAGTGTAATGCGGCTAGTGAGTGACAAGAGCTTGCACTGGCACACACAGTTCTCACTGACCTTAAAGTTCAGTGTAGAAAGGATTTTGCCCCTACTTGTAGTCCCCAATGAAATTGGCTTGTCCCTCCTATCCTATGTGAATCTTCTCAGAGCCCCCAAATTCCCTCTTCCTGGTAGACATTCCTACAGGACCTCAGATACTTCTGTCAGGATTTTCTGGTCATATCTGACCTATCCATTCAGCTGACCAAATAGTTCATTCAACACTGGCAGTCCCATCCCAATGGCTATGGAGACTCAGGCCCACAAGGGCAAGATATTCCCTGCTGTCCTTTCCCTTGACCCACACTGAGTTCTTGCTATCTCCTCCCTCTCCAGATAGCTAATTGCAGCACCCCCTAGCTGGGCTCTCCTCTGTTCACCTCAGGCATGTCCCTCCTTCCCTGAACACTTAGTGGATCCTGAATGTGCCACACTCCTCTTCCCAGACCTGACCCCCAATGTCCCTTCTGTTTTCTGACCCCAGTTTCCCTATCTGCAGGAGGCATAAGTACTGGGTCTCTGGCCCCTGCCACCTGGGGTGCCTATAGGATTGGGGGCTCTGATGTTCCACCTCTCTCCTCTAACTCACTATGGGCAGCATTGGGAAGAAGCTGGCTAGGAAAGCCCTTCAGGTCAGTGGGTCAGCCAGCAGCCTGTCCGGGCTTTGGCCTCTTAGTCATCCTGTCCGGGTCAGGGTTGCCGGCTCCTGGGATTGCCACCCTCTCCTTCCTCCTGTCAAAACAGCCTGCTTGCTGGGAGGGAGGTATGTCTTGGAGGGCTTAACCAGAGCTCTATAGCACTTCCTGTTGACCCTAAGGTGGAGCACTTTTGGGGTATAGGGTGGTCCCTTTTTGGGGGGCTGTGGGGTCTCTTTTTTTCTTTCTCAGAGTCCATGCACCAGGAGAGAAGGAGTGAGGAGAGGCCCACCACGGTGTCCCCAGAAGTAGACTGTTCTCAGAGGCCCCAGCGGGGCTCTGGATGAAAGGGGAAGACTGGTGTGGTTGGGTCCCTGGTATGAAATGAAATTGTGATTCTGAGAGTCACTTGTTACACCGCTGAGAAATAACACAGGAAGACCCAAGGCGACCAAGACATGCAGCTCCGCCCTCCACTCTCCATGTTTTGCTGTGCTTGCTGCTGCTGTGGTGCTGAGTGTGGAGGGACAATATCACACACACCCCTAAGCACCCCTCCCTAGGAGTCCACGGCCTTCTCCAAAGGAGCAGATACTTTGATCCCAAGTCGCGTGGCTTACTGAGGAATGTCACCTCATGGGAGTCTAAATAGGAAACAGCTCTATTATTCCACATTGCTTTTTGTAAAGCCTGTGGAATCCTTCTTTTCCGGCCTTGTGATATGTTTGAAGTGGACTCTATAGCCTCCTGGTCCCTTTTCAAGGTTGGTGTTGCTGCTGGCTGGGGAGGTGGGAAGGCTGGCATCCTGTTTGGGGTCCTCGGCTCCCTTTGTTTTCAGTGTTAGCTCAGATCTGGGGACCGTATTCGTTACTGTTTTCAACTTTGTGACAAAAATACCTGCCAAGTGGCTTACAGAGGAAAGCTTTATTGGACAGGGTCTAGGCAGGAGTGTGGGGCATGATGTGCCCATAGCCAGAAAGGAGAGAGATGTGTGCTGGCAGTCTGTTTACGTCCTCCTGGGCAATCCAGGACTCTACCCATGGAACGTTGTCTTCCTACCTCAATTAGAAACTTCCTATAGACACGCCCTGAGATGATTTCAGTCCCATAGCGCTGGCAGTCAGGCATGGTGAATTGCTTATGTAACCTGATACCACTGACGTACAGGGGTCTGGGCCGCTTTTCTCTGCATAGGCATAGCTAGACTCAGATTCCCTCAGGAGACACTGCCTGGTCTCCCTGATGATGCTTTTCCTTCCAGAACTTTCCGAAGAGTTCTGAGTACCTCTTTTGGAGTCATTGTCAGTTTGTAGGCGAGAGACTTTATGGCCTCAGAGCTACCAAGTTATAGCAGGACAACGTGGTGAATGAACGGGATGGTGTCAAATTCTGTCCTCTTGTGCCTGGGCTAATGGGTGTTTCCCAAGCCTAGAAGAGTCAGAATTCCTGGAATGAGTCCTTAGGAGTGTTATAGACTGAGTTGTGCCTCATGTTGAATCCCGAACCCCCATGTGGCTGGCTGTGTTTGGAGGTAGGGCTTTTAAGAGGGTAATGAGGTTACATGGGGTAACAAGTATGGACCCCATCTGATAGGACATTGAAGAGTGCTCTGTGTAGGTGCATAAGCACTCAGCGAGAAGATGCTACTACCTACAAGGGAGAGAGGCTCCCTAAAACCAATGTTATAGCACCTTCAACTTCCCAGCCCCCAAAGCAGTAAGAACCAGTTCCTGTCCCAGCCATCCAGTTTGAGGAATTCCATGGGGCATTCCACACAGGGAGGTGAGGTGGCTCAGTCTGAACCAGGGACCTGGGTTCATGAATTGGACTTGCCCAGGCATGTCCACGCCAGCAGCAGCTTTCTCCTCCTCTTCTTCCTCCTCCTTCCTCCTCCTCCTCCTACTCCAGCCAAAGACCTCTCTTCAAGTATCTCCATCCTCCTCCAGGACAACCTGCCAACACTCACCTCACACACTCTCAGTTCTTGCCAACCCCTCCAAGGTTGTGCCTGTGTCCTCTCTGAAGACATGCGGACTGCTGATAAATTTGTAACGATGACTCACGCCACCTAACATTCTGCAGGGAGAGTTTGACTTAGAAGCCGACTCCCCTGGAATCTAAAACAATTTGTGCTTCTAATTGATGACCCAAGATGGTCCGCCTCTGGCATCCTCTTTACCTTGTTGCCAAATGACCTTATGAACCCTCACGTGGTGCCACCTCCAGTGTCATCATGCTCTTGGTTAACAGGAATCTGCCTGACCCCATGTCCAGCCAAACTCCTCTGCAGCATTAACCCAGAGCCAGAGACTTCAGACTGTACCGACGGAAAGCCTCTGTGGGACATGTGCCAGGGTTTGCCTGGTGGTTTAAGGAGGGGTGGGTTAGGGTTGGGAAACTCTGGAGCGCCTTCACTTGTCTGAGGCTGCTTTCTCTAGCCTTCCCTCTCAGAAGCCCCAGTTTTGACCAGTGGAGTAGCCATGGTGGTGGTTTGTACCCTGCTACTGTGGCTTGTGGAACAACATTGAAGGGATGATATGGGAGGAGTCCGTATCACCTCTTCTGTCCTTACAGTCTTCTGTCATCCCTCAGAGCAGGCAGGGTCGATTACCTACCATGCCACCCCCTCCTAGGCACCTCCCATCTCCTATCACGATCTACTCCATCTCTTCAAGCTCCACTCTGCGGCTGTCTGAACTGCTCCAGCTCTCTAAGGTTAGCTCTCACACCCCCGCCTAACTCATGGTGCCTCTATGGCATGTAATATTATTTCTGCTTTCTTCCTTTGGCTAAGGATCCTGAGGGTGTCCCTTTCAGTAAAGAAGCTTCTAGAAACAGCCCTTCCTCTCCCACTGTGGGCAAGTGTCTTTCCTGTTGCTAACTACTGAAGAGTGTGCATGTATATGTGATAACCTGCCTCCACTTCTAGTCTGGGTCAGAGTCCCTTATTTGAGGTCCTTTGGAGAGAGACCCCCTTTTCTTCAGTGCATCTGGCTTGGTTGGTGCTTACAATCATAAGGTGATGATAGGATTAATGTCTATTTTGCCAGCCAGGTTGGAAAATATACAGGTGGAGAAGTCTATTTTAAAGTGGGGCATTGCTTATTTTCTTAAAGAATGCTTACTAGCACACACACACACACACACACACACACACACACACACACACACAAATATATTTGGTTGGTTGGTTGGTTGGTTCATTGGCAGTTGTAAGCTGCCAGGTAGCCCAGGCTGGCCTTGAACTTGCTATGCAGCTGAAGCTGGCCTTGAGTTCCTGGTCTTCCTGCTTCCACCTCTGAGGAGCTAGGATTACAGGCATGCACCACCACACCCTGCTACTTTGAAACACCTGAAGTCACACATAAGCATCAGTAAGACACTAACTGTCCAGTTTTCTCTTTTGCTGTGTTCACTTCTAGTACTTAAAAAAAAAAAATTTTGGTTGGAGGCTTCTTATTTTTGACATGTTTATAAAATTGCTTTTATTAAACACTTAAATAACTAGTAGTAAATAAAAAATGCCTAATGTCTAAGGATGGAGAAACAGTGAGCCCTCCTGTACCCACCAGCCATGGGAGAAGAATACATTCCTTGTGGCAGCCCTTCAGAAGCCCTCTTTCTCCAGCCTTTCCTCCATTCTCAGAGGTAACTATTATCCTCAGCTGTGTGCATGCGTTTCTCTCTCTCTCTCTCTCTTTTTCTTTTATACTTATACCAAATGTTTGTATCTCTAGACAAGAGTTTGTTTGGTTTTGCTGGATTTTTTTTCAAGCTTTATATAAATGGAAACAGAGAATGCAGTCTTTCTTCTGTGGCCGCCCTTGTCTTGGCTTAAAAGTTTGTTCTGCTCTGTGGCTGCAGCTCTCGCTGCTGATGCTGATTTGCATCCTGTCAGGTGAGCACAGCATCTGGGAACTACTCTGCTATTGATGGGGATGCTGAACATTCTGTTTGCTTTCTCCCTCCCTGCCATCATCAGCCACTGTCTCGTCTCGTCTCGTCTCGTCTCGTCTCGTCTCTTCTCTTCTCTTCTCTTCTCTTCTCTTCTCTTCTCTTCTCTTCTCTTCTCTTCTCTTCTCTTCTTCTCTTCTCTTCTTTTCATCCTCCTCCTCCTCTTCCCCTCCTCACCCCCTTTTTCTTGTTACAAGCTGTTATGGTGAGAGTTGCACCTTGCACACATAAGAACCACCAATGCTGGCATGGGACCACTGGCCATAAGCCATGTACGTCTTCATTCTTCCTAGATGCTCACAGGCTCCTGTGCTGGAGGCTTGGTACTCCACGTGCGATGCTGAACAGTGGTATCTTTGAGAGCTGATGTTTGCTGCTGGGTAATCATGCCTTGGGGACACTACCCTTGAAGAGGGTTTAATGATGGTTTCATTGAGTGAGTGAACACAGCCTCTAGACCTTCCTGACTTCTGGTGTCGCCATGGGATCTCTCCTTCCTGCACACAATCCCGTCCTAAAGCTGTCCGCCGTGTTGGAATGTGGCCTTGGAGGCCCTCACAAGAGAGAGGAGGTGCTGTCTTATTTCCTGATCACACCCTTGAGGTTCAAGGTTTCAAATGTCTTCTGTCGGTAGAGTTCACCTTCATATCTTTTGCCTCCTTTACTGGTGGCATTGCCTCAGAACTGACGAGTCGTGGCTCTTTATGGCCCTGGAGCATGAATCTCTGAAGACTCTTCTTGGAGTATGATTGGAGAATTAAAAAATCATAGATCCTTAACTATTAAGTACTACCATTAGATGGATTTTGCCAATGCATCTAGCCAATTGACTGGCCCACCCCTTGTGTCTGTTTTCTAGAAAGTTTTCCTGTGCTTTCTCAGGTATTTCTCTCTTGTTTCACAGCAAGCATGTGTGGCCTCTTTTTCGTTGGACAATGGCTTTGAGACTAGAGTCATCCGTGCTGCATAGCTTTCTTCTTTATTGCTCAGTAGGTTTCCTCTGTGTAAATGTGGTGCAGTGTTTATCTATTCTCCCATTAGTGGACATGGACTTACATTCTTTCCCCTTTCCTCCCTTCCCTCTCTCTCTCTCTCACACACAAAAGGATGTAATTTTTATGTGCATTGGTGTTTTGACTGCATGTTTGTCTGAGTAAGGGTATCCGATCCCCTGGAACTGAAGTTACAGACGGTTGTGAGCTGCCATGTGGGTGCTGGGAATTGAACTCAGATCCTCTGGAAGAGCAGTCAGTGCTCCTAACCACTGAGCCATCTCTCCAGCCCACTTTCATTTCACTTGGGCAAATGTCTTGGCCTGGAACCCTGGGTCAGAGGAGAGGTTGGCACAACTTGGTAAGATGGACAATGTTTGGGGTTTTTCTAGCAGTTAAGGACTACTGTAGCGTTCTCTACAAGAACAGAACCAGTAGGAAATTCTCGTGTGTGCATTGCGTGTGCCTGTGGAGGCCAAAGGTTGGCAGCAAAACTCCTCTGTCTTTCTCCACCTTATGTTTTGAGACAGGGTTTCTCAGTAAACCTGGGTTTCATAGGCTGGACTGGCTGGCTAGAACCCTGGAATCCTCCTGCCCCTGCCCCTCACCCAACCCCGCTGGAGTTACAAGCATGAACACGTCCAGCTTTTTTTTTTTTAATTTTTAATATTTTTATTACATATTTTCCTCAATTACATTTCCAATGCTATCCCAAAAGTCCCCCATAGCGCCCCCCACTTCCCTACCCACCCATTCCCATTCTTTTGGCCCTGGCATTCCCCTATATTGGGGCATATAAAGTTTGCAAGTCCAATGGGCCTCTCTTTCTATTGATGGCCGACTAGGTCATCTTTCGATACATATGCAGCTAGAGACAAGAGCTCCGGGGTTCTGGTTAGTACATCATGTTGTTCCAACAATAGGGTTGCAGATCCCTTTAGCTCCTTGGGTACTTTCTCTAGCTTCTCCATTGGGAGCCCTGTGATACATCCAATAGCTGACTGTGAACATCCACTCCTGTGTTTGCTAGGCCCCGGCATCGTCTCACAAGAGACAGCTATATTTGGGTCCTTTCAGCAAAATCTTGCTAGTGTATGCAATGGTGTCAGCGTATAGAAGCTGATTATGGGATGGATCCCTGGATACGGCAGTCTCTAAATGGTCCATCCTTTCATCACAGCTACGAACTTTGTCTCTGTAACTCCTTCCCTGGGTGTTTTGTTCCCAATTCTAAGAAGGTGCACAGTGTCCACACTTTGGTCTTCATTCTTCTTGAGTTTCATGCATTTAGCAAATTGTATCTTATATCTTGGGTTTCCTAAGTTTTGGGCTAATATCCACTTATCAGTGAATACATATTGTGTGAGTTCTTTTGTGATTGTGTTACTTCACTCAAGATGATGCCCTCCAGGTCCATCCATTTGGCTAGGAATTTCATAAATTCATTCTTTTTAATAGCTGAGTAGTACTCCATTGTGTAAATGTACCATAATTTCTGTATCCATTCCTCTGTTGAGGGACATCTGGGTTCTTTCCAGCTTCTGGCTATTATAAATAGGGCTGCTATGAACATAGTGGAGCATGTGTCCTTTTTACCGGTTGGGACATCTTCTGGATATATGCCCAGGAGATATATTGCTGGATCCTCCGGTAGTACTATGTCCAATTTTCTGAGGAACCGCCAGACTGATTTCCAGAGTGGTTGTACAAGCTTGCAATCCCACCAACAATGGAGGAGTGTTCCTCTTTCTCCACATCCTCGCCAGCATCTGCTGTCACCTGAATTTTTGATCTTAGCCATTCTGACTGGTGTGAGGTGGAATCTCAGGGTTGTTTTGATTTGCATTTCCCTGATGATTAAGGATGTTGAACATTTTTTCAGGTGCTTCTCTGCCATTCGGTATTCCTCAGGTGAGAATTCTTTGTTCAGTTCTGAGCCCCATTTTTTAATGGGGTTATTTGACTTTCTGGAGTCCACCTTCTTGAGTTCTTTATATATATTGGATATTAGTTCCTTATCTGATTTAGGATAGGTGAAGATCCTTTCCCAATCTGTTGGTGGTTTTTTTGTCTTATTGATGGTGTCTTTAGCCTTGCAGAAGCTTTGTAGTTTCATGAGGTCCCACTTGTCAATTCTCGATCTTACAGCACAAGCCATTACTGTTCTATTCAGGAATTTTTCCCCTGTGCCCATATCTTCAAGGCTTTTCCCCACTTTCTCCTCTATAAGTTTCAGTGTCTCTGGTTTTATGTGAAGTTCCTTGATCCACTTAGACTTGACCTTAGTACAAGGAGATAGGAATGGATCAATTCGCATTCTTCTACATGTTAACAACCAGTTGTGCCAGCACCATTTGTTGAAAATGCTGTCTTTCTTCCACTGGATGTTTTTAGCTCCCTTGTCGAAGATCAAGTGACCGTAGGTGTGTGGGTTCATTTCTGGGTCTTCAATTCTATTCCATTGGTCTGTTTGTCTGTCACTATACCAGTACCATGCAGTTTTTATCACAATTGCTCTGTAGTAGAGCTTTAGGTCCGGCATGGTGATTCCACCAGAGGTTCTTTTATCCTTGAGAAGAGTTTTTGCTATCCTAGGTTTTTTGTTATTCCAGACACGTCCAACTTTTTATATGGGTGCAGGGACACAAACCTGGGTGCTCGTGTTTGAGCAGCAAGTACTTAATCCACTAAGCAATTTCCCCAGGCCCTGTTTCTTTCTTAAAAGTTTTTTTTTTAAAGATTTATTCATTTTATGCACATGGGTGTTTTGTCTGTCTGCCTGTCTGTCTGGAGGCTATGCTGTTTAGAAGCAGGTATCTGATCCCTGGAACTGGAGTGTCAGTCACCATTTGCGTGCTGGGAGCCTTGCCTGGCCTCTCTGCCTGAGTAGGAAGTGCAGTTGGATGCTGAACTGTTCTCTAGCCCCCTCCTTTAAAAAAGACACTTTAAAAAATTTGATTGTTTGTATGTGTTGTGTTTTATTAAAAAAAGAAAGAAAGAAAGAGCAGGGATATGTTTGGTAGAAACAAGGTATGGTGAGGTAGAAGGGGTGCCCCTACAGGCCCATGCTGAGGCATCCCTTTCCCTCCAAACCCCGGAGGTACCAACCATATGACAGATATAGTATAGAATAGAGTTTATTTAGGGCATGAGGAGGAGAGTTGAGGGAGGAGAGAGAGAGAGAGAGAGAGAGAGAGAGAGAGAAGAGGCTGGCCAGGAACACATGGAGAGAGAGTGGGGAGAGGAATGGAGAGAGAAGGGACAGGAAGGGTAAGAGAGTAAGAGAGAGGGGGGAGAGGGCAAACAGACCTTTTATAGTGAGTCAGGCCTACCTGGCATTTGTCTATTTTATTGTTATTAATCTTTCCTAAGTTTAGACTTGATGACGTCTGTGGCTTCGCTGTTCTTTGTGCTGTTTCCTTGGACTTTATTCTTCTGTGCTTTACATAATATCTGGAACTTGATGCTTAATACACCAGAGTTTCATTTCCCTCTGTATAGTTTTTTTGTAATTCCCATTTTAACTACATCCCACACAGTTTAATTCGTGGAATTTTCTCATTCATTGCTAAATGTGTCACAGTTTCTCCTTTGAGCCATTTGCTGTTTAAAAGTGTATTTTATGTTTCTCAAATGCTGGATTTTTTTAAAAGCCATGTTGTGTTATTGATTATGAATTTCAGTGAAATGTATTGAGAGATGATGTTGGGACTTAACCTGCCTTATAATGTAGAACAAGGTCCACTCTGAAAATATGTATTTTTTTAAAAGACTTTTTATTGATTCTTTATAAATTTCACATCATGTTTCCCAATCCCACTCACCTTTCCATCCTTCATAGCTGTCCTCTACTCTTGCAATCTCTCTCCCAAAAGATAATATCAAAGAAAAAAATAAACAACAACAACAACAACAAAAATCTCATTATGGAAGCTGTAGTGTGCCACAGTGTGTCACACAGAATACCCTTTTGCCCACACATCTTGAGTTGCCAATGTTTGTTGCAAATGGTTCAAGGACTCTGGCTTCGCTACACTGTCAATACTAAATCCTGACCCGGACTTGGATACCCTGTTGTTGCCCTGTGTTATGGAGATTCTGCAGCTTTGGCTCTGCAGCCCCCTCATGTGCTCCAGCAGTTCACAGATGAGGTAGATATTGGGGTGGGTCAGCTCAAAGCCCTGGATCTGGTTCTGGTTGGTAGCTGAGTTGGTTGGTCAGCCAGTTCTCTTATACCCCCACCACCAAGGTGTGTTCTCCCCTGGTAGCTCACTCAATGCCATAGCCAGCACGGGTGGGCCTAGCTTTCCTATTCTTGCCCTCAGGGTGGCTCACCTGTATTGAAGCCACCAAGGCCAGCTCTACTGTGCTGCCCAGGCATGGTGCTGGGTCCATGGCCTTTGGTGGTAACGAGCCACAGATCTTGACATAGATACCTGTGGTTGCATGGCCACAGACCCAGACATGGTCCTCAGTGGCAGCTCAGGCTAGGGCTTCATCATGGCCTTAGGCATCAGGGCAGACTGTTTACATCAGGCTGTTCCTCTTCGCCCTGAGTCTCCAGTTCTGCCTCTCTTCCTAGTGCTCAAACCATTTGGCTTTTCTTTCTCTCCCATTGCTTCACCACATACTTGTACTTTATAGTGGCTGTGTTCAGGCCACGCTGCTGATGGCGTCCGAGTGTCTTCCACCCACCAGTCTTTGCGTTCACAATTGATTTTCCCAAATGCTTCTTTTTCAAAGTCAGACATAACAGTGATCTTGGAATACCACCACTGGAGAGGCTGAAACCTATAGTTCCTAGGGCTGGCTAGACAGACTAGCTCACTTTGTGAGCCTTTCAGAGACTTTGTCTAAAAGGACAAACAAGGTGGTGAGCTAGCAAGATGGCTCACCGCACAGGCCTGTCAACCTGAGTTTAGTCCCTGGAAGCCATGTAAGGTGGAAGGAGAGAATCAGGTCCATATATGGAGTTGTCCTCTGACCTCCACATATGTGCCGTGGTATATGTGTGCACATAACAAAAGCTAGACAGTGCCTGAGGAGTGATCTCTCCATGTATACACACACACACACACACACACACACATACACACACACACTAGCTGTGGTCTGAATATTTTTTCCAGTTATTCTGTAGTGTCTCTTCATTTTTAATAAGTATTGTCCTTGTCATGCATCAACTAACATATCAGTTTTCCTTCTTATTAACATTTACCTGGGGACTGGAGAAATGTCTCAGTGGTTGATCTTGCCTGATCTTGTAGAGGGCCAGCCCTGGGTTTGGTTCCCAGCACCCACATGGTGGCTTATAACTATCTGTAACCAGGAGACCTGATGCCCTCTTCTGACTTCCTTAAGTACTGCATATATGTGGTGCACAGATACATACAGGCAAAACACTCATATACATAAAATAAATGTAAAAAAATTACCTAGTTCATCTTTCTTTTTCTAGATTTTATTGTGTGTGCACACTCCTTTGTGTGCGCATTCCTGTGTGTGTGTCTCTGTGTGTGTGTGTGTCTGTCTGTGTGTGCATGCGCACAGGGGCCGGGAAAGATGCCCTGGAACTGGAATTCCACTCAGTTCAGTCAGTAAGCTGACCAGTATAGGTGCTGGAAACTGAATGACCTTCTGCTAGTGCAGCAAGCTTTTCTAACGGCTAAGCAGGTTTTCCTGCCTCCAACCCCCCGTTTATCTTTCTGCTCTTTAAAAATTCAAACCTCTTTTGAGTCCTTGTATTTTCACTGTGTCCTTTGTAAACAGCATACATACTTGATTTTTTTTCCTAGTCTGAAGGATTCTTGTCTCTTAAGAAAATGATTTTGTGTTTTGAAATGAGCTTTGGAGCTCAGTACAGTGACTCATACCTGCTACCTCAGTACTTAGGCTGCCGAGGCAGGAGAATCACCATAAGTTTAAGGCCTGCTTGGGCTACAGAGTGAGACCTTGTTTCAGAAGGACATAAGAAATGGGTAGTGCTATAATTGCTAGTGTATTTGAGAGAGATTTAATCTAACCAGGTAACACATATCCATTATCCCTGTATTCTCCCTAAATAACACATCTCATCAGACCCTTTCTTTGTGATATTTTTCTTCCTTAGCTTATGTAGTTCTCCAGCTTTTAAATTTATTTTAAATTATCATTAAATTGTTAACTGTTATAATTAGTGTGTTGTAGTGTCAAAACTTATTTAGATTTATTTATATTTTTATATCGGTTTGCTTACCACAGCTTGTTTCTAACTCCTTTTAAAAAATATTTTAAAAATGTATGTGTGTGTGTGTGTATGTGTGTGTGTGCCTATGAGGGCCAGAAGAGGGTGTTGGGCCTCATGAAACTGGAGTAGATGTGAGCTGCCCAGCATGGACTATGGGAAATGAACTTGGGTTCTCTCCAAGAACTGCTGCACACACATCACACAGGTCACTGCTGAGCACCTCTCCAGCCCCCTAACTCCTTTGCCAACATTTATTTTCTTTTTTGTTACGGATTTTAGACTTCTTTTTTTCTATCATTGATTAAATGCTAAGCTCTTAGTCTCAGCTTGGATAAGTATAGTTTCATTGTTTGTTTGTTTGTTTGGTTTTTTTGTATATAGTATTCTGTATATAGTATATATTCCGAGTATAGAACTCCTGGCTTCTGCCCATTTGCTTTGAGCTGTCTGGAGATGCTTACCCATTGCTCAGTATCTGTTGGTACTGAGAGAGTCACTGCTGTGCTACCTTTTCTATCTGAGTTCCCTGTGTGGGCGCCATTACACAGGGTAACATACTGTAGAGGGTGACACCCATTACCCTTGAGTAATTATTAACAGCATCCCTCTCTCCAAAAATATCCCAGTTAGCATGCCTCAGCAGGTCCCCACCTCTAGCTACAGCACACGCAAGTGGGCTTTTATTCTTCCCTTCTGAAGACTCATTGTGCTTCCTGTAGCTCATGAGTCATGGTTTCTGGAGAGTTTGCTAAAAGCTTTTTTTTTTAACCTTAGGAAATGAGAAGTTAATAACTATATCTTTGAGTTAATGCACTCTTTTTATCAAACTATCTGACTGACTCGGACTCTTTCAAGCTTGCATGGCTATTGTCAGGACACATCAGCTATGTAAGATGAACCATTTCTGGGCCCCCGGTTCTCTGATGCTTGTCTCAACCTTTAGCATGTTTGCTTTTATTGGCTATCATGTATGGAGTGTATAAAACAAACCAGAGAGGTGGCATATACATCTCAGGGAGGCTTCTCAGGGAGACAGAGGCAGGAAGATGTGAGTTTTGAACCAGCCTGAGCTTCATAGTAGAAACTTACTTTCTTTAAAAAACATAAAGTATGTAGAACAGACATCAAGAGTATAAAATATATTAAAGAATGATGGTCCCAGCCCTCAGTTAACAGAAGCAACCTCGACTTAACAACCTCCCTTTGGCCTCTGTCCTGGTACAGCCTGTCCCATCCCCATGCGCTACTGTTCTAAATCGAATGATTCCTTTTCATCTCTGGGTAGTTTCACTATATGGATATGTGTTTTTAAAAATAGTCTATTATTTAAATTTGTCTGCTTTCGAAGTGTAACAAGTAGATGAGTGGACTCTGGTGACCTCCAGGTCCCTGGTTTGGAAGCACATTGCTGTCAATGTGATGGTCTGCCGCTCATTCATGTCTGCCGTCCTGTGGCATTCAGTGTTTAGCCAGCTTAGCTCTAACCTGTGAATTAAGAGCCCCTGGACTTCTTTTTCCTTACTTAAATTATATACTCAGATTTCTTGGTCATAGGGAGTATGTGTGTTCAACATCACTAATCAGTACCCAGCAATTAGAGCCGGTACCACTCTGTAGTGCATTACCCTTCTATAAGCTCCTTGTGCCCGGCATGCTCATTAACACTGGCTATTGTCAGTGCTGAAGTTGTTGTTAGACTGGTAAGTATGAACTGACATGGATGTGTGTGCAGTTGTGTGCAGACAGGCATTTAGATTTACACTTTTCCCTGTGCTCAGGAGCCTTGTCTCTTTCTCTTCCCTGGGGTTTCTGGTTGGTCCTAACATCTACTTGGGTCTGTCTGACTGATTTGTAAGTGTTCCCCAAATCCAGCCTTTGTACTATGTATTGCAATTGTCCTACGGAGCTTGCAGGCTCTTTCCCTCCTTCGTTACAATGTTTCTTACATACCAGAAGTTCTTCATTTTTCTCTCTATGTAGATACTTTATCCCCCAGGTAAACAGCTTTGTTTGAGAAGCCCCCTTTCAACTCTGAGGGTCCAGAGTGATCATCCTGATCGCAGTCTGGCTTCTTAAGGGGTCACCTTTATACTTGGCTCTAGTTCCCCTTTAATAAAGCTTTAAGAAGGACAGGAGAAGGAGAAATTAATTTAGGTTTTTGTTTGTTTGTTTGTTTGTTTCAAATGGGTGACAACCCTGTTGTTAGCATTCATTATCATCTTTTCCCATTAATTTGTAACAACTATTTTGTCTTATATTCGATTTTTGAGTCTTTATGTTTGGAATGCAAGATCTTACTAAAGAAAACTGTAACCTTCAGGTAGCTTGTAAAGAAAAGAAGTATAGCCAGGCAGTGGTGGCACACGCCTTTAATCCCAGCACTTGGGAGGCAGAGGCAGGTGGATTTCTGAGTTCGAGGCCAGCCTGGTCTACAGAGTGAGTTCCAGGACAGCTAGGGCTTCACAGAGAAACCCTGTCTCGAAACCCCCCCCCCCCAAAAAAAAAGAGAGAAAGAAAGAAGAAAGAAAGAAAGAAAGAAAGAAAGAAAGAAAGAAAGAAAGAAAGAAAGAAAGAAAGAAAAGACGTGTGTTTTCCTCTGTTGTGGAGGCTAGCGTGTATTCATAGAAGAGGACTATGCTATCTCCTTCTCTGGTAAAAAGGACACAAGCATTCTCTGGGGCCTCTGTAAGTAGGGCACTGCTCCCCTTTGTAAGGGTTCCGCTCTTAGGACCTCATCACAACAAAAGGTCTCACCTTGTGATAGCCTCACCTTGGGAGTAAGCATTTCAGCGTCAAATTCTGGAAAAGCATTCAGACCACAGAACCATTGTTTCTGTGCTGTTCCTCCAGTTTATCCATCTGTGTCACCTCCCAAACTTATACCATACTATTTTTAACATTATAGTTTCCTAATCTTAACATTTCACCATCCTGGCTTAGACAAACCATGGGCCTATGAATCAGTGTCCTATCCACACAGATGACCAGAGAGGATGAAGGGCTAGCCATCAGTTTGGGATAGCTGGAAAAAACACTACATCTTGTGTGCCTGTCCCTCCCTCTTTCTCTCTTTCTCCCTCTTCCTTCCTCATCTCTTATTCTCCCTCCCTCCATTCTCCATTCCCCCTTTTCATTCTCTCTTCATGCCCACTCTTTCTGAAAAAGAGAACTTTATTATGTTATGTAGACTGTTCTCTAAAGACCTTCTTTACCCATAGCCTCCCAAATGCTGAGACCACAGGCATGAACCACTACACCTGGCTTCTTTTTTCTTTGTCTTTGAAATATTCATCTAAAAAAGACATAGCAATTTATAATAGGGCAATGCTACTCTAATATTCTATTGTACAAGATACAGTAAGTAAAATTATTAAGAGCTATCTCCCCCTGCTACAGCTTCTGCCACATCCAATCAGATCAACTCTTATTGAGTTTTTTACTTCCAGAGACTTCTAAATTATATTCCTAATACTTTAAGCTGATTTTTCTCCAAATAGCCTCATTTTCTCTCTCTCTCTCTCTCTCTTTCTCTCTCTCTCTCTTCTTCTTCTTCTTCTTCTCCTTCTCCTTCTCCTTCTCCTTCTCCTTCTCCTTCTCCTTCTCCTTCTCTCTCTCTCTCTCTCCCTCCCTCCCTCTCTCTCTCTCTCTCTCTCTCTCTCTCTCTCTCTCTCTCTCTCTCTCTCTCTCTCTTCTTCTTCTTCTTCTTCTCTCTCTCTCTCTCTCTCTCTCTCTCTCTCTCTCTCTCTCTCTCTGAGACAGGATTTCTCTGTGTAGCCCTGGCTGTCCTGGAACTCACTCTGTAGACCAGGCTTGCCTCGAACACAGAGATCTGCCTGCCTCTGCCTCCCAAGTACTGGGATTAAAGGTGTGCTCGAACACCTCATCATTATTTTTCATGATCTTGTGTGCTTAATTTTCTCTCCTGTTTTGGTCCCTGAAGCTTTCGTTACTTGAGCCATTAGCTCTGGGTTTCAAAGTAAATCAGTTTCCCTAGTTCCTTCTTACCTGCATGGGGATTCCAGACTCCAGTGGGATATAACAAACCTCAGATGGTACTGAGCACTGTGTACAGGTGACTCTTTCCCCTGTACCCACATTTCCAGACTGAATGCCATTCCCATCTCACCCATGTACTTGCCTTGTGCTCTGAGACAGATCTCAGCGACACCAGCTGACATTTCTTTCTTTCCTTACCAAGATGAGAACGGTCACATTTTCACTCACAGGAAGCATGCCAGTTTTCTTTGGCAGACATACCCTCTCTGCACATTGTTATCCTGGCCAGCATCACCACTTTTATGCTTTGGGGCTGTGATTAAGTTAAATATGGGTGGCTTGCATATCAGCTCACTGATATGGTCAAAGCCATCTGATAAGCAATATTCAATGACTAACAGTCACGTAGCGTATACAGACAGTGCTGTTACGATACAGAAAGGGATAAGAAGGTTGAGAATGGCTTTGAGATTCTATCACACCACTCGGCAGAGCATGCAGCTTGAAACACCTGAATTGTTTGTCTCTGGAATTTTCTATTTACAATTTTAGTTTTCTTACATTTCATTTGTATGCCCGCATACATGCACACATGCCAGAGAGCACTACAGAAGTCAAGGGACAAATGCAGGAATCAGTTCTCTCCTTCTGCCACACGGATGCTGAGTATCCAGTTCCCCTGGGTAGGCTCACTGCCCATCGTTGCTGCACCACTTTGCTGGTGTCCCCATTTAATATTTTAGAGCATGTTTGACCATGGGTAGATGGAACTGTAGGATGAAAAACCATAGATGGGAGCAGAGGGGGCAGACTAATGGATATTTTATCCAGAATTTTTACGTTTTTATTTGTGTGTTTCAGGTAAATGAGTCATATTTCTAAGACCATAACTTTCCTGTATGGATTCTGGATTTTTTTTGCTTAGCATTTTGACCCTTTTCTTATTCTAATGTCTGAGACGAGGGAAGGTATTATTAATACTTTTAATACTTAAACCTAGGGCTTTGAACATGGTAGGAGACTCCTTACCCTTGGGCTACCTCCCCGGACCTCTCTTTTTACTTAAAACATATATTTTGTGTGTGCGTATGTGTGTACGTGTGAGTGAATGCATGGTGTAGATGTGTGTATGTGTGCTCTTCCCTGAAGGCACACACAGAGGCCCAAGGCTGACAACAGGATGTCTTCCTTAGTCATACCTCAGCATTAATTTTTGAAACAAGGTTTCTTCTCAATGAATGGAGCTTAGTGTTTTGGTTAGACAGGCTGGCTAGTGAGCCCCTGGGACCCTCCTCTTTCTGCTCCTCAGTGCTGGGTAACAGTTAAAGTGCGTTCTGCCATGCCTGGCTTTTACATGGGTGGTGGTATGTGAACTCAGGCCTTCCTTCGGCTTGTGTAGCGAGCAGTTTGCCCACTGAATCGTCCCTCCATCCTCCCTCCCCTCCTATTGTTTTTGAGATAAAATGTCACTAAACTGGCCAGGCTGGCCTTGAAATCAGTCTGTAGCCCGGACAGGCCTTGAGCATAGGATCATCCTGCCTCAGATTGACTCCCGAATGTCAGTGATTATAGGCCTGTGTCCCCAGGCATGGCTGTAAATGAACACTTTGCTCTTTGGTTCTTTCTTTGTTTCTCCTGTTGGTTGAGATCCTCAAACTTCTTGGCTTTCCCTGTGTGCTCAGTACAGAGCCTCATGCATAGTAAGCTTTCAAGAAAAGAGAGTGGGAAGGGTTGAAAGAGTAAATCCAACCAGTGGGGAGCCTGGAACAGAATCAGGAAGTATCTGAAGTGCCCAGAAGATTGGTGCTAGTAAATTCTAGGTGGGTACCATTCACTCACTCGTTGTTGATTTCCACAGGTTAGCCCTCATATCACTCGATCACTCGAGGCAGAACCCTCTGGTGAGTATTGGGCGTCGGTTATACCTGCCATTCTTTTCTTCAGGTTCCTGGACACCAAAGTCACTGACCCCAGAATTACAAGTCTGGCGATTCCAGAACAGTCCTGGATAGAAACTGAGATTGTGTGTGTGTGTGTGTGTGTGTGTGTGTGTGTGTGTGTGTGTGTGTGTGTGTTTGTGTGTGTAGAGATAGAGAGACAGAGAGACAGAGAGAGAGAAAGGTGGAGAAGAGTAAGGCCAACGAGAACAGAAATGCTCTGTGTGCTTCCGTGTGTCCTTTCATGTGACCTGCCATGCAGGGATCGCCACTCCTTCCTTTTCTTATGTTAGATTTGAACTCTTGTAAGAACTAGTTGCTCTAGCTTTACTCCCTCTTGCTGTCAAAGAACAGCAAACCTTGGCCTTAACCTGAGCCTTCCCCTGGTTATCTGGGAGCTGGACAGAGTCTGGGCAGGGTAGAGAGGCAGTGGAGAGAGCCCTGAGCTGGGAACTAGAAGACTTTAGCTGCTGGCCAGGCACTGATCCTATACATCTATCTTCTCTGGACTCCGTTTTACCTCTTGCAACTGAAAAGGATGACCTATGCACCTCTCCAGCTATGGTGTCATGTGTGGCCCAGCTATGATGCCATGTGTAATCCAGTTATGGTGTTCATGTATAGCCCAGCTACGATGTCATATGTAGCCCAGCTATGATGTCATGTATGGTTCTTCTCTGCCTTTGTGTATTTTCTTCCCCTGTGTTCATGCTTTCTATGTATGAATACTGCTTCTGATCGCTGTTCTTTTCCTTCTCTTTGAATAATTCTTTGACTATTTCTTGCAAGGTGGTCTGTCGGCAACAAATTTAATTTGTATTTGATTTTCTGTTAAAGATTAAGAAATATTCTAAAAAAGAAAGAATTATTCTAACAGAAATGAAAACTGCATTTAAATATTTTTTCCTGGACTTCTGATGTCTTGACTTATGCCAGCCATTTTGGTCTTATTGGTTCTCTGCTTTCCCATTAGAGTCCTTAGCCACTGTATTAATGAGCGTTGTGTTGCTGTAACAAAATACCCAAGGTGATTAACTTATAAAGATAAAAGGTATCCTCGGCTTGCTGTTTGGGGGTCTCAAGTCTAAGATAGACACAGGTTTTGAGGCTCTGGAGAGGCTGGAGCACAAGATAGGGTTTCAATGTAGTCCTGGCTGTCCTGGAACTCACTATGTAGACTAAGCTGGCCTTGAATTCACAGAGATCTGTCTGTCTCTGCCTCCCAAGTGCTGGGATTAAAGGTGTGTGCCACTATACCCAGACTGAAGATATATCTATATCTATATCTATTTATCTATATACACATATATATGTATATATTTTTCCCCTAGATTTGGAGTTATAGGCAGTTGTGTGGCACTGTATGGGTGCTGGGATCTGAACCTGGGTCCTCAGAAAGAGCAGCCAGTGCTCTTAATCCCTGGGCCAATTCTCTAGGCCCATTCTGGCATATTTCATAGTGGCCACTTTCCTTTTCCCACTCCTGGAAGCTCAAAGGGATCCCCCTATGAGAACTTGCAGAAGTCTGAGGGCTTCTGAGTCCGTTGACTAAGCCCCCTGGGGTCTCCATCCTCAGATTCATATACATGTGGCAAGCGTCAATTGTTTTCCATCTCAACCCAGCCCAGGACTGGTTTTTGCAGAGTTGTCTGTGCATGGGCTAATTGACTATTCTGGACCCGTCTCTCTCCAATTTGGGGAGCTGCAGTTTGCCCTATAACATCATTTCTTAGATAGAATCAAAAAAGTTGATTTTGTTCAGCTTTTTGCTCGTGGTTAGGACATAAGGATCACGTTTGTGCTGGACTGAAAAAATCTGGAAGTCTCTCTGGTTATAAAAACATGCTTCTACAAAGTCTGTGTGTTAGTGGCAACCTTGTCTCTTGCCCGTTAAAGTGGAGGTGTGTATGGCTACCCAAAAGTGGAGGTGTGTGTGGCTACCCAGAGTGTGAGCTGCTTGATGTTATTACAAGACACACACCTTACTTTCCTTGTTACTGTGACAGAATACCCAAGAGGAATAAGGTAGGGAGTGGCTTCTTTTGTCCCACAGTTTAAGGTTACAGTCCATTACAATGGACGAGGCATGGTGACAGGAACTTGAGGTAGCTGGTCACACTGCTTCTGCAGTCAGGAAGCAGGGAACGGATCAAAGATGTTCTGCTAACTTTTTTATACATCTCAGGACCCCACCCACAGGATAGTGACACCCACATTTAGGGTGACCTTTTCCCTTGTCAATCAACCCAGTCTAGAAACTACCATTCAGATATCCCCAGAGGTTTGTCCCCTAGGAGAGTCCCCTGTCCAGCAGGCAATATTAAGTATTATATGAGGAATTAGAACCATGGGCCCATGGGAGAATCAGGAGTTTGAAACCAACCTCAGCTATATAAGGAGTCTGAAGCCAGCCTGGGCGACATATTTCAAAAACAAACAAAGCCAGGCAGTGATGGCATGTGCCTTTAATCCCAATACTCAAGAGACAGGAGCAGGCAGATCTCTGTGAGTTCTGGTATACAGAGAGTTCCAGACAGAGTGGACAGCCAGAGCTATACAGAGAGACCCTATCTCTAAATCCCCAAAACCAAACAAACAAAAAGGAGGGAAATAAATAAATATGGGCCTCAACTCCTAGATGGTAGGTGACATTTTGTAGAGTCCACAAACAAACCAAGGGTTGTAAAGTAAGGAAAACTGCCTCTTGTAAAGGCAGTTTTGAGTTACTCTGCTCTCTTCTCCTGTGGTGGGCGTGTATCACTCTTAAAACGGCAAGCTGTCTTAAATATTACCTTAAACAACATTCCATCTTGTGCTAAGGGAAACGAAATGCTCAGCTGACTCCAGACCCACGTTCAGGCCCACGAATGAGCTGGACATTATCCAGAGAAGGGGGTTGGTAACAACTTGAGGTCCCCCAGCTGGCAGAGAGGTGCTCCCCAAGTGCACTCTCCAGAGTGCTTAGAAGCTCAATCAATTGCTTTAAAGAATAATGATGGGGTTCACAATGGCAGGCTGAGACTCCACAAGGGAAAGGGAATCCAGCCGGTCAAACCAGGAATCCTGGGGAAGCCCCAAACCTACAGGCGCCTAACTTCAGTCTTCACAGGAAGGAAACTGTGGCTGGCGGTGAGCTGGGTGAGCTTAGATCTGGCCGCCTGGGGAGTCCATGAGCCACTGGTTGCTAGCAGGGTTTGACTGATGAAGGCTGATGAGCCCCGCTGGGGACAGTAGTGAGCTCTCTGAGTGCTGTGGGGCTGGAGTCTAGGGGCTCAGCCTTTCCATTCTTTAAGAGAGGAGTGGGGGAGAATGGAATTTATCCCTTCACCTGAGAGTCTTGAAAGCAGGTTCAAGAACTGGATTCTGCACTTGCTGTGTGACTTTTAGTAACTCGTTCCACCCCTCCGGTCCCCCCCACCCCCTGTTCTCTCATATTCTCACCCGTAAAGTAGAATTCCAGCATGGCTGTAGTTCGTAAATGGGATCCTGTGTAAAAGGGCTTGGAGGCGCGCCTTCCACACAGCTGAAGCCTAGGAAATGGGGCATGGCTTCAAAGCAGCAGGGACTCCAGGGTCCTCGGTTCTATGCTCAGTGCCCGGTTCACTCATTCCCTCACGCCTCTCTGGTCTCACGTTTGGAATTTGGCATCCATTGGTCCAAAGTCATAGTCTGTATTTGGCTGAACTAATTTTATCCCAGATTACTGCTGACAGAGTCAACATCTCTTCCCTCCTCCGTGCCCGGGGTTCCTGGGAGGGGTACGTTCTCCAGGCGGCCTGCTCTCTTAGCTTGGTTGCCTTGGCCTCCCTCCCCACGCTGGTGCCCAGAATGTAATAACAAATCCCTATCTCCAGGCCAGCAGCCGGGTGCCCAGGAATTCAGGCCCAGCCTGGCTAGCGCTGTTCACTGGCACATCTGTTTCCAATCAGTATATAAAGCGCATTCTTTCTGCTAGCAGGCAGGCGTGCAGGCCCTGAGCCTGGGGACCAAGCTAATTGATTGCTAAATGATCTTGTCATTTCCAAAAGAGGTCTCTAGGCCTGCCCTTTGCCCTGCCTCTACTCCCCATGGGAAGGCAGCCTTAAGAATTAACTCATCAGCTGCCTCTGGCTGCAGAGAATCTCTCAAACTTCTAGTGTGGGAAAGCCCCCGGAGCCTCAGAAACGGTTGAAGACTGGTGGTTCCAAAGACAGTGGCTGCCACAGGCACCAGCTGCCTCATTCTCCCTGATTGCACTAGGCCCAGACTATGGGAGAAAGAAACTGAGAGTTCAGGAGTATTGCATGACTCCAGGTCACACAGAGTTGGTGGCAGAGATGCGGTGGTCATAAGCCCGGTTCCTGCTAGGTTGAAGTTTGGTCTTTAGCCTGGCCCATGAGCAGTGTCTGGCCAGTGGAAGCATCAAGGCTGTCAGTGAGGAAGCAGATAGCACAGGATGGCTTTCTAGATATGGGACACACAAGTCATCTGCATGTGCTGTCATGCTGAGTGATGACCTGGAAGCTAACACAAAAAAAGCTAAGGACCTCCAGCAGGTTTTCCTTCCTGAAAGGAAGACCCTCATGTCCCAGCCTCTTTGCTCCAAGGGCCTGGAGGGAAGATGTCGCTTCTGTGTTTCCTCATTGGTCTCCCCTAGTTGAAGTCAGGGGCTATTGTCTGTCTCCAGACTGTGGAGTACTTGCATGGAGGCAGAAGGACTGAGTGAGTGAGTGAATGAATGACTCGTGCCAACTGGTTTCTGGACAGCTGAACAGTGAGAACAAGTTCCCTTTACAAAACCTCTGACCTTCTTGTGGTGGTTTGAATACGCTTGGCCCATGGGAAGTAGCATTATTAGGAGGTATGGCCTTGTTGGAGAAAGTGTGTCACTGTGTAGGCAGGCTTTGAGGTCTCCTCCAATGCTCCACCCAGTTCAGATGAGACCCAACCTCCTGCTCCCACTCCTGGCTGACTCAGTGAACAGTCCTCTTCTGCAGCCTGAGGATCAAAATGTAGAACCCTCAGCTCCTTCAACACCATGCCTGTCTGGACACTGCCATGCTTCCTGCCATGATAATGGACTGAACCTCTGAAACTGTAAGCCACCCCAGTTAAATGTTGCCCTCATAAGAGTTTCATTGGTCATTGTGTCTCTTCATAGCAATAAAACCCTAACTAAGACATTTCGATTGTTGTGGCTGTCGCTGACAAATGAGAGTGGATTGGAGTGTCCACCCTGGCTGCCTGAGGGGTAAACTGCAATCAAGGAAGCTTTTATGGTATACCTGCTGGATGGCCTATGTGGTAGCGCAACATTGGTTTGTTTTAATATTTATTTATTTTTAGTGTCTTTGCGTGTGCACATTACAAGCACATACATGTGAGTGCAGATTCCTGTGGAAGCCAGGGATCTGGACTCCCCCTGGAGTTGTCTATAAAGCCCCAGCCTCTGAGATGAGTGAGGGACAGAGAGAGGAGAATATGACAAGCAAGGCTAGTGTCTGCCCTGCATCGCCACTACCACTTACACTGTGACCTTAAGCAAGTCTCGTGACCTGAGTCTCAGAAGCTTCCGTGATGCCCTGCATGCACAAGTCCTTAGGAGAATGGTGCAGAGTGACTCGAACCTGCAATCCCAGCACCTCTGAAGGACTGCCACAATTTCAGCTACACAGTGTATGCAAACCAGCCTGGGCTATGTAGTGGCTTTGTGCCAGCCTGGGGTACAGTGTGATGAAAAAAAAAAAAAAAAAAGAGTGCTGTAGGATTCTTTAAAAGTATCATTACCTTTAAACGCCTATGTGTTGGACCCATCTGAGAGTCCTGTTAATCCAAGGCCTGGTTCTTTGAGGTCTCTCTCTTTTTGTTCTTCACAGCTAAGCTGTACCTGCTGCAGTCTTCATCTTGTGTCTTGTTTGCCTTTCCCAATAATCGTGATGGTGGTGTAGCCACACCCACTTTAGGAATGAGCAACAGGAAGCTCCAAAAGGCTAGGTATCCTGTTGAAGGCTCCCGAGGCAGTGAGAATCAGGTCTGTCTCTGAGCCCTGTTCCAGCCATGGGTGCTTTGTTTTCAGGATGCATCTGCCTCCCAGGAGCTGGGCTGACAATCTCCAGCATTTGAGGACCATTGTACACAATAAATGGTGTCACTCAAGTTTCATAACTGTGGCAACCTCTTTCCTAGAATTTGATTTACTTTGGGAGAGTGGAAAGTGGGCAACTGATGAAAGGAATTGGAAGGGAATAAGTCTTTATAGAGAGGTGGAGTTATTTGGTATCTTTGTAGGGTGAGCAATTTGCAGACTCTCCAAAAGCCCTGCTTATAAAATCATTCAAGGTTTGAGATTTTGCAAACCTGTGTCAAGTGACTTTATGTGAATAATCACCCTGCTCTCTCTGTGTGTGTGTGTGTGTGTGTGTGTGGAGAGAGAGAGAGAGAAAGAGAGAGAGAGAGAGAGAGAGAGAGAGGAGGGAGAGAAAGAGGGAGAGGGTCTCATGTAGCCCAGGCTGGCCTCAAAGTTGCTATGTAGCCTTGAACTTCTGATCCCCTTGCCTATGTCTCCCAGGCACTGGGATTACAGCTGTACACCAACCAAGCTAAGTTTTATGCAGGGCTGGGTATTAAACCCTAAGACTTTCTGCAAGCAAGGCAAGCACTCCACCAGGTGGACCATATTTCCAGCTGCCCATGGATGATCTCATTCAATGCCGAGCTCAGCCCTGTATGGCCAACATTACTTTTATCTGCGAACTACAGGCATAGAAACCAAGGGTCAGGATGAGCAGCTAGGGACTGGGGAAAGCAGAAGCCAACAGTCAAGGCCCTCAGCCTGTTCAAATATCACATCCCAGCAAGGGAGGATGGAGGGCCTCTAAGGCCATAGCCTCAGACTGACTGAGCCTCATCCCTCTCTCTCTTTCTCCCTCCAGCTGGCCTTGCTCCCTCCTCTTGGAAGCTTCCTTCCCTTTCCACTCAGCTGGAGATGCTGGCAGAGTCCCAGTGGCCACATCCATGCCTGGTTTGTGCACTGCGGATTGTCAGTGTCTCTGTTCCTCATTGCAGCCCCAGGCAGAGAAGGCGGGAGCTCATTTTCACATGTCAAAGATTTATTTGGTGCTCTGATTTCTCCCCTTCTCTGCCTCTCACTGTTTATTGAAATAGTTCATAGGATACTGTTAAAGACTAAAACAAAAGTCAATAGAAAAATATTTATGGTCTGCGGCGGGCTTGCTGCGGCAGACAGATGCTTAAAGATGCAGCCTCAGGCTTGAGGGAGGCGGGGAGGAGGCCTCACTCCTTGGCTACCTCTGTGAGTTTTCATCTGCCTCCCCGGCACCCCATCCCATTATCCTTGTTGGTTTTGTGAGGCGATGCCTCTCCCTGATGAGGTGGTTTGGGGACAGGCCCCGAGGGTCCTTCTGACCTGGCCCTCCATGTGTTTGCACGGCCCCACATGCCATGCATGTTCTGCACTAGCTCGTCATTTTGCACGTGTCTGACCCTTCCCAGCATCCAAGTATCTGGATGCAAAGTTTGCCTCTGCTAGGCTATTTCTGTCGTGAGATTCAAACAGAATCACACATGTGTCCCTAACAGCTGTCTCTCCCAAACTTCATGCCACTGGCTTCTTAGAGGAACTTTATTTTATTATTGTTAATTACTCTTAACTATTATGTGCCTCCAGTATATGTGTCAGGCCTAGTGGGGCTGGGGATGCTATAAGCAAGGTGAAGGCCTAAGCAGGTAGCCAGCACTGGGAATTGAATTCCAAATGGACAAGAGAGGAGCCCTAAGTAAGCTCTGGGTGTCAGCTGGGGCTTGGATAATGCTCAGGCACGGAGGAAGCCACACTTGGGAGGGTAGCACTGGGTTTGCCCTGGAAGTCTGGTCCCAGTGAGGTCATGGGAATAGGGGAGAGTGGGTAGCTGAGACAGAGGCAAGGGCTCACCGGGGCATCCCAAGATGCAGCAGGTGATCTGGTTGGTGGGAGTATGTCAGACAGCTTGGGCTTTCAGAAGCCTTCCCAGTGTGCAGAGAGTCAGAGAGAGGCACATATTGTTTTACTGTTGTTTTTGTTTGTTTGTTTGTTTGTTTGGACAGAGCTCACTGTACAGCTCAGTCTGGCCTCTAACTTGTGATCCTCCTGCCTCAGCCTCCCAAGTGCTAATTACGTGCTTGCCACCATGCCCAGCTCATGCACACATTTAAAAAGAAATTCAAATACAATAAATGCATTATTTACAGTCATTGTTTGATTCAAATTATATTCATGAGCCTTATCTGTGTTATTGAATAGAATTGCTGGTGCTAATTTTTCTCATGTATAACATGTCATCTTTAAGAACACTTAAGATTTTTAAAAATTATAATCTTATCGTGAGTATATAGTGTTTTGTCTACATGTATGTATATATACCATGACATGCCTGGTGCTTATAGAGGCCACAAGAACGTGTTGGACGCCCTGGAGTTGGAGTTATACATGGTTGACTCCTAAGAATCAAACCCGGGTCCTCAGCAGCGCAACAAGTGCTCATAACCATCCTCCCAGCTCTGCGTTCCATGGTTTTCCTTGTTATTGAGACAGAGTCTCTCTATGTGGCCTTGGCTATCCTGGAACTCTCTATGTAAACCTCTGTGTAAACTCTCTGTGCCTGCCTCTGCCTCCCAAGTGCTGGGATTAAAGGTGTGTGCCGTTATGCCCAGCTTCCATTTCTTTAAACACTATTTTTTTTTTTAATTATATGTAAGTACACTGTAGTTGTCTTCAGACACTCCAGAAGAGGGAGTCAGATCTCGTTACGGATGGTTGTGAGCCACCATGTGGTTGCTGGGATTTGAACTCCGGACCTTTGGAAGAACAGTCGGGTGCTCTTACCCACTGAGCCATCTCACCAGCCCTCCATTTCTTTAAAATGTTTTTAGTTTTATTTGACATGTGTGTGTATGAACACGTATGTGTACAGAGGCCAGAGGAGGACATCAAGTGACCTACTCTACCCCTCACTGCCTTGTTCCTTTGAGCGAGAGTCTCTCATGGAACCTAGAGCAAGGCTGGTGGCCAGTAAATGCTAGTTGTCCTCAGCAACACCACTGATTAGTGCTGGGGTTACAGACCTGTGTGTGGCCATGCTGCCTCTTTAGGTGGGCTCTGGGGACTCGAACTTCTGTCCTCTTGACTGCACAGCATGTGTTTTATCTCCCATCCCATGCTCCCAAAAATAAGACTCAGACTAAAATATATTTACAAATACCTTGGCCGTATAGCTAGGCTCTTCTCTGACTAAATCTAACTTAGAATATCCCATTGATTTTAGCCTATAGTCTGCCACATCGCTGGTTACCTGTGCTCAGGTACCACGTATCCATCTAGTCACACCTTTCCAGCAAATCTCCCTGCACCTAGCTCTATCCCAGAATCCTTTCTCTTCCCCAGATGCCCCGCCTCTATTTCCTGTCTGAGCCACAGGCCTTGGGCTTTTTTATTGACAAGTGGTGCATCCATACAATACACTATATTCTCTCTACGTAGTTGTTGATCTCAATGTTCTGTTAATGCACTTTTATGTCTCCATGGATTATTTCTATACCCGGACATCTCTATATTACCTACTGAAAGCATGGCCTCTGACATTTAAGCTCTTACTCTCCCTGAGATTGGTTACTGTTGTCTTGATTTTACTTGGTTAGTTTTGGTGCCTGGGACTGAACCTAGAGCATGCTAAGCACGCCGTCTACCAGTGAGTTACTTTCCAGACCCTGGAATTGATCTGTCTATGGTGTGAGGGAGGCAGGGTTCCAGCTGTCACCTTCCTGCACAAAGGCTTGCCTGTCCCACCACTGTTTATCACAGAGCCTGCCCTTGCCCCCTGCCTTGGACCCGTCTCTGTCATATACCAGGTGTTCATTAAAGCATGATTACTTTTGGACCGCTCGCCGGTCAGGCCCTGAGAACACAGCACACTGCAGACTTATAGTAACTTTCTGTTTTGCCAACCGAATTCTCCAGCCTTCAGTCTATAAATCAAACTGGAGGGAGCTGTTGAGTTTGCCAGCCCACAAACATGGTAGATTTCTGTTTTGACTGGAATCTTTGTAAAAAAAAAAAAAATGGCTTTAATGAGGCATGATTGGCTTACAGCATATAGCACAGATTTGAAGCTTGCTATTCAGTGTTTTTTGACATATGCGTTTATCCATGAAAACATACTCCGGTAAAGATGGCAGGCATAGCCAGTAGCGGGAATACCCCATCCCCGTTTCAGTTAGCACCTCCTCCCCAGGGCACGCACGCCAACTTCTCCATAGTGACACTGAGTTTATTTTTAGGTGTGTATTTCCATTCATACGTCTTCCTGGTGAAATGTCTGTTCAAACCTGTTCAAACCTGTTCTAACCTGTTCAAGCCACTCCCACCTCCTCATCTCCCCCATGGTTTTGTTTTAGGACAAAGTGTCCCTATACACTATGTAGCATGCTGACCTCAAGCTTGTGGTCCTCCTGCCTCAGCTTCTATTTTTTTTGTTTTGTTTTGTTTTGTTTTGTTTTTCGAGACAGGGTTTCTCTGTATAGCCCTGGCTTTCCTGGAACTCACTTTGTAGACCAGGCTGGCCTCGAACTCAGAAATCCGCCTGCCTCTGCCTCCCGAGTGCTGGGATTAAAGGCGTGCGCCACCACGCCCGGCCTGCCTCAGCTTCTAGAGTGCTGGCATTACAGGCATGGGCCGCTCTGCCTAGCCTGTGTTTGCTGTTCATTCTTAACCGGTTTATTGTCTTACCCTCGAAGTTTGAGAACCCTTTATGTTCTTGGGGGTTGGGGAGAGGACTGCACCCACATACGCATCTCCCAGGATTCCATGTGAAAGTCAGAGGAGCTGCTGACTCTCTCCTCCCACCATGGAGTTCAGCAGACCCATTGCAGATAACTTCACTGAGGATGGTTGGTGCATGGAGGCTCCAGGAACTCAGGTAGTCAGGCTCAGCAGCAAGTGCCTTTACCCACTGAGCCAGCTCCCCAGCTCCTGTTTTAGACCTTAAATGTCTCTCTATAGAGATTTAGAATTAGGCCACAAGACACTATTTTTTTTTTTTTTGTAAATGATATTTTAAAGAATACTTTTCTACATTTTGGTCACAGGATATACCAAGTTGAGTATTCTTTAACATGTATGTTTTGCATCTAGTAATATTGTCCAACCTTACTTAAAGTTTTTTTTTAAGTTCCCTTGGTTTGGAGCAGGCATCTACATGTCATGCTGCATGTATGCAGGTCAGAGGACAGATGACTTGCGGGAATTAGTTTCTTCTCCCACCACACGGTTTCTGGGTGGCCAACTGAGGTTGCTAGTGGCAAGCATGCTCCCTCACTGGCCTGCCTCACTAGGCCGACATGTTCTTTTTTTCTTTGTTGAAATAATTTAAGGTTTTTATTACACACGGGTTTGGGAATTGAGCTCAGGTCTCCATGCTTGCAAAGCAAACTCTTTACTTCCCAAGCTTCCATCTCCCCAGCCCTGGTCTAAACGGCAAACTGCTGGAGATCCACTAGTCCAGTGTAGCTAGCGATCCACTAGTCCAGTGTAGCTAGCGATCCACTAGTCCAGTGTAGCTAGCCATCCACTAGTCCAGTGTAGCTAGCCATCCACTAGTCCAGTGTAGCTAGCGATCCACTAGTCCAGTGTAGCTAGCGATCCACTAGTCCAGTGTAGCTAGCGATCCACTAGTCCAGTGTAGCTAGTGATCCACTAGTCCAGTGTAGCTAGTGATCCACTAGTCCACTGTAGCTAGGGATCCACTAGTCCAGTGTAGCTAGCGATCCACTAGTCCAGTGTAGCTAGCGATCCACTAGTCCAGTGTAGCTAGCGATCCACTAGTCCACTGTAGCTAGTGATCCACTAGTCCACTGTAGCTAGCGATCCACTAGTCCAGTGTAGCTAGCGATCCACTAGTCCACTGTAGCTAGCGATCCACTAGTCCAGTGTAGCTAGCCATCCACTAGTCCACTGTAGCTAGCGATCCACTAGTCCAGTGTAGCTAGTGATCCACTAGTCCACTGTAGCTAGCGATCCACTAGTCCACTGTAGCTAGGGATCCACTAGTCCAGTGTAGCTAGCGATCCACTAGTCCAGTGTAGCTAGCGATCCACTAGTCCAGTGTAGCTAGCCATCCACTAGTCCAGTGTAGCTAGCGATCCACTAGTCCACTGTAGCTAGGGATCCACTAGTCCAGTGTAGCTAGCGATCCACTAGTCCAGTGTAGCTAGCCATCCACTAGTCCAGTGTAGCTAGCAATCCACTAGTCCACTGTAGCTAGCCATCCACTAGTCCAGTGTAGCTAGCAATCCACTAGTCCACTGTAGCTAGCGATCCACTAGTCCACTGTAGCTAGCGATCCACTAGTCCAGTGTAGCTAGCCATCCACTAGTCCACTGTAGCTAGCGATCCACTAGTCCAGTGTAGCTAGTGATCCACTAGTCCAGTGTAGCTAGCCATCCACTAGTCCAGTGTAGCTAGCAATCCACTAGTCCAGTGTAGCTAGCGATCCACTAGTCCAGTGTAGCTAGCAATCCACTAGTCCAGTGTAGCTAGCCATCCACTAGTCCACTGTAGCTAGCGATCCACTAGTCCAGTGTAGCTAGTGATCCACTAGTCCAGTGTAGCTAGCCATCCACTAGTCCACTGTAGCTAGCGATCCACTAGTCCAGTGTAGCTAGTGATCCACTAGTCCAGTGTAGCTAGCCATCCACTAGTCCACTGTAGCTAGCCATCCACTAGTCCAGTGTAGCTAGCCATCCACTAGTCCAGTGTAGCTAGCCATCCACTAGTCCAGTGTAGTTAGCCATCCACTAGTCCAGTGTAGTTAGCCATCCACTAGTCCAGTGTAGCTAGCCATCCACTAGTCCAGTGTAGCTAGCGATCCACTAGTCCAGTGTAGCTAGCCATCCACTAGTCCAGTGTAGCTAGCAATCCACTAGTCCAGTGTAGCTAGCGATCCACTAGTCCAGTGTAGCTAGCAATCCACTAGTCCAGTGTAGCTAGCCATCCACTAGTCCAGTGTAGCTAGCGATCCACTAGTCCAGTGTAGCTAGCGATCCACTAGTCCACTGTAGCTAGCCATCCACTAGTCCACTGGAGATCCCTTAGATTCTGTTCTTTTTATATTTCCTTTTACTTACTTTTAAAGAGTGTCCCAGGCTGGCCTCTAACTTGCTTTGTAGCCAAGGATGGCCTTGAACTTCTGGTCCTTCTGCCTCCTCCCCCCAGAATGCCAGTTTATTGGGTGCTAGGGATCAAACTTTGGGTTTCATTTATGCTGGGCAGCAACTGAACTACATCCCCAACTCCTCTTAGAATACTTTTATGAATAAAATTTGTATTTTCCTTTCCAGTTCCTTAAGTTTTTTAAATATACTTCATAATTAATGGTTTATAAGTAAATTAAACCCTTCACTGTTTTGGAGGGATGCTCTCTCATCTTTCTGTAAGGTTTTGGTTTTTTGGCTTTAGTATTTGTGTCTGATATTAGTAAAATGAACAAAGGTGGCATACACCTTTGATCCCAGGTCTCAGGAGGCAGAGACAGGCAGATCTTTGTGAGTTTGAGGCTACTCTGGTCTACATAGTGAGTTCCAAGGTAGCCTGGGCTACACAGTGAGACCCTGTCTCAAAAAGATAAACTAAGTATGATAATGTGTATGCTGCACATTGATGTTCTTTGATCAAGGTCCGTATGTATCATTGCATTCTGTCATTTTAGTATTCATTTTTTCATCTGTTTGTGTGTGTGCAAGCGTATGCACACATGCATGCATGCCACACTGCAGCTTGTGTGTGGAGGTCAGAGGACACTCTTGGCTGTCAGCCCTTTTCTTTACTTTGTTTGAGACAGGGTCTGTCTTGTTCACTGCTGTGGACTCCAGACTTGCTGGCCAGGAACTTCTAGTGACACGTCCATCTCCTCTCCTGTCTCCCTTCCCATCTCCTAGTAGACGTGCTAAGGTTTACAGATGACACTACTGTGTGGGCTTATGTGGGTTCTAGAGAGTCACATTCAGGTCTTCAGGTTGCAAGGCAAGCAACCTGATTCTTTTGATTCATGCTGATAATCCTTATGTCTGTCTAGAACAATTATTTATCAATGTGGCATCAATTTCGGTTTAAATTACCAGATCAGTTTGCTGCCATTTTCTTCCTGCCCATCTCATTTGTGTTTCTTCTTCCTCTCCTCCTCTTGGAATAATTGTATCTATCAAAAAAATTGTATCTAACATATTAAAAAAAACTCTTTTATTTTATTATTTTAATGATTATCCCACTACATGCACTGTTAATTTATCAAAGTTAGAAGTTAATGGACGCTCCCGTCTCCTTCAAATGCTACAAGATTCTTCAAATCAGGTGACTTCATGAGCTCCCCTCCAGGGTAGCTACTATTGTGGCCAGACGTTTGAATTCCTCCGTGTGAGTGTGTGTGTGTGTGTGTGTGTGTGTATCTGTGTGTGTTCAACCCTGTGTTGACTTAGTCAGCGAGGCAGATATTACTCTAGGTATGTCAGAGGACTTCATACAGGCTCTGAGTGTGTTAAAAGGGCCTGGAGGGACAGCATCGGAGGTAACGGAATGTTAGGCAGGGGTCAGACCTAGGTAAGGATCCTGTGATACCATCACAGGACTCCGCCACTTCGTCTACTCCTTCCACTGTTACTGGGACTGAATGAAGGATTCTTTTGTACCTCTGCCATCCCTCAGACCTTATCTAGCTGCTTTTCCTTGTACATCACTAGCATGGGATCCTGCTGGCTTGGGGCTCTGAGCAACCTAAGCAATAACCCTGCAATGCAAGACAAGAGCAAAGATAGTGTGGGGGTCAAGCATGGCCCTCCATGATGTGCGTTTTGTTATGCAATCCACGCTCACCTCTGGCAATTCCATAGCTGCTGCTTTTTCCATCCCCTGCCCCAGCTCTCTCCCCTCACCTGATCAGGACCATCCTCCTTCTATTGACACAGGTCACATCACAGAATGTCCTTAGTGAGTCTCCGAGGCACAGACTTCTGCATGCCCAGGAATGTTTTCCTTCACCCTCTCTGGAGGGTGGCTTTGCTGCAGCTGGCACTGTGCTGATGGTCACTTCTCACCTGACATTGGGACACCCTTCATTGACATCTTAGAGCCAGTGCAGCAGCTCTTGGGCAGCAGCCTTCTCCTCTGCTGCTTTGGAGGTTTGCATCTCACCCTGGTGCTCTGGGGTGCCATTCGGTGTGTTCAGACGAGAAACCCCTTTAGTTGCTGTGGGTGGGATTAGCGGGGGTTACCAGTCTGAGTACTGATCTTCTTATTTACAAACGGTTTCCTGTTCCCTTGGATTAGCATCTGGAGGTTGCCATAGCAAATCAGCCACAAACACCTTAAAAAAGAAAAGAGAAGAAGACAAAAACAAGACATGCTTTTGTAATTCTGGGGAAGAGATGTCGAAGACTGGGTACTATCAGGGCTGCATTCTAAGGGTATTTTGTATGTGTATAATTGGTCACTTTCTAGAGAAATTGTGAATTCTTTGGGTCCTGAGTTGAGGTCTCTTCCACAAAAGTATGTCTTGTTCTACAGAAAGGATGACCAAAGCACAAAGTTTCCACTTGAAGCTGTTTTTTTCTTTTATTATTGTATAGGTATACACACACACACACACACACACACACACACACACACACACACACATACCCCAGTTCTGTGAACATCCAGATGGGGTTGGTTCTCTCCTTCCACATTTATGTGGGTCCCAGGGATCAAACTTGGGTCACCAGGCTTATGTAGCAAGTGATTCTGCCAACCGAGCCTTCTTTCCAGCTATTTGAGGCTGCTTTTCTTGGTGGTGGTGGTGGGGTATGAGTCTCACAGGTAGATCAAGGTTGACGGCCAGATCAAGAGTCAGGAACCTCCAGGGAAGTCTCTCAGTCTAAGCCTGAAGCATCTCTTTTGGCTCATCTGCCTTCCATTGGGGTATTGAACTCTGATCACAGGCCTGCACCCAAGCATTGCCACCCACTGAGTCATCTCCCTGGCCTGCAGTATGGTTGTTTAATCAGAGCCATCAACATCTGTGTGATCACTCTTGTTTTTAATTATTTGTATGAGTGTTTTGCCTGTATATATGTCTGGGCATCAGGTTCATGCCTAGTGCCTCTGGAGTCCAGAAGAGGGCATCAGATCCCCTGGAACTGAAGTTACAGATGGTTGTGAGCCACCATGTAGGTGCTCGGGATAGAACCCAAGTTCTAAGAGCAGTCACAATGCTCTTAACCACTACCTCATCTCTACAGTGCTCTTTTTGTTTTGTTTTGTTTTGTGTATTTTTTTGAGACAGAGATTCTCTATGCAGCCCTGACTGTCCTGGAACTCACTCTATAGACCAGACACTGCCTGACTCTGCCTCCCCATGCTGTGCTGGAATTAAAAGGCATGCACCACCACCACCCAGCCACCTTCATTCTTAAGTACTGCAGAGTCCCACAGAATGGGCAAGGCTATTACATCCTACCTGCCTATTCTCTTGGTGATCATCATAATGCTACTTTGTAACAGGACTGGGCACAGCAGAGCCCCTGTGTGTTTGCTCTCCCTCCTGCACTGCCTCCCTCTCCTGCCACCCTCCCTCCTCTTGGCCTTTGAGATGGATCACACCCTCAGTTGCATTCAGTGATGCATGAGTTTCCTTTGAAGACCAACGCTGTCAGTTTGGGGCTTTAGAATCTCCTACTTCACAAAAGTCAATAAGCGAAATTTGGGGGACGTCTACTAGGGAGTTAGTTCTGGAGCCCAGCTCTGTTCCCTCCTCTGGGTGGATTCCAGGCCCCCAGGAGACAGTTATAGACATGTCATACCTGGGCAATGTGATTTTAGTCAGGGCAGCCAGCCATGTGCCTGGGGACTTCTCCCTGGCTCTGGCTGACATCCATCACCTTCCTACTTGGTCATAGCCATCTCTGCTCAATGTCAGACATTTTTTGTCTCTCTCAGGCCGTTGCCACTTCCATGATCATTAGCAGCATAGGAAGATCAATCCACATTGAGATAGGGCTGGGGATGGTGAGTCAGAGAGGAGACTCGGTACCTCTTCTCTCAGATGCTGAGTCTAGTGGAGGGAAACCTGTCTTCTAGAAAAGAGTATCCTGCCATTGGTAATGGGGGACCATCAGTCAGGAGGTGTTTATGCTGAGTGACTGTGGCAGTTTAGCACAGGGGGAACTGCCCTTCCCCTCATCTACAGTGTCCCAGAGCCTGCTTCAGTGAGGAACAATGCAGTCAGAGTATAGAGCTGAGGGTCTGACTCAGTGTGAGTCTGAGTCATTTTCTCAACCTGCCCAGGTCTCAGTTTCCATATCTGTAAAATGGGAAGTGAGACATTTACACACACACACACACACACACACACACACACACAAGGGTTTCTTTTTTTTTTTTTTTTTTTTTTTTTTGGTTTTTCGAGACAGGGTTTCTCTGTATAGCCCTGGCTGTCCTGGAACTCACTTTGTAGACCAGGCTGGCCTCGAACTCAGAAATCCGCCTGCCTCTGCCTCCCAAGTGCTGGGATTAAAGGCGTGCGCCACCACGCCCGGCTTCACACAAGGGTTTCTTGAGAGTTACATGAAATCACTTTCACAAAAGAATGAAAAGCCTAGTGGGGATGTTTGCGTGTTCTACATTAGGACCAGAATCCATCTGTCTACAACACAGTCAACAAGAAGTGGGGTAAACTGGATGGGTGCATCCCCTAGGGGGCTTCGGAGCAAGAGTCTACCCGAGGAGGGACAGCCCTGGGGTCTGAGCCTGGGTGGTTATAGCCCTGAGTTCATCTGTTCACTTGTCTTCAAATTGAGAGGTTGTCTTCCCGCTGATGTTAGTCAGGCCAGAGGGTATTAGGCAAGACGCACATCTACTTTAACTCCGTCCACAGGTATCATTAGAATCACGTCATGACTAAGGAACTGCAGGTCAGATGTGCTAGGGAGCACGTCAACGCGTCGCCAGACAGATAATGCCCAAGCACCGCCTCCAGGGGGCAGTCCCGGGGCCACGGCAGGAGGACCCTGGACTCTAGGAAGCCACTCCCCAGTGGCAAGCTTCTGAAGGCTTTTCAATAGAGTTGATTTAAAAAAAAAAAATCATTTGTGCGTGTGTATGTATGCATGTATAAATGTGTGTATATGTTTATGTACCTGTGTATGTCTATCTGTCTGTCTGTCTGTCTGTCTGTCTGTCTGTCTGTCTGTCTGTCTGTGTTCACCTCTGGCAGTCAGAGAATGTCTTTCGGGAGCTGGTTCTTTTCTTCCACCACATGAGCCCTAGGGACCAACGTCTGATCGTCAGGCTTGGCACCAGGCACCTTTAACCACTGAGCCCCCTCACTGGCCTGTCAATAGAGCTTTCTCTTTGGGGATTTGATTTTTAGCTCCCTGCCTGGACCTCAGTCCTCACTCTGCCCTGCTAGCTCCTTTAGAAACTCTGAGACCCTGAACCACTGTGACGCAGCAGCCATCTTCCCTTGCAGCCACTCAGCTCCAGCTGTCACCCACAGACACAACTCCATGCGGACAGTGTTCTGTAACAGCCAGGAACCCATCCAGCTGGGGGGGGTTGGGCTGGCTGCCCGGTTGCCTGGGGCAGCGGTGTAGACAGCTGCCAAGTCCAGCGATGGGCTTTGTGTAGCTGCCCTGCAAGTTGGGGGAACAGCTTGTCCCAGGTTTCCCAGGAAAGCCCTTACCCCCGGGACAGTCAGGGTGGCTGGTTCCCTGTCTGCAAGCTAAGGCTTGTCTTTGCTTTTGAGGGAGATGATAGGCAAGCCGTGAGCTTGCTCTGTTTGCCCTGCTCCCACCAGCTGACTGACCTAGGGCTTACCAGTTTAGGCTAGGCTGGCTGGCCAGTGAGACCCAGGGATCCCGTCTCTGCAGTCTCAGTTTTTCTGTCCGTTCTGCATATTGAACTCCAGTTTTCATGCTTCTGAGACAAGAGCTTCATCAACTGTGCCGTCTTCCCAGCCCCTCTTTCTTGTTTTTAATTTTATCTTTAATATATGTCTTTCTTTTTCAGCACCTGTCTGCTTTGCTGCCTTGTCCCTTTCTCTGTCCCTTGCTCTCTATCTGCCTAAGAGGCTACCCTAAGCCTGGCTCTTGTGAACAGCAGGCATTATGGCCAGCAGAGGTTGCTCAGGGATTCCAGGAGGCCAGTAAAGCTGTGGTCCGCTCATCCAGTCTCCGACACTTGGGCAGCTAGGAGAAGTGGGAGGAGGGCCCGTGTTGAGGGAGGCCAGCCACCATCATGGCCACCACTGACAGCTTGACAAAGCCTGGGCTTCTCCAAGATCTTGACAGAAGACGGACTCCCTAGAGGTGGCAAGCAACCTCAGACTTTCAGGATCTGACTCAGGAGGTCTGAATTGGTTGGACAGTTGGCAAAATAATGGGCCCCAGAGATATAAGCCTTCTTTTTTTCCTGAACCTGTGAGTCTGTGGACTCCCGTGCTAAAGCAGACTTTACAGAGTCAAGAACATTAAATATTTTGACACGGGGCACGCATCCTGGGTTATCCAGGTGTTCCCTGGATCGTGAGAGTTCTCATAAGGAGACAGGAAGTCAGAGGAGGAGGCAATTTGACAATATAAACAGAGATCAGAGTGATCTGCCACCAAGTGGGGTGTGTGTGTGTGTGTGTGTGACAACAGCCTTGAGAAGGTAGTAGAGCCAAGAATACTTCCGCTCTGCTGACTCCAGCAGGAACCTGCCCTTTAGCCACCTGATACGGGAAGAGTCATTTCAGATGTTCTGGTACCGACTCCTGTAAGGGAATGTACTGACAGTGTCTTAAGTTACTGGGTGTGTGGTAACTTTATCTAAGCTGGGTTTACACAGTGTACAACCAGCTGTTGTTGCTTCAGACTGAAAAAAAAAAATAGGGTCACCTCTAATGAGACAGGTCTCGGAGCCCCTGGCCTCAGTGCCTGGCACATGAATGCTCTGAAGAAGGGGCGCACTCCCATCCCATTGCCGGGGATCTACTCAGTTCAGTCTCTTCAAGGGGCTCCTTGGTTTCCACCCTCTCAGCTCAAAACTGGTCCCTGCAGCACTGATATCTGGGGTGTGGCACTTGAATGGCAGAACTCGGGCTCCTGCCCAGACACATGAGCCATATGCCGCGCTCCTGGGGCTCCAGCTGGTTCTCAGGCGCCTGGATGCTTGAAAGATGTCTTTTCAGACCTGGGAGAGAGGTCTTTCCCATTAGCCAGAGGAAACAGAAAGCCCGAGTGATTGTGGAGGTGCACATGGCTGATGTGTGGCAGAATCCAGACTTAAACCGCAACCCCGGAACTGGGGGCTTTGCCAATGAGGGCTATAGCAGAACAGCCCAGGAACATCAACCCCGATACCTTGCTTCCTGCCCTGCTTCCTGCCTTCCTGTCCAGACGGTGCCCACGCCCCTCCTCCATTCCTCTCGTCCCTCCTTTCCTTAGCACTCCAGAGTCAGGCCCTAGTGTACAGGAGAAAGTCTGTCTTCCACCCAGCATTTCCTAGCTGCTAAACAGCACAAACACTTAGGGGCATCTATTTCCATTTTTGACACCTGGCCACACCCCAAACTCTGTGAGTCAGATGGGGTGGGGCCTGGACTTTGAACATTTTGAAATCACCCGTGAGGTGGTTCTGTAGCAGTTACAGCTGTTCTGGAAGAATTTCAGGCGTGCCAGTATACAAAGCAAAGCATATATCAACCCTGGTGAGTGAAGCTGGGAGGCTCTGCCTCTGAAAAACAGGAAGGCTTCACAGAGGAAATAACTGGCATGGGTTTTGAAGTACATGTAGGAGTTTCCCCAGGACTAGAGTTTGGATGAGACTAGAAACAGGTATTTTAGGTAAGGAAGCATTTTATACTACTAGATAATAGGACTGTACTCAGGAAACAATGTAGTACAACTGTGGGCTTGCGCAGTTTTCACCTTTGTTTGGAGGAGTCTTTTTGGCCTTTGGTCATTTGTAGTCTTTGTATCCTTCCCTACATTTCCTCCCAAAGGCAGCAAACCCTGCAAGCATCCAAGGCTGGAGGGGAGAGAGCCATGGATGTCATTTAATCCAGAGCCTACTCAGAGTCAAAGGCTCTCTCCCCAGGGCATCAGACATGCAGGTGATGTGAGCCTAGGCTCAGTTAAGGAAAGCTCTCTGAACGTGTTGGTTTGGGCAATTGCCGATAGGACGGCTGTGACTGCTTCACCAGCGCCTAGGCCAGCAAAGGCCTTATAATCCAGGCTGCACTGTCATAAGGCCCAGCTTTGTTCACTAGACAAAAGTCACAGGATGGTGGCCCAGCCCTTTATCCTGTGCCTCTCCTTGCCTGTCTGCAGAAAGGGGGGTGGGGTGATGGTCTTCACCTGGGAAACAATACAGGTTTCTAAAACCCAGATGGGTTCTAACTGGCTGACAGCTGTCACCCCTCAGATCACCAGGCCCAGTGACATGTGTGCGACTGGCCAGTCAGAGCCCTCTCTGGAGAAAATAAGAGCTGGATTAGCCACGAGAAGCCTTTTCATCTCTGGGTAAAGCTGTTAGGATGAGAGACTAATGCTTCCTAGTCGTCCTGTCACCCACCCTGGGCCCATGGAGCTGAGGCTGGAGTGGGGGCCCTCTGATTGCAATGGAGATAGTTACATTGCTGGGCAGCAGAGGGAATCCACATGCCAGAGAGCTTGACCTCTGCTTTCTCACCTTCCATAATTCTTCTGGAAAATTCCCAGGATAATTCTATTCTGTTACCCCGTGTCATTCAATACTCCCCACCCCCCGTTTGTGACCACAGAGACTGATGAGACTGGTGGTGAATCAAATTCGGGTTGTCAACCCTAACTGAGACTTGGGGAAATGAGGAGACCAGCCCAAACTCAACCAGGGCATGATAGGTAGGCTCTTCCTTCCCCTCTTATCCAACTCTGCTTCTGGTAATCCCTGGAGGACCCTCTGGCTCCCTGGAGGACCCTCTGGCTCACCGGGGCAGCTCAGGGCAACAGAGGCCACAGCAGGATCTCAACAGAGGAAAACTAAGATAAGGATAAGAGGACAGGAAAAAACAAACTGGATCCCCAGAGAAGCCATCTTGAAAATAACTAGGTACGGCTCCCAGCACAGGGGCTGAGGAAACCGAATGTAGGAGGCTCGGGTGACAGGGACCTAGGAGCTAAGACCAGTCCCCAGGCTGCTGCTGCTTCTGTGGGGGAGCTGTGCCACCTGGCTCTGCGGGAAGGCTGACAGAAGCTGGACACAGGGACAGCAAGTTCCACTGCTGGACTGTGCTGGCAGGAATACAACCAGCAACAAAAATAAAAGAAAGTACCTTTGTCCCCTCCTGCAGGTGCTTCTCCTGCCAGGGCCTTCTGTGGGTAGTGTCAGAAAGTCAGCAGGCAAAGGAGTCTGGGTAATGTGGCTGCAGAACCAAGCTGGGGAACAACTGGTAAACTAATAGGGGCTATGTCCTCTGTCCTTTGCTCTCCAGTCATGGGCCAGCTTGTCCCAAAGAAACACCCAAGTCTGTCACATGTGCCCTTCTCTGGGCCCAAACCTGCATCTTGGAACACGGTGTGAACTGAATACACCAGTCTGCCAGGTAGGCTCTGGCTGCCAGAGGCGGAGCTCCCTGGGTCCTCCCGAGAGAATTCTAACCTGTTTTGCCTGAGTCTTCTCCAAAAGGCTTGGCAAGCCTAGACAGCTGGTGTGGGGATGTCTTTGGCCTCTCCCTGTGATTCCCGCACAGTCCTATATGTCTGGAAGTTAGCAGCACTCCAGTCCACTTAGACAAGGGTGCTGACTTCAAGGCCAGAGGAGAAGATGGTCCTTGGCTTAGACTCCTTCCTGATACTGCACCCCTGTGCTTGGTACCAGAAGCCCTGTCAGTACTGGGTCAGAATCTGAGGCCTGAGAATTCTGTGTTCAGCAGCCAGCTGGGGCTACTGGAAGTTGTTGGACTCCTGCCAAACGTTTGCTATTTCTGTGCCCTCTGCCCTTTCCTGTAATGTCTCCACTCCATAGCATCCCCAAGACCAACGCAAGACTTTCCTTTGTGTAGACCCCTTTGCAGTGGATTCCCATAGTTTCCAGTTTTCTGAATGAATATTTTCCTTTCATTCACACACAAAAAAAAGATTTTCATGGATATTACATTTTGAATTAACAGTTGTCTTTTTCTTGTTGTTCTCCCATGCTTTAAAGATACTCCTGTCTTTCTGACGAATTGAAGCAGATACTTATCTCATTGTTTCCTTGTATGAAATATGCTACATTGTTGCTAGCTGTTTTCACAATTTTGACTTTATGTTTGGTTTTTGGTAGCCTGGTTATGTGCTTAGGTTTGTAATCTGCACATATCCTGTTTAGGATTCCTTGGGATTCTTGAGTATGTCAATTTATCTTTCACCAAATACTGAAAAACTCAGCCACACACAGTGTTCTTTTGTTGTTTTTGTTGTTGTTGTTAATTTTTATTTTTATTTTTTACTTACTCACTTTACATTCTTCTCACTGCCCCCTCTCAGTGATTCCCCCCTCCCCTTCTCTGAGCAAATGGACCCTCCCTGGAAATGCCCCCCACCCTCACACATCAAGTCTCTGTGAGGCTGGACACATTCTCTCCCACAGAGGCCAGACAAGGCAGTCCAGCTAGAATATATTCCAAGTACAGGCAACAACTTTTGGGATAGCCCCAGCTCCACGTGTTTGGGACCCACATGAAGACCAGGCTGCACATCTGCTACATATGTGCAAGGAGACTTAGGTCGCCACTACATTCTGAGATATCCTCTGTGTGCCTTCCTTCTTTCCATTCCTTCTCAGACTCCTGTTATAAATACTTAGAGTTTCTGATAGTGTCTCCAAAACTCCATGGGATGCTGACTTCTGCTTCTTCATCATCCCTTGATCACCTTATTTTGCTCAGAAATGGTCCAGCACAGACAACTCTAATCTTGTCCAGAGTTAGTACCCAATCTTCTCCAGACCTCTAAATTCAGTTGTTTGAAAGATCAGAATTGATTGGCCCTTGGATAATGTCTTAGCTAGGGTCACTGTTGCTGTGATGAAACACCATGACCCAATAGCAGCTTGGGAAGGAAGGGCTTATACTTCCACATCATACTCTGTCTCTGAAGGAAGTCAGGGCAGGAACTCAAGCAGGGCAGGAACCTGGGTGCAGGAGCTGACGCAGAGCTTACTAACTTGTTCCCCATGCCTTGCTCAGCTTTCTTCCAGAACCCAGGCCCACCAGCCCAGTGGTGGCCTCACCTACAGTAGGCAGGGCCCTCTCCCATCAATCACTAATTAAGGAAATGACCCACAGGCTTGCCAGTGGTTATAGAGGCATTTTCCCAAGTGAGGTTCCATCTCTCAAATGACTCTAGCCTGTGTCAAGTTGACATAAAACTAACTAGTGCAGACAGCCAATAGATTGGTTCCTCTTTGGCCAGGTGACTAGCTGTCAGCCAATCATATACATGGATAAGGAGTAGTGAGCCATGGTTACAAACATGGTGACTCAGGGGTCACTAAATGAGCAGTTCCCAGAGAGGGAGATGCGGACAGACACTCCAAAGCAGCTCTAGTGGGGACTGTGTTGAGCAAGACTGGATTTTACACTTATGGATAACTAACCCACTGAGTGCCCTGGATCCTGGAGATTTGTAGTCATGGGCACCCTAGCCCCAAAGTACTTCCCACTAGGGACTCTGGCCAGTCAGTAGATGTACAGGAGTCATCCTTGAGGTTCAGGAGTCCCTACACCTGTCATCTTAGTGGCTGTATCAGTTAGGGTTTTACTGCTGTGAAGAGACACCATGACCAAGGCAACTGATACAGGACAACATGTGATTGGAGCTGGCTTACAGGTTCAGAGGCTCAGTCCATGATCATCAAGGTGGGAGCGTGCCAGGTAGGCATGGTGCAGGAGTAGCTGAGAGTTGTACATCTTCATCTGAAGGCTAGAAGACTGGCTTCCAAAGGCTGCCTGGACTGCTATTCTGCCCTGACTCCTGATCCTCCTAAATGAGACCTGCTCAGTAGGGTCTTCTGCACTCAATTCTGCATGTTCTGCCTCCTGAGTGCTGGGATTACACATGTAAGCCACCACACAAGGCTTCCAGATAGGTTTGTGTGTGTGAGTTTGATCATTAAATGTCAACTGAAACTTTGGGGTATTTTTGTTTGCAATACAATCTATATTAACAACTAATATAATATAAACTGAATAAAAACCTCAGCTAAATATTTGTAATATTATTTAATAGTTTGATGGTACTGTCTTAGTCTTTTAATAAACTTATTAGAACATAGTTATATCATTTCTTCCCTTCCTCTCACCTCCAACCTCTCCCAAACCCCCAACTCTCTTTTAAATTCATAGCCTTTATTCGAATTATTCTTTAATTATTATTGTTACTTATATATGAAGACATATGTAAATGCAACCTGCTGAGTCTGTTTAGTGTTGCCTATATGTACATATATTTAGGGCTGAACACTTGGGATTGGATAAGCATTTAGGAGACTCGTTTTTTTTGTTTGTTTGTTTTTTTCGAGACAGGGTTTCTCTGTGTAGCCCTGGCTGTCCTGGAACTCACTTTGTAGACCAGGCTGGCCTCGAACTCAGAAATCCACCTGCCTCTGCCTCCCGAGTGCTGGGATTAAAGGCGTGCACCACCACGCCCGGCTTGGGACTCATGTTTTGGGAAGACTAATTCTCCCTTCCTTAGTGGATTTTAATTGCCTGTAGCTCTTCATCTAAAGGTGGGGCCTGTGCATTTTCCCCCATCCATGGTGACATGTCAGCTGCTGTTTGGTCTTATTTAAACAGTCACATTGTTCAGATTTCCTGGGTATAGCTTAGCTGCCATACTAAAAGACCCAATCTTGCAGCAGACTTCTTGGTCATCTGGCTCAGAACTTTCTACCCCCTCTTCTGTAATGTTTCCCAACCTTTATGTGTAAGGGTTATGCTGTAGATGCATTGGCTAGGGCTGGGCACCACACAGGTGTCCCCTGAATATGAGCCATCTGTGACTTTGTCAGGATCTCTGTCTACTGAGAAAATAAGCTGCTTTGCTGCTGGGTGAGAGCTGCACTTATATCTGAAGGTTTGGAGCTTCAAGGCTGATTTTTTTTCCTTTAAAGTAATTTGTAAAGCATATACATGTATATATTTGAGAAATTGTGTGTGTGTGTGTGTGTGTGTGTGTGTGTGTACAGGCCAGGCCAGAGGTCAGCCTTTAAGTATTGTTCCCCAGGAACCACATGCCTTGGTTTTTGAGACAAGATCTCCCACTGAGACTTGGGGCACACTGATTAGACGAGGGTGCTAGCATGATCGTCCCAGAAATCCATCTGTTTCTGCCTCCCAGACCTGGGATAACAAGTGCTTGCCACTAAACCTGGTTAGCTTCCCCATCCCCATCCCCATCCCCATGGATGCTGGGGAAGCAAACTCAGGCCCTCATGGTTCTGTGGCAAGTCCCTTCCCAGCTGAGCTATCTTCTTGCCCCAGATTGACTTTTGCTATACTCTCAGCCTACAGAAGTTAACTCTGATAGAAATGATCTTCAACTTGTAGCCAGGGAACAGGAAATACAAGTCAGACAAGAAAGCACTAGAACAGCCAGAGGTCAGTCAGTGACTGGTGGGACCCTTCGCTTCTCCTTATCCCCCTTATCAGATGCGCCTAGAAGACTTGTTGGTCCTGGACCTGTCTCCCATTGAATCCTTCTATTCCCCTGCCCTCCAGCACCCAGCTTCCCCCAAGATGCTGCAGAGCCAGCAGGGGTCTCTCAGGCCTATCACCACAACAAGCTGTCTCCATGACAGCAGACAGTCTCTGCACCAAGCATATTCATGGAGAAGCTAGAAGGAAAACAGTAGTTCCTTGTGACATGGCCTGTCCGTGGGGACGCTATGAGCTGAAAAGCCTTCTCCCTGATGCTCCCCAGGAAAGAGCCTCAGAGAATCACCATGCTAGGAGAAACCTGGGGCGGGGGGCAGGGGACGGTGTGGGGGGGTTCTGACCACAGGACTCACCACAACCCCTCTGCCTACTAAGAGCAGACTGGGAAAGCTGGTTTCTCCCACCATGCTGGCTCTTTTCCACTCAGAGAAGCTCCGGAGAGGTCTGTGTTACGAACTGAGTTGTGTGGCATCTCTCCACCCCCAGCTCATATACTGAGTATAGCTCAAGCGAGGTCTTTAGGGAAGTGCCTAAGCTTACAGAGAGGGGAGCTGATTTCAAAGGACTGTAGCTTCCTTGAAGAGAAAACATTCTCTCTTCATAGTGTGTGAGTGCCCAGCCAGGTGGCCATCTGTCAGTCACCCTGATCTAGTCTTCAGGTTCTGAAGATACTTTGAAGTGTCCTGGTCTGAGGTCTGTCGCCCTGGCAACCTGAGCAGACTGAGATGCTCAGGCTTCTCTGTGATTGTATTCCTATTCCGAGTGTCCGGGAAACCCAGCTAGTGTCCTGTGAGGTGCTGCGCTAAGTCATTAGAAGAACCTGCACTGGTTTTCTTTACCTGGCAGCAGGTTGGTTTGGCTTGATGTGGTGTGGACCACACTGATCTGACTGAGGGAAATCAGATCCCCCAGGTGGAAGTTGGTTGCTCCGGGTGTGGAGGAGTGTGTGGATTGGGGTCTCATGAACCACTAGAAAGAATGGTGGTAGGCCGGGCGTGGTGGCACATGCCTTTAATCCCAGCACTCGGGAGGCAGAGGCAGGCGGATTTCTGAGTTCGAGGCCAGCCTGGTCTACAAAGTGAGTTCCAGGACAGCCAGGGCTATACTGAGAAACCCTGTCTCGAAAAACCAAAAAAAAAAAAAGAATGGTGGTGATGGTGGGGGGAGTTGGTCCTTTCCTCATCCCAGCAGCTGCAGCCTGCTCTTGAAGTCCCTTCTCCACCCCGTCCCTGCCCCTACCTGCCATAAACTCCTCCAATGTGCCCTATTGGTCACTCTTCCATGCTAACACGTGAGTTGTTATCTGCCTACCTGGAATTTACTTCCTCTTCTGTTCTCATGGCAAATGCTCAGTCACCCTTCAGGTCGAGCCCATCCTTGGGGTCCTCCTCCAGGAAATCTCCTCCAAAACTCTAAAACCACTCACCTGTGCCCTTGGCATTTCTTACTTTTCTTGTTTCTGAGATGCAGTTCCTGACAACAGCAACGGAAGGCAGGAAGGGTTTGTTTTGGGCTCTCCCCGTTGGAAGGTGTGATGGTTTATATATTCTTGGACCAGGGAGTGGCACCATTTGGTGGTATGGCTTTGTTGGGATAGGTGAGACCTGGTTGGAGTAGGTGTGTCACTGTGGGTGTGGGTGTAAGATCCTCACCCTAGTTGCCTGGAAGTGAGTCTTCCACTAGCAGCCATTGGATGAAGAAGTAGAACTCTCACTCTGCCTGTGCCAAGCCTGCCTGGATACTGCCATGTTCCCACCTTGATGATAACTAGACTGAACTTCTGAGCCTTTAAGCCAGCCCCAATTAAATGTTGTTTTTTAATAAGACTTGCCTTGGTCATGGTGTCTGTTCACAGCAGTAAAACCCTAACTAAGACAGAGGGTGCAGTTCATCCTGGCAGAGAATCATGGCGGTGGGGTTTGAACTAGTTCAACCAAGTCTGGAGTCAGGAAGCAGGGGAAGCTGAAGGGGATGCTCGTCTGAATTTCTCCCTTTTTACAATCTTGGTGCATGTATGCTTGCATGCGCGTCAGAAGACTGAAGTTCCATTTGTCATTTGTCACGGTGTTTGGAGGACTGGTTGAACCACCGGCTTCTGAGGATTATCTTGACTCTGTCTTCCACCTTGCCACAGGAGTGCTGGGACCACACTACCATGTCTAGCTTTACACGGATCCTGGAGACTCAAACCCAGGCCCCCATGCTTGCGTGGCAAGCCCTTTACCCACCTTTGGCTAGTTTTATGTCAAATTAGTACAAGCTAGGGTTATGTGAGAGGAGGGAACCTCAGTAAAGAAAAATGCCTCTGTAAGAGCAGGCTGTAGGCCAGCCTGGAGGGGATTTTCTCGGTTGCTGATTGATAATGGAGGGCCCAGCCCATTGTGGACGTTGCCACCCCTGGGCTGGCAGTGCTGTAAGAAAACAGGCTGACAAGTATCAAGCTAGTAAGCAGTCTTTCCCGTGGCCTTTGTATCTGCTCCTGCCTCTAGGTTCCTAGTCTGCTTGAGTTCCTGTCCTAACTTCCTCAGTGATGGACTGGCTTCTGGAACTATAAGTTGAAATAAACCTTTTCTACCCCAGGTTGATTTTGGTCTTGGTGTTTTTTTCACAGCAATAGAAATTTTACCTAAGCCGGGCAGTGGTGGCACACACCTTTAATCCCAGCACTTGGGTTGCAAAGGCAGGTGGATTTCTGAGTTTGAGGCCAGCCTGGTCTACAGAGTGAGTTGCAGGACAGCCAGGGCTACACAGAGAAACCCTGTCTCGAAACAAAACAAAACAAAACAAACAAACAAACAAAAAAGAAATCTTACCTAAGGAAACTCTCCTTTTTATTTAGTCTGGGACCCAGCTCATGGGTTAGAGCCACCCACATTTAGGGTGGGTCTCCCCACCACAGCTAACTAATCTAGAAATTTACCCACAGACAGAGGTTTGTCCCCTATGTGATTCTAGATCCTGTCCAATTAATAATATGTATATGTCACACACACACCAGATGCATATGTACCACATACATGTATTTATGTACCATATATTATGTATGGCTCTGGATAATATAAACCATAATATGACTCCATTAGAAGGATGCTGGTTTGCTCCTGGAGTGACAGGAACCTGGGGAACCAGGTTGGCTATGCAGTCAGCAGGTGTGGAATGCTATGGGAGTTTCCCACTGAGCCCGCTAGCAAAAGTATCCATTTGGGCATTATGAGTAGATATTATCAAGTAGGCACATACAAAACCACAGAATCTATGAGTCATGAGGATTGAAGATACCTAGTTAAGATTGTGACCTTAAATACAATTTTATTATATATGCGTGACATCTTCCCACATGCATTTCCATGCCTGTGACTCTTGTTGCTATAAGATTTCTCCCGTGAAGGGTTTCAAGAGACAGTGAGTATCTGCTAGAGTAATAATCGCCATGTTCCATTGCCCAGCTATAGCTTTACTTGACCCATAGCAAGTTCTTGAGAGCAAGAGACATTGGGGAGAGGCAGGAGCACTTGGTTCTCTGGCCCCTGAGTCATCTGCCAAGAAGAACTTGTCACTGAGTCCTCCGTGAGTGTAAGGACACCAGAGATGGCTACTTTGGCGAGACAGCAGATCTAAGGCAAGGAAATCACATGCCCAGAGCCCCAAAGGACTTGGTTAAGAATGAGGCTCTCCTGCTTGATGTAAGAAATGTGCTAATAGGCACGAGGACCCTGAGAACACCAAGCTAGTGGTCGGTCATGTGAGCTCCATAGAATAGACCACCTTTAATCGGTAAATCTTAGCTGGCCTGGCTACCTGATGGGGTTGGTGGTGTATCATAGTTTAGTAGGAGATTGCTTACAAGGCCTGTGTAGCATCTCCAGTACCACGCCCACAAAAGCAGTACTTTGAAAAAAAAGCATATATATGTGTGTGTATATATATGTATGTATGTGTATATATATGTATGTATGTGTGTGTGTGTATATATATATATATATATATATATATATATATATATATATGGGTGTGTATGTGTATATATGTATATATATGTATGTGTATATGTATATATGTGTGTGTGTATATATGTATATATGTGTGTATATATGTATGTGTATATGTATATATGTATATGTGTATATGTGTGTGTATGTATGTATATATATGTGTGTGTATATATACATATATATATATATATGTATATATTGAGTACTTTTCTGAATATATTCTCAGATCAAGTTCAACACCGATCACTTATCCACTAAGTCTCATGTGGCTGCTGGGTGTGAACCAATAGTAGATTAAGTTGTGGAAGTGACCCTGAAGCTTTGCCCCTCAAAGAAGCTTCCATCCTGGCTCAACTGGGAGCCGGTGGTCAGGATAAGGTGAAAGGTGATGAAGCCTGACTCATTTGGTCATTCACTTTGTGACAGACACTGTGGGACTAAAACAAGGAGTCAGACCGGTAAAAGCTGTAGAGGGGTGGCATAGGTGAGAGTGGGCCTGGATAAATGTGATGTCTGCAGAGAACAGAGCTGTTGCAGTTGCCAATTAATCGCTACTTAAATCTTGGGAACCAGCAGCACACAATTTTCGGGACCAAATCTATAGCATAGAGCAAAAAAAAAAAAAAAAAAAAAAAAAACCCATAACCTCTCAAGGACAGAGTGTCTTCTCGAAGCTGAGACTTGAGGAAAGCGACTTCCTGGAGGAAGAGGCCATGCGCAGGCTTTGAGCTTTAGTGTCCTGGGGATTAGTGAGTTTTATGAGAACAACACAAAAGGATTAAGCCACATCAATCAAAGCTGGCTTGGCTTTGGCAGCAAGCCCTTGAAAGGGTGAAAAGGCAGAGGCTGCTGTGGGTTTTGGTCTCATCTGGAGGGAATGACTTTTACTGAGAGCACACCCATCTCCTGATCCACAAGGGATGACTCAGACCGGCCCAAGGGTGCTCACTACTGGACCACCCGATCAGCAAGTGGGGTCTCTACTGTACTTAGAGATGTGTCACCCAGTTGGCTTGACTAATGTGTTCCCAGGGAAGTAAGCTGGTGTGGGGGCTGTGGGGAGAGAAATCTCTTCCTGGTTGTACAACTGGAGGATTCTCGCCGATGGTGATATTTGTCCCTGTGGCTGCTCTCCCGCACCTCAGTAATCAATCCTTCTCAGAAAGCAAGCTTGCTGGGTAAGGGGAAGGGTGGAAGAGATCCTCCTGTCCTTAGGAGGAGGAAACAGAAAACAGAGAAAAGTGTCAATCTTAGCAACCTGATTTTACATAGCAAAGGCTTCTCATTGAAAAAAAAAAAAAAAGGGTAATTGGATGAAAACTGTACCTGGAAGCCAGTGAGCTGTCCCCATAAAGGGGCCAGCAAAAAGGGACTGGAGGGCCTGCTCAGCTCCTGCTCTGTCTCAGGCTAGAATTCTGACAGGCAGGAAGCCATGCTGACCCTCAAGCCTTCAGAAAGGCCACACAGTCCTTAGGTCACTGGGTTGTCCCAACAGCTTCCAGGGGGCAGGAAGGATCGCTCTGGTTATGATGTCTATTTGACAATTGAATGCTCAAGGGATTAAAGTAGTTTGCCAAAATCTACGCATTTGATCAGTCCCTGAGCAGGGACTGGGCCCTCCTGTTCAGCCAACTGCTCCTGGGAAGAGAGATGAGGAAGTAAGACCCAGCCCAGCATACTGCCTGCTGTGCGATCTCTAGTGATCCCTAGCTACACCTTGCTTTTAGCATGACCATCAATCTAAGTGAAGATGAGAAAAAGGGCTGAGAGGGGTGGGTGGGTAACACTCTTGCCCAAGGGGCCAGCGTCTGTATTAGCAGCATTTTCAGAACGTGCCACGGCCCCTGGAGAAGCCATGGGCCCTGAAGTAAACTTGTGTCGACATGTCCACAGTCCCCTCCAGACAGAGCTGACCCAGGATCACACCAGCTGGCTGGGTGACAGAAGAGGGCAGACTATTTGGCCTGGAGTCAGGCCAGTCTGACTGACAGAGTCATGTCACTCTGCCCTGAAGCTTTGCGGTGTCACCCTGGATATTGCTACCCTCCTTCATCACACCTCACTCCACCACAGCTAGCTGTGACTGAGTGGATCTCTGGAACTTACAAGGTAATGGCACCCTGCTTGCAGCCTGGGTGAGGATATCACCACATGACTGTCTGGAGGCAGCAGGAGGTGTGTGTACTGCGGTCATCAAATAGGAAAAATCCAGGAACCAGAGAGATGGCTCCTCAGTTAGGAGCAGGCACTGCTCTTTCAGAGAACCTGAGTTTGATACTAGCACCCATATTAGGCAACTTACAATCACCCACAACTCCATCTGCATGGAATCTTAAGCCTCTGACCTTGTGGGTACTGGCACTGGCACTGGCACTCACACACACACACACACACACACACACACACACACTTACTTTTTAAAAAGATTTAAGGAAGGAGTAAACCCATTAAAAAGCCTTTGTAAGCTCAAGGACATGGTCACTGCCATCAGGAAGTGTAGTTGTCACCCCTGGGAGATAGCTCTCTTGGGCAATCTGCCTGCAGATTCTTGTTGTCCCAGGAACCAAGGGCACAGCTGACATTGACTGGCCTGCAGCCAGGGATGTTAAGTACCCCATAATGTGTGGGGTAACTCTTCACAAGACAAGCTACTTGAAATGTCAGTGGCTTCGTCCCAGAAGACACTGGTCAGGTGTCAGTCAGGCTACTCAGCTGCCTCATGACAAGGTCTCTGTGCTCCCCACCCCCATTCTGCAGTGTAGACTCTGAGGTCTAGGGAAGTTGGGATCCTGGATTCTAACCCCCCAAAATGAATTTCCTCTACAAAGGGGCAAAGTGAGGCTTTCCGTTTAGGTGAATGTGGTGGGGTGGGGGTGGAGAAAGGGGGATGAACGACTGCTTCAAGGTCAGTTCTTCATTTCTTCCTTGGCTTTCAATGCTGCCTCTGCCAGGCCTGGTGTGGTAAGCAAAGGTGATGTTTGCCAGGCTCCTTGGTGAATACAATACCAGCTTCCAAACAAACTGAAGGATGAGATGGTCAGGGCACAGGGCTTGAAGGTGGCTGCTGCAGAAACAGAGGGAGGAGAAAGCAGGGGAGAGGGGACAGAGGTATCTGTGGATGTTTTCTGTTTCTTAAAGCAGCAGCTGGACAGCTTTGATGTAGGCTCTTCTGGGGGTGCAGGTCTCTGAGACTCATCCTCTGAAGCAGGCAAGCATAGGGGATGGTTGAGCAAACTGGGACTCTACTTGGCTTGTGCTGTACAAATATCCCTCTTGTAATAATATACCTGGCAGCCTGAGACCCTTACCTGTATTGCCTCTATACACAGTTTACCTCTCTGAACAGGGTGTCTAAGAACCTGCTAACAAGTTAAGATCCCCACCTGCGTCAAGCCGCATGCACACTACTCTTTGAACGATAGAATAAGCTCCCCTTCTCCTTAACAACCATCAACATAGGTTCTATCGGATCAGTACTCCAGTTATGTTCTATATAAGGGTAGGGGGACCAGAGCTGACCTAGACCGGTTTTGGGTGTGAGCACCACAAGACAAATGGTGTCCTCTAAGTGACACCTTTTAGGAAGGATCTTCTATCAACCATCATATGTCTTTGTGTAATTGAGTGAGAGATGACTTAAGTCAGGTGCACTTATGAGAAGGGAACTGGAGCCATGGAGGGAAATTGTGTAACAAAGGTTTGCCCATCAAAACAGAAAACTACTCAACACACATCCTTAGTGAGCTTCTGATGGGACCTGTAAAAAAGCGCTATGTACTCTCTAACTCTGGTGGCTTTTGTCACTCTTGACAACGTATCAACTGTTCTGTAGCATTGCAAATCTGTGTCTCTCTCTTCCATTCTTAAGCCAAGAACTGGGAAACTCTGTACAAACCCTAGCCACTGGTAACACTTCTGCGCGACCAGCCCCTTCAGAATGAACAAAGAACAGATCAGAATCCTCCGCAGGCGGGCCTGGCAGCACATGCCTGAAATTCCAGCCCTGCAGATGCTGAGACAGAAAGGTCTTAGGTTAGAGGCGAGTCTGGGCCACATAAAGAGATTCTGCCTAAACAATCAAATAGTACGGATGATCAGAATTCACACCCAGCTGACCCTCCCCTAGAACCCAGCTTCTTAGGGTTTTTTTTTTTTTTTTTTTGGTTTTTCGAGACAGGGTTTCTCTGTGTAGCTTTGGCTGTCCTGGAACTCACTCTGTAGACCAGGCTGGCCTCGAACTCAGAAATCCGCCTGCCTCTGCCTCCCGACTGCTGGGATTAAAGGTGTGTGCCACCACGCCCGGCCACTTCTTTAGTTTTTAAAAACTTTTTCTTTGTGTGTTTGTGTGTGCGAGGGTGGAGATTTGGGGATAACCTTACAGAGTTTGTTCTTTTCCTCCACTTACAAGGTTCTGGGGATTGAACCCAGGTTATCAGGCTTCATGGTCAGGCAGCAGGCACCTTTACCCACTGAGCCATCTACTGGGAGCCTGGATTCTTAAATTAGATGTGTTAAGTTTAACAAACAAAAACAAGGGGCTGGAGAGATGGTTAAGAGCACTGACTGCTCTTCCAAAAGTCCTGAGTTCAACTCCCAGCAACCACATGATGGCTCACAACCATCTGTAATGAGATCTGGCACCCTCTTCTAGAGTGTCTGAAGACAGCTACCCTGTACTTACATATAATAAATAAATAAATAACAAATAAATAAATCTTTTTTTTTTTTTTTTTTTTTTTTTGGTTTTTCGAGACAGGGTTTCTCTGTGTAGCCCTGGCTGTCCTGGCACTCACTTTGTAGACCAGGCTGGCCTCGAACTCAGAAATCCGCCTGCCTCTGCCTCCCAAGTGCTGGGATTAAAGGCGTGCGCCACCACGCCCGGCTGTAAATAAATAAATCTTAAAAGAAACAAAACCCAAAAAAACCCAAAAAACCAACTTGGCAACAATAATGGTTTCTAGATGTGCATAGACAGAAATATTTATTCAAAAGCAAACAGTAATGAATCAGAGATGTTTCTGGAGGTGCTTGCCCACGTGACTTTGTAGCATTTCTTCATAGCCTTGGTTCTGAACTCATAACACTTGCATTCTGCAAGGATCCTTGAAGCCACTCACTAAATGTTTCTGAATGTTGCCTAGAACCTCTCAGGTAGAAACCACGGTATGTCATGGACCACGAAGTTTTTACTGTATGTATAAAGTTTTCTTTTCTTATGGAAATGTAGTGGTTTAATTATGGAAAACGAAGTATTTTCCCATTTTTCTACCTTCGTTCCTCAGTACATATCAAATTAGTGTGTCTTTGGGTTGGATTGCGTTCGAATGTTTGGCTTTAAAACTTGCTGTTTGAGTTGCTGGCTTGAGCTTCAGAAGCAATATTTAAAGAATTTTGGCTTGAGATTAGGACAGAATTTCCAACAATTTCTCAAATGAAACCAACCAAACATACTTTTGCCATCTTGTACTATGTATTTCTGTGAAAGGCAATTCCTCACATTGACAGTGATCAAATGAAAATATTGGCCAACTCCATAAACAGTGAGATGCCCTGTGTCCTGGGGTATTGATGTTTGGTCAATATTCTTTTTGTAAAATAAGCAAGGACGTATTAGCATATAAATTTGTTTTATCTTTAATAAATAGTTAAGTTACATGTATCCCAAAGAATTGTTTTAAATCAATGATTTGATATCAGTAAATGTTTGGTTTGTATACCTACTTTGCATACCTACATACCTAGGGTCACATAAAAATTACTCAGGCAAAAACAGGGAGTGGAAACATGTTAGAAGTCCTGGCCTGAAGGACCTGGGAAATCCAGCCTTGATAGTTCAGACTGCCACTCCTGGACTCAAGGGATCAGGGATGGCAGGAATGGACAGGTGTGTGTGTGTGTGTGTGTGTGTGTGTGTGTGTGTGTGTGTGTGTGCGTGTGTGTGTTTGCAGGGGCTCCCCACTTCTGCTCTGTGGAACTTGCCTGTCCTGCCTCAGTGCTCCCCTTGACCCTCCAGATGCCTGCTCTTCAAGCACTGTCCAAACATCACAAGCTTTCTCAGTCAGATAAGGCTGTTACAGCAAACTACTCTAGGCTATGCAACTTAGACACAACAGAACTCTATTCACAGCCCTGAAGGTGGGGAAATCCAATGTCAAGATGCCTGCAGATTCTAGGTCTGAGGAGGGCTAATTTCCGGGCTCATAGATGGTGGATTCTCACTATGCTCCCAGACAGTAGAAAGCATGAGGGGGTCTGCCTACATAGGCTCGGCTTTGAGGCCCTGACTATGTCCTAAAGGCTGTGAATGTATGTGTGTATGTGTGTATGTGTGTGTGTGTGTGTGTGTGTGTGTGTGTGTGTGTGTGTGTAAGAGAGAGACAGAGACAGGGTCAGATAAAGATAGAGACACAAACAGACAGGGACAGAAAGACAGACAGACAGGAGAAGAAAGTAAGAGAACATAACACAAATAGCAAGCAACAGGCTTAAGACCTTGACCCCAGTCAGTGCCCCCAGACCTTAGACCTGCCTGAGCCAGGGAGTCAGGTGCAAGGCTCCAGGAACTGCAGATACTGTGGATCCAGTCCTGCCCTGACACTGAGGCCACTGAGACTTGGCATTACCAGCCCCATGATCTTGGGTGGAGCATTGGCCTCCAGAAGCTGAGACCAGGGTGTGAGTCGCTCCCTCCTTTCCCTGCCTCTTTCTTTCAATGTATTTTGTGAAGTATTTGCATCATGAGAGTGACTGGCATCCTTGCTCCCATCCCTGCTCTGCCAAGGTCTCCTTGTTACCTCTCTTATTCCACATCTTCCCTGAGAGGAACATGAGCACAGAGCTATGCCTGAGGTTCCCTGCAAGCTCTTGCTGGAGTCATCCCTCATCCCCTGCCCCAACTACCCTCTCTCCCTCTCCACAGACCTGGCGTCCTGAATCCATTTTTCTCTTCCGGCGCATGTCCTGTCCTTGAAGCACATTCGTGTGTAGTGTTGGCATGCCTGTAATCTTTTCGTAGATAATACTGAGCTATGCATCAGACTGCCCCCACCCCCATTCTATTTTGTTGAGTTTTGAGATTTATTCTGAGTGACATCTATAACCATGACTATTACTATTCTGGTTCAGGGAGTTTAACCCTAGGACATGAAAGACACACCCTCCACTGTGAGCTACATACAGCCCAGGTCCTGACTCTTTAGTGTTATGAACTACTTGTATTACATAGTGTGAGTCGTGCACAGTTCATTTAGCCATATTCTTGCTAGTGGACAAGAGAACACTTTGATAAGAACCTGCCTCACTGTGCCCCTGTGAGAGAACTTGGTTCAAATATAACCTTTGAAAAAAATATATATATATAGCCTTTGAGTAGAACTGCTAGAGTTTGGCCACCTATTGCTATGTAGCCTTTAGCTTACAACAACATAAATCTACTACAGTTCCCATGGGAGGTTCTGTCCCCTGAGGTGTCTGATGGACAATAGGACAGCAGAAAGTTCTTTGGCTCTGTATGGCTCCCTGGGACTGCCTCGCGGCTTGGCATCGACGAGGAGCACTCCAGATGCAAAGGGAAGATTCGGGTCTCTTGGTCTGGGCTGGAAGATTACACAGCTCTGGTCCCATCAATCCTTTCAGTCAAAACAAACGTTTCAGGGGAAGCTCGGTGTGTACCATTCCTAGAGATCAGCTTCCAGTGTCTTTACCACTTATCATCTTTGGTTTTGGTTTTTTTTTTTTTTTTAGATTTATTTTTACTTATGCCTCTCTCTCTGGAGGGTGAGGGATGTTTGTGGAGGCTGGACAGATTGCCTGGGACTAGAGTTCAGGCCCTTTTTGGGTCAAATTGAGATTGTTTCAGTTCAGTGAGAGGCCTTGCCTTGAAGATTTTGATTCCTCTCAATTTGGTTAGACCTGCTGGCCAGAAAGCCTCCAGATCCCGTCTCTGCCTCCCCAACACTGCAATAACAGACATGTCACTATGCTGGGAATTTTTTTTTTCTTTTAACTGAACTGAGCTCAGGTCTTGCTGCTTGCTTAGAAAGTACCTACCTGGCTGTGTACTGAGCAGTCTTCCTACCCCACCTGGGCAGGTTTTAAATTCATACTTCTAGTACCTAAAATCCAAATACAAGGTCCCCTCATAGTTGGTGGTGTTGGGTTATGAAAAATTGTGTCCACTTGCTAGGTGTGAGGCAGTATCACAGCATTGTATAAAATTTCCAGTTCCTGAGTGAAGTTAAGACTCTATTGTTGCCATTTGTTGGGCTGTCTCTACTGTTTGCATTTTAAATTCTTTACCCACCATTACTATTTTACTATTACTATTTTCTTAGTTTTAAAGACAATATTATTTTTAATTACATTTCTGTGTGAGTGTATACACATAAGTGCAGTTGTCCACTGAAGCTGGAGGCAGGGGAACCTCCTGGAGCTGAAGTCAGAGGCAGTTGCAAGCTTCCTCACTCGGATTCTGGAACCTGAACTCAGGTCCTCCGCAAGAGCTGCACTCACTCGTGACTGCTGAGCCATCTCTCTGGCCCTCTTTACCCATTTCTAAACTTGTTCGTTCATATGACTTTGTAGGAGGGACTCTTGATATATTCTAGGTAATTCTTTCACATGCTATAAATACTTCTCTAAAGAAGGGTGGGTGACAAAAGATATGAGTAGACTCAGTCAAAGAGCTGGGGCATACAGCCAGGAGGTGGTGGAGTACACCTTTAATCCCAGCACATAGGAGGCAGAGGCAGGCAGATCTCTGTGAGTTTGAGGCCAGCCTGGTCTACAGAGTAAGTTCCAGAATATCTAAGGCTAGACAGTGAAACTTGTTTAGAAAATAAAAACCAACCAATCAACCAACAAACAAAAGAGCTGGGAAATACAGACAGCCAAAGCAGGGAGTCAGGAAGATAGGCAGTGAGTGAGATCTGGCCAAATATGTACCTGAAGCTCCCGGGAGAGCAAGAAGGGGAGAGGGTCAAACTGCAGTCAGGTTTTTAATGCAGACTATGAGCTCAGTGTGCAAGGTGCTCACAGCCCAACAGCCTGTTAGGCTGTGCAAAGGGCAAAGGTCTGTGGGAGTGTGTTCTGGCTCACACAGTCCTGCTTGTCCAGTGGAGTGGCTCAGGGTCATGTTGCAATACTGCTAGGTGACCCAAATCAGCCCTTCGGGGCAGAGGGAGGAGGCGGTACTAAGTAAACAGCCACTCCTGCCACTTGAGGTAGCTTGTTTCTGGCTCTCCACATGCCAGTTAGAGCCTCAAGGGGTCTGTAATTGAAGGCACTTGAGCCTGTAATTCTGAGTCTCTGCTCCCAGACTTGGCTGGACTGTGGGCAATGACACTACCTCTGGAGTGCTTCATCAGGAGGCCTGGCATGAGGTGGGGAGGCAGGCTCTGGGCTGCTGGGCAGGGAATGGGCAGATGGTGGAGACAGAAAAAAGAGCAGTACTGGTTATCTCACCTTCTTCTTGCCAGGGACACCGGGGGCCAGCAGCATGCACACCACTATAAGGCAGAAGGGATGAGAACAAGGCAGATCACTCTGGAACTGGAGATGACAATCCCACTTTAGGATGTGAATAAAATGTTATATATAAATGTCCTCACTATAGCATCATTCAGACAGTTTTAACTTACACATGTATTTATTTGGGGCATTCGGGTGTGGCACATGCCACAGCTCTCCTGTGATGGTCAGAGGACAAACTAGAAGAGACAGCTCTCTCCTTCCACCATGTGGGTTCCAAAAATCAAACTCAGGCTGTTAGGCTTAGCAACAACCATCTTTACCTATGAGCTATCTTGTAGAGCCACCCTTCAGGTAATTTTAAGAGCTATCTAATGGTGGAGGACTTATTTAATTATGTGCATTTGTAAAATGGGATGTCTTAGAGATACATGAAACCTGGTGGAGACAGTTTACTGTTCACATACTGCTGTGTTCCTTTCCTATCTTAGTTAGGGTTTCCATTGCTGAGAAGAGACATCATGACCAAGTCAACTCTTATAAGGAACAACATTTAATTAGGGCTGGCTTACAGGTTCAATGGTTCAGTCCATTATCATCATGGCACAAAGCATGGCTGCGTAGATAGACATGGTATTGGAGGAGCAGAGTGTTCTACATCTGGATCCAAAGGCAGTCAGGAGAAGACTGACTTCCAGGCAGATAGGAGGAGGGTCTCAAAGCCCACCCCCACAGTGACACACACCCTCCAACAAGGCCATACGCACTGCAACATGCTCACACCTCCTAATAGTGCCACTCCCTGGGCCAAGCATATTCAAATTACCACATTCTAATCCCTGGCCCTTGTGAGCTTGTTTAAACACATGAGTATGCCATAGCATAATGCAAAATACATTTATTCCAACTTCAAAAGTCCCATAGTATATAACAGTCTCAACAATGTTAGAAGTCCAAAGTTCAACATCTCTTCTGAGACTCATCTAATCACTTAACTGTAATTCCGTATAAAATCAAAATAAAAAAGCAGATCACATACCCTCCAATATTACAGGATATACATTATCATTCCAAAATGTCATAGTGAAGAAATACTGAACCAAAGCAAGACCAAAAATCAGCCAGTCAAATTCCAAACTCCTTGTCTCCATGTTTGATGTCAAAGTGCTCTTCAGATCTCCAACTCCTTTCATCCTTGTTGACTGCTGTTGGCAGATCTGGCATTCAACGACAACAAACTTTGTTCTCTTGGGCTGGCTCCACTCCCTGTTATCAGCTTTTCCTAGCAGGTATCCCACAGCTCTGGCATCTCTAACATCTTGGGGTATCCAAGACAACTTCAACTTCACAGCTCCTTGTTACAATGTCTGGGATCAACACATGATCTTCTGGGCAAATCCAAAGGGCTTGGGTCACATCTCCAGCTCTGCCCTCTGTAGTACTTCAAGGCCAAAGCAGACCTTGGAGTGTTACAGAGGGCAGCTCCACTCTACTGTTGCTGCTATTCTTGGTGATCATCCCATGGTACTGGCATCTCTAGTTCACTGGGGTCTTCTGCTGCAACTAGACTTTATCAATAGCCTCTCATAGGCTTTTTTCATGGTGTCAAGCCCTTCAATCCTGGGCCATCAACTGCAACTGAAGCTGCACCTTCACCAATGGTCTTCCCTGGACTCTCACTGTTCCAAGCCTCAGCTGCTCTCCATGACCCCCTCATACTGTCAAAACCAGTTCCACTTGGATGATTTTTACATGTCAAATCCTGCTTGGTGTAAGGGATGGAATGAAATGGTCTCTGCCCCTGGAACAGAGCCAGCAAGGCATGGGTCTCCACCGATGTTGATGGTCATTGCTATTGGCATAAGACTTGTGGTATAATAATACATATTTCCATGTTCCTCCTTCGAGGAATGTCCTCTCTGACAAGGCAAATGACTCCATGATAATCAGAGACAGCACAAGTCCAGGAGTTGAGGGTATGGCTAATGTCTCAACAAAATGGTAAATGCTGAGACCTTCAGGACAGCCCTCAAGGCTGTGGGAAAGAACTCTAAAAACATGAGTTCAAAAATATATAACTTTTCAACTATGCAAAATATAAGGATGGAATATGAATTGTATAAGGAGATTCACAGATCTAAAAGAGTGCAGAGGCAGCTGCTTTGTCAGCCAGCTTGTCAGAAAGATACAAAGGCAAACATACAAAGGCAGACAGATTCCTGAGCTCAAGGTCAGCCTGGGACAGAGCTAATTTAGGTCCAGGTTTGTTTGGAATGGTAACCTCAGGACAGAATCCCATCCAGCTAAGTTTACAAAGGCAGGCAGATCTCTGAATTCTTTTTGCAATGTTAAAAAAATATATACTTGCTGCCCTTTTTCTAAGCATCAAGGGGCTAAGGTCATGGAATACTTTCTAAAAGGATTTCTGATCTTGATTGGAAATCCCAAGACTTATTTGGCTGACACAGCTCTTTTAGTTTTCTAGGTGCTATCCAGAGAGAAAGCTGACTGAAGAGAAAACACAGCTCTTTTAGAATGTTTTCTGGTTTTCTGATTTTGATGAGAAAAACCAAGATTACTTTTAGAATTTTTCTAACAAGATTTCTGACTGAGTTGGAAAAACCAAGAAATTTTATAGCAGCTTTTCTGACTTTGGTTGGAAAATCCATGAGCTATCCAGAGAGCTTTTAGAAACTTTTTCTAGCAAGAGAGAGCCGTCTCTGCAGACTACAGAGCCCTGAGCTATCTAAATAGACCTGTCCAGGGAGCCATCTCAAGCAGAACACAGGCCATCAGCTTGGACCCATGGTTTGACTTGGAGTTATTTGTTTTGTGGCTCCCAGACACCTCTTCTCTCAGGAACTCCTTTCCAAGCTGAGGCTAGTCCCTGGTACTCACATCTTTCCAAGTCCAGCTGCAGCATGAGGTACAACCTTGGCTATCTCTGGAACACAGCTTCTTTGTGCTCTCAGAAAACACTTCCCAGAAGATTTTATTTCAGTTATGCTGGTCTCTTAATCACTGCTAATTTCTTAGTTCCAGTTAACTAGCATCAGTTGTCCCAGTAGTTCTTTTTATTCTCGACTCTAAGCTAGAGCCACTGGGCCAAAGCTGCTGAGTTCTGCTGCTTGTTGGGTCTGGAACATTCTCCCCCAACTCTCTCCCCACCCTACCCCCCCTTGTTCTATTACATCATCTCCAGCTTTGTATTTTCCAACTCCTTCATGCCTAAGTGTGGCTGTCCTGGAACTTGCTCTGTAGACTGACTTGAACCCAGAGATCTGTATGCCTCTGTCTCCTGAGTGCTGGGATTAAAGGCTTGCACCACCATGCCTGGACTTTAGCTTTTTTCCCCCTGGAACTTGCTTTGCATCAGGCTAGCCTTGAACTCAGAGATCTGCTTGCTTCTGTCTCCTGGGAATAAAAGTATGTACCACCATGCCTAGACCTAAGCTTTTAAAAAAGATCTTAAGTTGAAAACCAAGAATAGCCATCATAATCCATCCCTTCTCAACTTGACACATAATCATATCTCATGGCCAAATGAAAACAATAATCAGGTCATAATAATACCTAACATGATATAACTCTCCCTCATACAACTGCAAATTATTGAGTTTAGCTGGGTGGAATCTTGCTCTAAGGTCCTCACTCCCTTAATTCCATTTAATGTCCTTGAACGCCGGGTTTAGCTTCATTCCACTTCCTGGTGCCTCTTTACTCTTTGAACCATACATTTTGTATTTTTCCTTTCTAAGATTTCTGTGCTTGATCAAAATGTTCTTCATGAGAGTAAACCAGAAAGGAAAGTCTGTGCTGGGCTTTTTATTAAAAAAAAAAAAAGATTTATTTTATGCATGTACACTGTAGCTGTACAGATGTTTGTGAGCCATCATGTGGTTGCTGGGATTTGGATTCAGGATCTCTGCTCACTCTGACCCTACTCGCTCCAGTTGGCCCTCCTTGCTCCTACCCAAAGATTTATTATTATATATAAGTACACTGTAGCTGTCTTCAGACACACCAGAAGAAGGTGTCATATTTCATTACAGATGGTTGTGAGCCGCCATGTGGTTGCTGAAATTTGAACTCAGACCTTCGGAAGAGTGGTCAGTGATCTTAACCACTGTGCTGGGCTTTTCTTGAGACATCCTTTGTCAATGCAATTAATATAAATTCTCTTTAGCTTCAGGCAGACTCTCTAGACAAGGGCAAAAGGCAGCAACATTCTTCACCAAAACATTATAAGAATGATCTCCATCCCAGCACTCGGGAGGCAGAGGCAGGCGGATTTCTGAGTTCGAGGCGAGCCTGGTCTACAAAGTGAGTGCCAGGACAGCCAGGGCTACACAGAGAAACCCTGTCTCGAAAAACCAAAAAAAAAAAAAAAAAAAAAAAAGAATGATCTCCAAACTTCAAATTACCCTCAGCACCAATGTCTTCCATATTCCTACTAGGTTAACCCATTAAGTCCCACTTTGAAAAGAAGAGAAGAGGAGAGGAGAGGAGAGGAGAGGAGAGGAGAGGAGAGGAGAGGAGAGGAGAGGAGAGGAGAGGAGAGAAGAGAAGAGAAGAGAAGAGAAGAGAAGAGAAGAGAAGAGAAGAGAAGAGAAGAGAAGAGAAGAGAAAAGGAAAGAAAAGAGAGCATTTCGTGGCTTTCCAAATCCAAAGTCCCAAAGTCCACATTCCTCTAAACCAAAAATATGGTCAGGCCTATTACTGCAGTACCCCAGTCCCTGATACCAACTTCTGTCTTAGGATCTCCATTGCTGAGAAGAGACACCATGACCAAGGCAACTTTCAATTGGAGCTGATTTACAGATTCAATCCATCATCATCATGGCAGGAAGTATGGCAGTGTCCAGGCAGACGTGGTGTTGGAGAAGGAGCCAGGAGTCATACATCTTGATCTGAAGGCAGTCAGGAGAAGACTGGCTTCCAGGCAGATAGGAGGAGGGTCTCAAAACCCACAAAGTGACACACGTCCTCCAATGAGGCCACACCTACTCCAACAAGGCCCCACCTCCTAATAGTGCCACTCCCTGGGCCAAGCATATTCAAACCACTACATTCCCTAAATGTAATACCCACTTTACACACACACACACACACACACACACACACACACACACACACGAATGCACTTTAGTAAGATGATCCTCTCAAGCTAGTTATGTGATGGGCACCTGTAATCGCAATACTTGGAAGGCAGAGGCAGGAAAATTGAGAGTTTGAAGCCAGCCTAAACTATGTAATAAGATTCTACACCACCCCGCAAAGAAGCCAGGTGACACAGCTGTAGCTCCAGTACCTGGGGAGAACAAACGTGAGGCAGGAGGTTCAAGGGCAGCCCCAACTACGTAGTAAACCCTTGTCTTTTTAATTCCATTAATCCGTTCATTATTAGTAGAAAATACCATCAAATGCTTTTAATCTATATATGTCTATTACTTTAAGTTACATAGAGGAAAAATAACCATAACTAAATTATGTGTAGTTAAAGACATCTTAATATTATCATCCAGACACTTTCTAGACGTGTGTGTGTGTGTGTGTGTGCACATGTGTGGAGGCCAGAGGTCAGTGCTGGGTGTCCTATTCAATCCCTCCACTTTATTCCTTGAGACAGTGCCTCTTACTGATGCTGAAGATTGTCAGTTTGCAGCCAGAGGGGCTGACAGTGATGTATAGAAAGAATTTACAGCAGGGAGCCAGAGAGCTGGCTCGGCAGTTAGGAACACTGCTGCTCTCCTGCCACTCTCCCGAGGACCTGGGTTTGGTTCCCAGCACTGACTTAGAGGCTCACAATCATCTGTCTGTACCTCCAGTTCTGGGAGGATCCCATAGCCTTCTGGCCTTCATAGACACTGCACATATGCAATGCACAGACAGACATGTAGGCAACCATTCCCAGCAGAAATAAACCTTTTTTTTTTTTTTTTTTTTTTTTTTAGAAAAAATGTATTTGCAACATGCTGGTTAAGAACACAATACAGGTATATAAAAGTGTTCATTTCTGATTCTCAGTTTGTATGTGTAGGATGTATTTTTTGAAGTAAACAGTTGTCGGCAGCAGTCATTGTGACAAAATCATGCAATCTGAACAGATTCCTACACTTTGAGGTGGTCCTCTGTACCAACTCATGACCTCCCAAGATCAAATACTAACCACTATTGTACTGGCAAATGACATCTTAATAATTACTCTATGAAAAGGTTATCTTTGGAAAACTATCTTAGTCTGTCCTATATGTTTTTAAACAGACATTAAATAATGTTTTCTACTGTCTTTTTTTTTTAACACAAATATATCTTGTTTGTTTTAACCAGGCAGGACTTAATCTTTGATATTCCTGCCTCTAAAGCACTGAGATTATAAGTACCATGTCTGCTTTGTATGCTAAGGATGTAACCTAGGGTTTTGGACATGGTCGGCAAACACTGTACCAACCGAATTCATCCCCGGCCCCTTGCCTGACAGCATCTCAAGTCTTCAAGGACAATGTTTCTAATCTGGAAATAATGAGCCTGATGGGGACCAGACACCTGGATTCTCATGTTTCCCTCTGAGAGTTTCTTTCCTCCCTGTCAACAGAATAGAAAACGAGCTGGTCCCTTTGTTCCCTTAACAGGAGAGAAAGCCCCAGCATGTACAGGATAACCAGGGTGTCTCCAGGGACAAACTGGCCACCGATCTGCAGCCTACATGGAAAGTCCCCTTGAACCATGAGGAAGAGATTTCTTAATGCAAACAAAACATCCTCATGACTAAAAGGCTCCAGACCCCACCAACAATGTGGCCAAACGCCTGCTCTTGTCTCTGCCCTTCCAATTAAGACTTGCCCCTGGGAGCATTCTCAGTTGGATATGCTCCCTGCACATCTGCCCTCCGACAGTCACCTCTACCATCAGCCTAAGCTAGTGTTTGTGTCCTGGGTCAGGGGTCAGGATTTGCAAGAGGAAACCCACCCATGTATTCCTTTGTGTTTTCTCTCTGTTACTTGAATTAAAGTCATTGTTACTGTTGTTGGGGGACACACTAAGAATATGTGGGTACAGAAACACAGATGCCCCAGCACATGTATGGAGGTCAGAGGACAGCTCTCAGGGGTTGCTTCTTTCCTTCCACTGTGGTAACCAGGGAAGGAGCACAGGTGGTCAGGAGTGTACAACGAGCGCTTCATCTACTGAGCCGCCTTACCAGACACTAGACTTAGAAGGTCCTTCCCTACCTGGGGAAGTTAGCAAGTATTTTTTAAATTGTCAGCTGATTCTATTGTATTTGGACTTCTTCCTCATAGAGACACAGAAAGAAACTTTGCTTTTTTTTTTTTTTCCTACCACCCCCGGTCTTTGGGCTGCCTTGTAAATTGCAGTAACATAAGACAGATGCACAAAGAGAAAGCAATCCGGTTACACGTATACTCAATAAGAGACCTGCAGAAACAATGACTCAAAGAACTAGCCGGGGGACTGAAGTTTGACGTGCTATCCATTCGTGAAAGGGATAGGGGTTAGTGGATGGTCAGGGACGGGGAGACAGGTGTGGGAGGGGACAATGGAAGGCCTTCTGGTGAATAATATTGTCCCATTAAGCAAATAGAAGTGTCCTGTGATGAGATTTGGGTAAGTTTACTACTGAAAATTTCCTTTACTAACATGAATTTCCCCTACACGAAGGCAAATGAAGGCTTTCTTTTGGATGGAGGAGGAGAAAAAGAGCTTCCTGACTCTGTTCTTGGTTTCTTTTAGTGAAAAACCAGTCACTATGCCAGAGGGGCATATTTGGAGTGAGATTTTCTGAATCCCTTTAAGGGACCTGATAATTTAAAAAATAAGCCAAATAAGTGAACAGTGTCATGTTAGTAAATGGTGAATGATAATCAGGGGGTGGGGGAGGAGGAAGAGGAGGAGGAGGAGGGGGCAGAGGATCTGTCCCACACAGGAAGCATTAAGACATCCACAGAGGTGCAGCTGCCAGACACATGGCTCTGTTTGGGACATCCTGCTCTGTGTCCTGCCTTACAGAATGGATCTGGGCCAGGCTGCTTTCTTTGGTGAAGTGTTGGCTTACCCTGAAGGCCAGCTCTCCTCCGTCCACCTCAATCTCCCAGGAGCTCACTTAGATGGAAGAGAGATGAGTTTGTCCCACTGTTTCTGCACCCACATCCTCTTCTAGACTGCTGTTCCGGATCTCTTCTAGGTCTGTTCATTTTTCTATTGTAGCTCCCTCCTCTGAGAAATTTGCCCCACCTCCACCCTACCCCAATGTTACTGTGACTGAATGAGCCCTGTTGTGTTATTGATCTGAAGCTTCGCTTTATTGGATTTTGAAATTGCTTACCTAAACACCTGCCTTGACTGGTGACCCTAATCACAGGGTTCAGCCTGCTCCCAGTAACTCTGAGTTTTCTGCAGCCAGTCATCTACAGAGATACTCTGGGCAGCTTGCAGATTCTTCTCTGACATTCAGAGGCTAAAGGCTCAGTGCTTGTTGGCTGCCTCCTCTTGACAGGTTCCACCTTTTCTATTGAATTTTAACTGGTCTCTCAACACAAGTCTGCGATACAGTATCTCACACCCAGGGCCACCCAAGCAAGAACAAGAATCTACCTTAAGATCTTTCAGTGTGACACAGAGGTTGCCTCAGAACCCTGGCAGTGTGAGCTGCTCATCAGGGTGGATAGCATTGTCATCGTAGGTGTCAGGGTTTGGGGAGTTGAGAGATGAAGCAATGGACAGAAATGGTGTGTGTGTGTTGTGTGTGTGTGTGTGTGTACACGTACATGCATGTATGCATTCAAAGCCTCCTCATGTCAGAGACCTTGGCCTCTCTGGCCTGCCAGATTGTGGTTATGATGTGAGAGCTTCATCTGGGGACCTCAGGGAGGTTCATGCAAGTGGCAGGATGTGGGGGATAGGTTTCTGCACACTGTAGCTCTGAAGGGCATGCCAGTTGCCACTTTGGCCTTTAATATGTTGCCTTTATTTTTTTTTCCAAGACAGGGTTTTTCTGTGTAGCTCTGGCTGTCCTGGAACTCACTCTGTAGATCAGGCTGTCTTTGAACTCACAGATATCCGCTTGCCTTTGCTTCCCTAGTGCTGGGTTTAAAAGCATGAGACTAGTCCATAATACCACCTAGTCTCTAGACACTGGTTTTCTGGTTTTCTGATCTCCTCTTCCTCCTCTTCTTCCTCCTCCATCATCATATCAGCCCTGGAATTTATAGCTTCACACATGCTGAATGAATGTTTTACCACTGAGTTAGAGCCACAACCTGCTTTTCACTTTAGATTTTGAGACAGGCTCTCACAAAGTCGCCCAGGAATGACCTGAAAGTCACTCTGCAGCCCAGGCAGGCCTTGAACTTTCCATACTCCTGCCTTGGCCTCCAGAAGAGCTGGGATTGGAGGTGAGTCCCACCAGGCCTGGCCAGCCTGCTTTCTGAATCAGCATGTCTGCACCTAGCACATCTCCCAGCTCCCAGAGGCTAGAAGCTAACACCGCCCAGAGCACCCCACTCCCCATCTCGCCCTCTCCTCGCCATCCTCAGGTCCTCAGAACAGACCATCATGTAGATTGTTGTCCACTGATGCTCAGAGGTTCTTGCTTATAATCTACTTAAACAATCTGTGTATATGGTCACCCTGGCAACTCCCCCTCTGTTATGAGACATCGGGGTGGATTCTCTGCATAGTGTGTTTCTGGGACAAGTGAGGTTCTGTACTTGATTTCTGTGCCTTAAACCCATGAGGATCAAGAAAGAGGAAAATAGGAAGTGAAGAGAGACAAGGCCCTGGAGGGGCAGATGTGGGAAAGGAATCCTGCCTGCAGCTGACATCTGCTTCCCTCGTTTTCAGTCCCAGTCACAGGCTGGGCTGATAGACGACTCTGACTAGCTCTGGGGACCAGAGTCAGATGCCACAGAGCTGAGCCCTTCTTAGCCTCTTGCCGAGAGCGTCCGTGGGTGAGCTTGTATCGTGTGCTCTATGCCTGGCAGTGTCTGGTGTCCAGTGGTGCCAGCTGTTATGAACGACTGGCTCCTTGTCATGCCCCTCATCACCCCAGGGAACAGAGGCACTTGCCCATCATCTCTGAAACAAAGCTATGACACTTGTTTTGTCATTCCTAGATGACACTTTCAGAGCCAACCTATGACTCATTACCCTCTTTCCTTCCACTACCATGTCCAGTCATGCTCCAGATAAACACTACTTCCTTCCTCCACCTGGGTCCCAGGACAACATCTAGGGCAGAGCCTCCAGCTGCAATGTGCAGGGGCTGACAGCAGGAATAGCAGCATAGCAGCAGGCCTTCTGCCTGAAGCCACTGCAACTGGGACTGTGCCCTTACTGAAGCCTCACCTGCCCTAGCCTCACCAATTGACACTAGCTTGAAGGTAGAGGTTGTTTCCCTTCCAAACATCAGCGGACCCCAGGTTAATTTCCATTTGTAGCAATTGTCTGCCATTCTTCCAGAAAAATTATTGTACTATGCCAAGTTTATAAAAGTCCTCACTTGTACCCCAGCCCGAACAATACTTGGTATGCTCAGCCCTCTGATCCTATACATGTGTGAAATGGACCCCATTTGGGAAGGCTCCAAGTAAGCCCTGCCCACCTAAGAAATTCTTCCCTAATTTATACCCATCTTTGGGTACTGTATTAGGGTTTTACTGCCATGAACAGACACCATGACCATGGCAAGTCTTATAAAGGACAAAATTTAATTGCAGCTGGCTTACAGGTTCAGAGCTTCAGTCCAGTACCATCAAGGTGGGAGTATGACAGCATCCAGGCAGGCATGGTGCAAGCCTACATCTTCATCTGAAGGCTGCTAATAGAAGACTGACTTCCAAGCAGCTAGGATGAGGGTCTTAAGCCCACTCCCACAGTGTCACACCTACTCCAACAAGGCCTCCTAATAGTCCCACTCCCTGGGCCAAGTATATTCAAACCATCACAGGTTCTATTCCGGGGCATTCATTGATTCCCTTTACAAAACTGCTGATCTGGGGCCCAGTGGGAAGACCCAGTGTGACCAGAGCCTTTCTGCCAAGGCTGACAAGCTGCTTTCAATCTCTGGGACCCACATGGTGGAAGGAGAGCATCGACTCCTGCAAGCCATCCTGTGACCTGCACACGTGCATGCCATAACACACATCGTACACACACCCATGTGCACACATACGCAAATGTAATTTTTAAACTCACACCGCTGACACGTCTCTGATCACGAGGACTCGTTTCTTCATTCATCTTGGGCTTTAATCCCATCTCTGGAATTGTCTTCTTCAGGCTGACAATTATTCTGAAAGCAGAAGCAAAACAAGAACCGAGTGGTTCTGCCACTGTGCCTGCCCAGCTCGCTGCACGTGCTTAAATTCCATGCGTGTGAAGCGCAAAACAAGACAAAACCGACTACACTTATGGACAGATTCTTAGTAGACAAAACCAGAAAGACAGGCAAGGAAGTGGGAGGCTGAGGAAGCTAGGGATTCGCCTCTCAGCTCCCACATGGCAGCTCAAACTGTCTGTAAGTCCAGTCTCAAGAGATCCAGTGCTCTCTTATGGTCTCCGTGGGTACTGCACACATGTGGTGCACAGATATACATTCAGGCAAAACACCCATACACATAAAATGGAAATAAATAAGATAAAGAAATGACTGGTATTAAGACCAGCCATGGGGAGGGAATGACCAGGCAGAGGCAGATGGCTAGATCTTACTCTTTCTCTATCTTACTCTTTCTCTTCCTTGATGTTTGGGGTGGGGGTGGGGGGCGGTTGCTTTATGCTAACTCACAGAGATGTGGCTTTCCTCTTTCCTCTTTGTGTATCCATGCTATATTTTAAAAAGAAATTTTAAAATGTTATTCTAGGAATTGAGGGGATAGCTAGTTGGTAAAGAGTGTGTTATATAGGTTTACTGGAGACTAGCCAGGAATGGGGGAGAGCCCTGTCTTAAATTAAAACACACACACACAGAGACAGACACAGACACACACATACACACACACTTCATTGTATGTTGGTCTGCATCACATTGTGAGAGTCTTCTACTTGCTCCCTGTGGCTATACCTGACCCATCATCAAAATGTGTCAAATATATCTATCCATCCCGTTCCTGGGGGTCATCGGGGTTGCTTTTAGCTTGGGGATTGTGTGGACGGTGAGGCCATGGGCGAGCACTGGGTCCTCACATACACAGCATTTCTAGAGGATACCCAATGGTCATGGAGTTGGGTTCTGTTTTAGAGCTCACAGAGTAGCTGCCTGCTGTGGTCACATCCCTTCACTCCCTTGTCAGCAGCATGTGGGACAGCTGTTGCCCTGCTACCTGCTAACACCTGCGATCATCACTGTTCCGTTTTAACCAGTCTGTTGACTATGTAATTCTATCTTGCCTTCTTTTCTTCGCCGGTTCCGTCGTGAGGCGCCATACCAAAGGTCTTCACAGTTCCTAGCTGGCTGTTTGCATGCACCGTTCTGTAAAGTGCTTATGAATCTCTTACCCAGTTTTCTCTTTGTTTGTGTGCTTTTTTTCCCCCTTACCTATTTGAAAGAATTTTAAAGAGTATTCCCCAAAAGTGAACCTTATCTGTTTGTCTGTGAATACTTTCTTTTATGTGTTCTTGTCCTTCTCTTCAATTGGTACCTTTTTTGGCCTCTGTGTATGTGTGTATATATGAATATATGTATATATGTATATGATTTGTGTATGTATGTATATGTTTATATATTACATATATGTATATGTGTATATATATACATAGGTATATATACATAGGTATAGGTGTGTGTCTGTGTATGTGTTTTTGTATATATGTATATGTGTGTACATGTGTGTATATAAATGTGTGCGTACATGTGTGTATATTTATGCATATGTATGCATATGTATGTACATGTGTGTATATATGTGTGTGTATACTTATGCATATGTGTGTATGTATGTATCTGTGCATGTGTGTTTGTGTATTTTTTGTGTGTATGTATATGTATGTATGTGTGTGTGTATGCATGTGTGGTTCTAGGGTTCTTTATTTTTTTGCATTGTTGTTGAATCTGTCTCAGTCATATTATGTTTTAATCTGCCATTTTTCTTTTTAAAAGATTTGTTTGGTTATTTCCTTATTGTGTAGGTGTACATTTATGTATAAATATGTGTGTCTGAGCAGGGCATGGTGGCACATGCCTTTAATCCCAGCACTTGGGAGGCAGAGGCAGGCGGATTTCTGAGTTTGAGGCCAGCCTGGTCTACAAAGTGAGTTCCAGGACAGCCAAAGCTATACAGAGAAACCCTGTCTTGAAAAAAAAAAAAAAAAAAAGTGTGTCAGTAGGGCACACATGTGCCATGGCATTCATATGGAAATCAGAGGACATGTTTGGGGCAGTCAGTCCTCTTCCTCCACCTTGTTTTGAGGCCAGCTCTCTTGTGTCTGTGGCTGCAGGTGCTGCGTACATTGGTTTCTGGTCAGTTCTCCCTCAGTTTCCCCTTCCCATCTCATCACAGGACCGCAGGTGTATGCCTTCACATCAGACCATTTTTTCCCTTCAAGATTTACTTATTTTTATTTTTATGTGCTGACGGTTGTCCTGGAGGAAAGTCTGTGCACCACGTGTATGCTGGTGACCATGCGGGTCAGAAAAGGAGTCAGATGCCCGGAACTGGAGTTACAGACAGTTGTGAGCCACCTCGTGGGTGCTTGTAAGTGAGCTGAGAATTCTTGCAAGTGAGTGCTGTTAACACTGACCCATCTCTCCAGCCCCATATCTGATGCCAGGCTTGGACTGCTGGCTCTTTACCCACAAAGCCACTTCCCTGGCCCAGAAACTCTTCTCCTAACCCAACAGATCTCTCAATGAACTGATGGGAGAACTATACAATAAAGTTATAACAAAAAATGGAAAAGAAGTTTTTGAGGAGATACAATGAGAGTATTAAAATAACTGAGGCAGGAAAACCACAAATTCCAGGCCAGATAGGGTTACAGAGTGAGATGGTCAGAAAAACAAAAAGTGTTCTAAGATTTAAAACAGTACACAAATTGGAATGTTAAAAACCTAACTTCTGAATTTGATTCGGAAAATCAAATTCATGGCCTGGGAGATGAAGAAACAAAAACAGCTCACAAGCAAAAACCCTTGCAGGCCGAAGTTCCTGCAGGCTGCATGGGCTGTAGGCTGCTTCCCAACTTTGGTCAGAGTCCTTAAAAATCAATGAATTCATTGAAAGGTCCCAAATGACCCCATTGGCCATTTAAACCACAGTCTCTGCTTTTCTTGCTGAAGTGCCCTTGTGTGCACCGGGCACAGTCCACATCCCTCATGGGCTGGTTATTCATCCTCAGGCTGGAGCCGTCTCACTTCCCAGTCTCCACTGAAGTAGTCAATGCTAACCTCAAATTCGGAGCAGGTCCAGTGAGACTGCTCAGCTGATGAAACACTGCCAGTGTATGTCTGACTGCCCAAGTTTAACCTCTGGAACCCTTCTGAAAGAAGAGCACCAACTCCTCAGATCTGCCCTCTGACCTCTACATGAACACCATGACACATGTTTGTTCCCACACTGCTTTGAAAAATGTAGGGAGGGCTACCTGGAGAAATAGCTGTGTGGTTAAAAGAGCGTTTTGCTCCTGTAGAGGTTGTAGTGGTTTAAATGTGCCGGGCCCATGGGAAGTACTACTAAGTGGAGGTGTGGTCTGTTGGAGGAAGTACGTCACTGTGGTGGTAGGCTTTGAGGGCTCCTGGTGTTCAAGCCCTGCCCAGTGTGGAAGGGTTGGTCTCTCCCAGCTGCAGTCAGATCAAGGTGCACTAAGAAACACTAAGTTTCTTCCCCAGCACTGTGTCTGCCTGGATGCTGCCATGCTTCCTGCCATGATGACAAGGAACTGAACCTCTGAAACTGTAAGCCAGCCCTAATTAAATGTTTACTTTTATAAGAGTTACCTTGGTCGTGGTGTCACTTCACAGCAATACAACCCTAGCTAAGACAGAAGTCATAGAGTTTGGTTTCCAGCTGCCTGTGACTCCAGCTCCAGGCATCCAATGCTCTCTCTTCTGGCCTCATCAGGCAGCTGCACTCATATGCACATACCCACAGATACACACTCACACACACACACACACACACACACACACACACCATTTAAAATAAATCTTTATTTTTTAAAACATTAAAAAAAATAGGAAGAAGAGGAGAACAGTTGGGACCGTTGTGATTGCTACTCCTAAGGAAAGTGTGCAAGAAGCTGGGGATTCGACTGAGCAAGTAAAGTGTGTAACTGTGTGCTGTGTAACTGTGAAGACCTGCATTCGGTCTCCAGAATCCAGTAAAAGGCCCGGGCATTGTGGTGCATGGCTGACAAAACAGGAGAATTCCTGGGACTTGCTGGCCAGCCAGGCTACTGCATCCAGCTCCAGGGTGGTGAGAGCCCCTGTCTCACTGTCAGGGTGATGCCTGAGAACCAACAGCTGAGGCTGACTCCTGGCATCCATACACATGCACACCACATGCACACACAAATGAAGAAAGTGAAAGCAGGGAAGAGAACCTGAATGGATATACCCTGCACACAGGAGCTGAGTGGGAACCTGACTTCCTGACACTCACCTCTTTGGGACCCATTATGGAACCAGTTGGTGTGCTCCTTTGGTGAGGAGGGTCATTCGGAAGGGAGAGAGCCTTACAGCCCAAATGGATCCAACCCAGACTTTAACTCTGCCTCCTCTGGCTCGTGAGGCATCGAACAGCCACTTCACTCCCTCGAGCCTTGGGTTTATAACCATCCGGGCAAATTGTATTATGATCAAGTATTTCCTGTCTTCCCCCAAGAGGATTGTGCGTCCCTACCTCATTACCCTGTCTGGCCTTGTGACTGATTTAGGCCAATGAACATGAACAGAGCTGCCACAGGTTAGCTCTGGGCAGAAGCTGTTCAATTTGGCTTACTTCGAGTGGCCAACAGCGCGCAGAGTCCCCTGCAGTGCAGCTGCACAGAAAAGCCTCTGGACTGCTGTTGGGTAAAGACTTAACCATTTGCTTTTCTGAATTGTGTTTTGTTTTTGAGACAGTGTCTCACTATTTAGCCTTGGCTACCCTGGCACTTGATGTGTAGACTAGGTTGGCCTTGAACTCACAGAGATTCTTTTGCTTCTGCCTTCCAAATGTTGGGATTAAAGGTGTACACTATTGTGCCCAGAAACTGGGTTTTTTTTTCTGTCTGTGGTTGTTAAATAATAAAATAATAGTTTAAATGAAGTTTCTTTTTCTTATACTTTATTTCTCTTATGAAGCTCAAAAGTTGATAACCTTGCACTAGTGTGATATGATGTCACAGAATTATTGGGCACATAGGATCTTGGCTCTGTCGTTTGTAGGGTGTTTTCATAATTCAGAGTACAGGAGCTCAATCTATGGCATCTACGTTTCTGTGGATTAGGAGTGGAAGAAAACAAGGCTGGCCTTGTGAGTCATGTATAATATGTGGGGTCGGGGAAAGCAACAGAAGAAGAGGAAGAAGAAGAACACAAAGCCAGTGGACCAATGCAAATATCCTCTTATAGAACACATGGAGAGTAATGGTATGGACCTTCTCATAGGTGGGGTTCATGGGCCTGGGGCCAGGAAAGGCAAAGACAGGGCCAGGGTTCCCAAGGGCCTTCTCTAGAACATGCTGTAAAGAACCTGAGGGTCAAGTTGGAGGTTGGTCCTCTGTGAGGAGAGTCCAGACCTTCCAAGCCAGGGCAGAGAGAACACGGTCAGAGCTAGAAGCTCAATGGGAGGATTGTGCATCCGTCAGGGCGGACCCACTAGATGCCAACCATCTAGCAAGAAAAGCCTCCCTGTTTGTCATCTAAGAGCCAGGTCAGGCCTTGGGTTGGTGGTGGCTCTACTCTGTGAGATCCATTTGCCAGAGTGAGATAAAAGCAGAAAACCTCTAAAAAAATGTTTTTACACATACATACATACACACATACACACACACATCTTGTGAGTGTGTGTGTGTGTGTGTGTGTGTGAGAGAGAGAGAAAGAGAGAGCGCGATCATGGCATGTATGTGGGGTCAGAGAACAACGTGAAGGAATTGGTTCTTTTGTTCCACCATGTGGATTCTGGGGATGAAATTCAGGTCATCAGTCTGGCAACAAAATTCTTTGAGCCACGGAGCCATCTTGCCAGCCCAGAACAAGTGTTCTTTAAAATCGTGTTTGGAAGGTTTCAAAGAGATGTCAGAACCACCTTCACAAACATTACCACCCTACTTTTGCTGTTCATTCTGATTTCTTCCTCTATGTTTTTGAAAAGGCCCTCCCTATTAAAACAACCTTATATCCAAATGTGTGTGTGTGATTGTGTGCATGTGTATGGATGTCAGTGAGCATGGGTGTGTATGTATGCTTGTGTGTTCACATGAATGCATGTACATACACTCCTGCCTGTCTTTCACTTGGGTTTTTCATACAGCACCGTGATTTGGACACCACGCCCATCAGTATGAGAATCAGCCTTCACTCACTCTGGCAATTTCATAATACCCCACTGTGTACTGGATCATACTTTCTTTCACCAGTCCCTGATTTGTGGATCAGGGGCGGCTTTTAGATTTTGCTAGTACAAATGATGGCATAACAAATAGCTTTGTGTGTAAACCTATTGTACCTTTTGCCATTGTGACTTGGAAGTAGGATGACTGGATCAAAGAACAATTATATGTGTGATTTTACTTGATCTTGTCAGACTCCCTCCAGAGAGGTGTTATTCCTTTTCATCTCCCTTACCAACTAACACATGATTGGACCTGGAACAACAACACCTTTCCCAATTGCATGCTGTTTAGATGGAAGAATAGGCACATGGGGCATCTAGCACCAAGCAATGCATCCCTTGTAGATAATAAGATGGAAAATGGATGGAGTTTCACAAACCTCTAATCCCAGCACTTGGGAAGTAGAGGTGGGGTGAGCAGAAGTTCAAGGCCATCCTTGACCACATGGTGAGTTTAAGGCCAACCTGGGCTACATGAGACCCTGTCTTAAAAAGGAAGGGGGGGGGGGCGGTGGTGGCACATGCCTTTAATCCCAGCACTTGGGAGGCAGAGGCAGGCAGATTTCTGAGTTCGAGGCCAGCCCGGTCTACAAAGTAAGTTCCAGGACAGCCAGGGCTATACAGAGAAACCCTGTCTCAAAAAGAAAGAAAGAAAGAAAGAAAGAAAGAAAGAAAGAAAGAAAGAAAGAAAGAAAGAAAGAAAGAAAGAAAGAAAGAAAGAAAGAAAGGAAGAAAGAAAGAAGAAAGAAAGAAAGAAAGAAAGAAAGAAAGAAAGAAAGAAAGAAAGAAAGAAAGAAAGAAAGAAAGAGGGTGGAGAAGAGGAGGAGGAAGGGGAGGAAGAAAAGGAAGAGGAGGAGGAAGAGGAGGATGACAGGTAGAGCCAGGCATGGTGGTGCACACCTATAATCCCATTACTCAGAGGCTAGAGCAGGAGAATCATGAGTTCAAGGTCAGCCTTGGGTTCTTAGCAAGACCCTGTCTCAAGGGCACATGGCAGTGGCTTAAAGGACCCTATGTCTACCTCCTGGGAGAGGAACCAGAGAGACAGATCCCCCATCACCAGTATTCCAGCTCTGAAAAAAGCTGTGTTTCCATTCCAAGGGGATGTGCCTCAAGGATCTCTGAGCAGTGACCATGACACTATTTGGTGACCCTGAGTTAGAGATAGGCGTCCCTCTACCACATGAGGTGTCATCTCGACAGAAGAGAGCTAAGGTCCTCTCTCCCTATTTGAAGCATGTGAAAATGTAAATGCAAAAGAGGAGTGAAGGCCCTAGCTGTGGAGGGAGGCATGGGCAAAGGCCCTAGCTGTGGAGGGAGGTATGGGCTATCCACAGCTGCTTCTGAGACAGTGGTCAAGAATAATGGGTGGTGGGGCAGGGGGAGGCACTTAAGCATTGTCAGAGCCATGATAGGATGTCTTGGCATCCTGTCCCTACCCCTGTCCCTGTCTCCTTCTAGCATGGGAAGAGCTGAGGCTGGCTGAGGCCCTCTGTCCTAATTGCTCATCCACCACCAAGGCCTGTGTGTTGTGTTTCTGAGCACCTTCAGTGTAGAGAAATCCCATTCCCAGGGCACCTGCTAGGACTGTTGCATCCACAAGGCCAGCAACCTTTCTTGGGAATTTTTTTTAGTAGACTTCTTCCAAGCCGGGTAGGGGCCACGCCTATCTAGAGGATGGCCCCTGGCTATTTTCAACCTCTATCCCTTGAGTTGTGATCTATGTGTTGACACAGAGGCCAATGCCCTCCGCCATTGTCCCGCTAAGAGCCCGCCATCAATCAATCAAAGTGCATCCTGTGCAGCGCAGTCCCAGGCCCTGTGACCTCAGCCTTGTGACTCAGACAGCCATTGTCCATTTATCAGACTGATACAAGGACAGAAACCATTTTCCAACCAGACTAGTCCATCGTGGGTATAAGAGAAAGAGGGTTAGTGACTAAAGCCAGGCAACGGCACTGGCCTCTTGGTCCTGTGTAGTTCAGGAATCTATTCTCCAAGATGACTAGAGTTCTGACTTAACTGGGTGTCAGGGATTTTAAGAGCTCTAGGATCTTAGCATGGTGGCGAAGTTGGAAAAAAAAATCTGACTCAGGGCTTAGGAAGCCATGTGATCCTTTGACCTCCAGTGAGTCTAACCCTTAGGGAATGTGAGAATCAAACTGGAAAGCCCATGAAACCCAGTCAGCTCTGAAGGTGGGAGGCAAGGAGGCACTGGGACTCAGACTCCTAGAGTTGGTGCAAAGACTTTTGTCCCTCTCCCCGGCGCTTGCCTTTGCTCCTTTAGTCTCCAGATTACATAAATCCATCTCAAGAATGCAGAAGAATAATACCGTCTTCAGGCCTGGCTCCCATAAGAAAAGGGAACAGCCAGGAGACAAAGCGGAGCAGAGAGAAAAAAGATAAAATGACAATGAAAAGTATTTGTCTGTTTTAGACCCGACTATGATGAGGACGAGCTATTTGCTCTAATGCTCTGTTCTCTTGTTTGCTTGTCCTTCTGAGAGCTCAAGGACCTTTTAAGGTGGAATGCTCGGAGCTGTGCTTAGGCAGCTGATCAGCCCTGGGCAGCTGGAAATTCAAGCACAGAGCTAGAAGCAGAATCTGGGCAGGACCAAGAGCGTAGTGGGTGTGAGGCAGGAAGCCTGCTTTACATTCCAGGACCCTGCCTGAATAGGGAGAGACCGGAACTGGAAGATGTGTGGGGCTGAGGATGTGGCCCAGTGGTTCAGTGCCTGCCTAGCATGTACACAGCATTTTAAAAAGATAAGATACACATATCTCAGGTCAGGTCAGATCCCAGCGGGGCTCCCCCCATCCATATCAAGCCTTGCAAAAGTACTAACACCTCTATTTTACAGGCGAGTAAACTGAGGCACAGAGATACTGCTTCATCTCTGGCTCTACCCAGGAACATCTCACTCTAGTCTACAAGGAAATCGGCATCTAATCCACTTTCCAGATAACCAAGCAAGAACCCAGGGATAACCAGCTGGATATGGTGGCACACATATGAGCTCTTAGTACTTGGAGGGCTGAGGCAGCAGAATCGCCAAGAGCTCAAGGCCAGACCTTGTCTCCGATAAATACATCAATAGCCTGACAGATCAGAACATGGGGCTGAGGAAATACTTGGCAGTGGAAAATATGAAAAGCAGAACCTTTTCTCATTCATACATTTTAATGGAGAGAAGTGGCCTTGGGAATTAGAAACAGCAGGCTCACCACTTGCCCTGAGCTGTCCTTGAGCTAATGTAGAAGTGACTGGACAGCCCAGCACCCTTGCTTCTGGGAGTGTGCCTTCTTGACAGAGATGGAGAAGTAGATGTCTTAGTTAGGGTTTCGTTGCTTTGAAGAGACACCAAGACCAAGGCCACTCTTATAAAGGACATTTAATTGAGGCTGGCTTACACTTTCAGAGGTTCAGTCCATTCTCATCATGGCGGGAAGCACGACTGCATGCAGGCAGACATGGTCCTGCAGGAGCTGAGAGTTCTCCATCTTGATCCGCAGGTAACCAGGAGGAGACTGGCTTCCGCAGGCAGCCAGGGGAGGCACTCTCTTTCACATTGGGTGAAGTTTGAGCACCACGAGGCCCCAAAGCCTGCCTACACAATGACACACTTTATCCAACAAGGCCACACTTCCCATGTGTAGTAGGGCCACTTCCCATGGGCCAAGCATATTCAAACTACCTTAGTGGGTAAAAAGGGATTTACAAAGCTGGAAGTAACATAATTAAACTGGACTCCATAAAACATAGCAAGCCAGGCATGGTTATGCACATCTTATATACACACCTATACAATATACCATACATGCACAGAGACAATATAGCCATGAGGTAAGGTGCTGTGGACTTACAAACATTGACGGCCAAAGCAGGACCTGAGCAGGACCTGAGAGAGGCTGTATGGGAGCTGATTGGTGATGTGATTGTGAAATAGTCTGGGCTGGCAGAGTGACTCAGCAGATAAAGGTGCCTGCTACCAAGACTGAGGGCCTGAGTCTGGTTAAGAGAGAATTGATCCAAGTTGTTCTCTGACCTCCATACCCTATAGCATGCATGCACCCACACACATATGCAGACACAAAAATGAAGGAATAAATAAAATATAACAAAACATTTAGAGAAAGAAAATACATGCCCAGTGTTCAGTAGTAACACATAACTGATATGTCAGTTACAACCCCCCACCATGCTGGTAGTAGATTCTTGCATTTGTATCTCAAGATAGGACTAGAGACTGATTTGTTTGGGGTGATGTTGTAATTATTGTTCCTTTTTTTTAGTGTTTCCCCCCTTTCTTTCTTTCTTTTTTTCTTTCTTTCTTTCTTTCTTTCTTTCTTTCTTTCTTTCTTTCTTTCTTTCTTTCTTTCTTTCTTTCTTTCCTGGTTCCTTTCCCTAGGGAACACACAAGCGATTACATGAAAGCTTGAAGTCTTTTAGTGGAAGCTGCTCTTGCCCCTTGCATAGCCCACTGTTGCCAGGGCTTTCTCCAGAAAGAAACTGAAAGATAGCCGTGCCAAGGAAGCAGCTAGTGAAGGGGCCAGAGGACAGATCTGGGATGCGGGAAGGGGCTGGCGGTGTGTGTGTGTGTGTGTGTGTGTATGTGTGTGTGTGTGTGTTCAGAATTGGAGTCAAGGCCAGGAAGAGTTGGGGCTCACAAACAGCCATAGACCCATTTCACAGGTCCAGGTAAGAATTGCCTGGGCTGGCTAGGTGTGCCCTCTAAGCTGGCCCCATGCTGGTTAGTAGGGTTCTGCACTTACACACCTCTGGCTGCTTCTGTTCCATTAACACTCCTACCTCCGACTCCTCTGACCCTTCTGCCTCCCCTGCCTCCCCTACTGTGGCTTGTAAGTGTCTCCTGAATGTCCCGTAGGTTAAGGGCTTGGCTGTCTGCCAGCTAGCTATCAGGAGGTACCTGGGTCCTGGGACTCTGACTGATCTACCCGGTGGGTAAGTCCCTTGGTGGATTCCTGATTTGAAGGCATTGCTTTGAAGGTGATGGAAATGGGAAGGTGGGTTCTCCTAGAGGAACTAGCTCCCTGGGTGTGCTGGCTAGTTTTATGTCAGCTTGACACAAGCTTAGTGTCATCCGAGAAGAGGGAACCCCAACTGAGAAAATACCTTCACAAGATCTGGCTTTAGGTGAACCAATAGGGTAATTTCATAATTAGTCAGCATTGCGGGAGGGCCCAGCTCAGTGTAAGTAGGGCCACTTCTGGGCTGGTCTTGTGTTTTATAAGAAAGCAGGCTGAGCAAACCATTTAGCAGCACTCCCCTACGGCCTTTGCTTCAGCTCCTGTAACCAGGTTCCTGCCTGGTTTGGCTCCTGCCTTGGTGGAGTGTGACATGGTATGTGCAAGTCATACCAAATGACTGTGGCAAGATTTGCCAAATGAACTGTTTCTACCCCATTGGTCATAGTGTTTCGATACAGGAAGAATAATCCCAACTACAACAGTTGGGGTGCCTTTGAGTGGCGTTATCTTGTTCCTAGTCCCTTTCTGAGTCCCTCTTTACTTCCTGTCTATCATGAGCTGAACAATTTCCTCCTCTTCATGGTACCTACCGCCATGTTCTGCCCAACCACGGCCTCCGGCAATGGGCTCACCACTACTGACACTTCCAAGAGTTGAAATAAATCCCTCCTCCTTTTATGTAGTCTATTATAGGGCATTTGTCCCAATGATAAAAATATAAGTACACTGGCCACCCTAAGCCTCTTACTTTAATCCCATTTGCAAAGTCTCAGTGACTGTGCATGACAGTCAGTCTTCATTGTCAACTGTATTTAGAATCATGTCGGAGCCTCATCGCAGGCGGTGTGTGTGAGGGAGTTTCCAGAGGTTTCTCTGAGGAGGAATACCTACTCTGAATACAGACAGCACCACATCTGCCATAGGCTGTGGCTTTGGATTAAGAGAGAGAGAGAGAGAGAGAGAGAGAGCTGCTGCAACCATCATTCATCTCTCTCTGCTTCCTGGATGCAGACTCAATGTGACCAGCTGCTTCAAGCTCTAACCACTATACTTTCCCCTCCACGGTGGACCGTGTACCCTCAGACTGTGAGCCGCATCCTCCATGATGAACCATGTATCCTCAAACTGTGAGCCGCATCCTCCATGGTGGACCGTGTACCCTCCAACTGTGAGACGCAGCCTCCATGATGAACCGTGCCCCTCACACTGTGAGCCACACCCTCCATAGTGGACTGTGTCCCTCACACTGTAAGCCGCAGCCTCCATGGTAGACTGTGTCCCTCACACTGTGAGCCGCATCCTCCATGGTGGACCGTGTACCCTCACATTGTAAGCCGCAACCTCCATGGTAGTCTGTGTCCCTCACACTGTGAGGCGCACCCTCCATGGTGGACTGTGTCCCTCACACTGTGAGCCGCATCCTCCATGGTGGACTGTGACCCTCACACTGTGAGCCACATCCTTCTTGCGTTGCTTTTGTCAGGGGCTGTTGTGACACCTTGCCCCTAGTACACCACATCAGGGAACATGTTTGCAGGCTCTGGGGATTACATACAAACAAGCATCTTTAGGCGTTCCATTATTCAACTGACCCCTAAAGAGTACACAGACTATCTCAGAGGCTCTTAAAAATTTTTTTAAAAAAAAGATGCAAGGGATTAGAAAGCAGGGAACCTGCAGTAAGCCAGCTTTGGCACCATTTGGGGGGGGGGGGCGGGTTCTAGACAGGATTTCTCTGTATAGTCCTGGCTGTCCTGGAACTCACTTTGTAAACCAGGCTGGCCTCAAACTCAGAAATTCGCCTGCCTCTGCCTCTGCCTCCCAAGTGCTGGTATTAAAGGTGTGTGCCACCACGCCCGGCTGCTTTGGCGCCATATTAAAATGGTTATCCAAGTCACAGATTATATAAGGGTTAGGGATAGTTATGGTTCAATACTCATGGGTGAACCGAGGCCCAAGGAGAGTTGCGATCTCCCCTGAGGCTATGGGGACAACTTTCTTCCATCCTGTTTGTGTGTTTTTCTAAACTGTAAGATAGGGGAAGCAGTATTGTTCGTGGTGGGCATTTTTTAAAGGCAGAGAACAAACTCTCACAGATTATTTTTTCCAGTGTTTATTTTTCAGGTAAAAGCCTCTGACTGAAATCCTGAGGCTCCCGGTGGAACTTAACTGCAAGTAGAGGCTTTTCCTGGGTTGGGCTCTCCTTCTGGAAGTCATGGAACCCTTCAGGGAGGGTGAGAAGGAGCCAAGTGCTCACAGCGCATGCCCAGAGACAGTGCTCATAGCACATGCCCAGAGGCTGCCACAGTCGGCTGCTTTTTAATGGCGCCAAAAAAGCAAACACTGGGGGTCCAGCTGGTGAGAATTGATTTTGCTCTGTGCCTTTGACCTTCGACAGAGCCCACATGTATATGCTTGAGTGACAAGAAAAAAAAGAAAAAGGGCTGGACTATCAGGATTAGTTTTTTCTGATTCTTTATGTGGGTGCACACACAAACCACAGCAAGAATGTGAGGGACAGAGACAACTAGCAGAAGTCAGTTCTCTTCTTTTACTACATGGGTCTCAGGGATTGAACCTCAGCTTGGCAGCAAGCTCCTTTACCTGCTAAGCCATTTCGCTGGCCCTTGTTTTCATAGCATGTATTCATTATACGAATTGGTTGGTTTCGTTACAGGATTTTCAAGTGTCTAGACCATGCGCTTAGATCACCTTTACCCTCCTGTCTATGGTCTATTCTCTTTATTTCTCTATCCCCTAGTCCCCTTCCTCTTTATCCATACCTATATCTGTACCCATTCTAGGCGCAGCATATGAGAGGAAACATTTGACGTTTGTCTTTCTGTGTCTGGCCTACTTTATTCTGTGCTTCAGCACTCTGGGTTTTCAATATACTCATCAGAGGGTCTTGGTGTATCTCTCAGAACTTGTTGCTGACACCGGACACCTGTGTTAATACAGCTCGTGCTCCCCACCCTCCCGCCCCCCACCCCCCACTCCCGTTGACCCTAGCTAAGTCGTTTGATTTTCCTGGGTCTTGATTCTGCAGAATCAGGATCACACTGGACTGCTCTCCTGGGTGCCTTCCAGGAGTTCAGCACTGACCTAGCTCATGTTTAAATATGTCTATTAACCTCCCTCTGGTAACTTCTTTCTCCCCCTGCAGAAGTCTTGCCCACCTGGTCACCGGCATCAAACCCCCTGGCCGCACTTGTTCTGGCTCTCTGCCAGGCACACTCTCCAGCCAGGTGCCTGGCCCTCAACAGACCAAGCTTTGGAAACTCCAAGGTTTGTCCCTCCGACAAGCCTGCAGCCAGTCCAGGGACCAGGGACTCGCTCTGCACAGGTGGGGGAAGCTTCCAACTCATTTTACTCCAGGAAGTCAGAATCCCGAGAAATGAGCTGTTAACCAGCCAGCAGCCAGCTATCTACTGGAGGAACGGCAGTTTGGGTTTTTCCACCCTGTTTACCTTGTGTTAAGTACATGAAAATGATGTCACTGTATACCTTTCCAGCTGGTACAGGGACAAGGTCTCTGGGCCTGAACTCTGGCCCCACCTCAAGGGTTTTCCCTCACCTTGCTCTGGTCAGCCTCTCCAGCGTGGGATGGCCATGGTGAAGGTAGGAAGGCCAGTGTCCCACCTAGCTCTCTTTACCAGTCCTCTAAGCTCAGCCCCAGCAGCCCTCACAGGGAAGACTACACTGCCTCTGGTTTGTTCCCTCGGCCCCTTCATACCCCTCTGCTTCCTCGGGCAGCTTTTGAAGCAGCCTCCTGCCTAGAACCCTTAGTGCCAGCTTTGAGTTCAGCATTACACAATTGCCTGGAGATAGATATGTCCATGTAACTTCAGTGCTGACTGCTCTCCTCGGCACCCTGGGATGCCACCTTCCAGAGCAGCTCCATGTTCAGCTCCACCCCCAAGGACCCCGATTCTCTATTCATTGTCTCTTTCTCAGCCCCCTTCCCTTGAGGAGCCTTTCAAAGCCAGCGCCAGCACCACGATGTACCCTTCGTATTCTCAAGATGTCTGTGTAGAAGAGAATGCATTTGGCACTGGGACTGCTATGTGTGCAAGCTTTGCAAGACCCAAAGGGCCCCAAGGCTGGCAGCTCCCCCAGGAAGAGATATGCATGGGGTTGAGAGGAAGGGTGAGATGGTGGCAAGGAGGTAGGACAGCTTCTGGAAGAGGGAAAAGGCAGGGACCACTCTGAGAGCTGGGAGGGGCCCTTCTCAGGGAAGTATCACAACAGTCAGATGACTTTGTGCTAACCCTGATGCTCTCTGCCACAGTCCCCTATCTGCTCTTTTCCCTGGCTTGGGAACAAGTCTCTGAGTTCTTAAGCAGTTCTCGAAGCTGGCATGGTAGAGCAGGGAGGGGTTCCCTGACCCTTGGTCAGCAGACAGGAACAGGGGACCAGTGGGTGGTACTGTACCCCTGATTAGTCACTTCCGTCACTCAGACAGGAAATTGGGACTGAGCCTACCCCACAGAAGACAAAGGAAGACACACACCTCCTCCCACATTTTCCTGCTTGAAGAGGTCAGATTTCCAGTTTTCCCAGTGGCTCTTGGGTGGTTTCAACTGGACTGGCCCCAGTAGGCCTGTTGGAAGTGTCTGCCACTTGGTTAATTGCCCCACCAGAAGGGCATGAGGACAGAAGGTCAGAGTTCCCAGCCTGGCTCCCTGCCTAGCAGCCCTATTCCCTGCAGGTAGAACTACTCATTTCAGAGAATGGAGGAGCCTCTGAGGCTACCTTGGCAGGGGGTGGGGTGGGGAGGGGACCTGCTGAGCTCCCGCTTCATGCCAGCCTCTATGTGGGGACTTGAGTCACAGAGGGACGAGACTCCTCCTCCTAGACCTCAGCAATCTAGCACAGCAAAAATCAGCCGCAGGCTCAGATAAGGGCTGAGGCCAGCTGTGTAGACAGTGTTCTAACAGGCCTCCGTATCAAATGACATCAAATGAGCAACAGCCAAGGTCCTGGCATTTGGTCCCTCACAGCACTCCTCATGCAAGCAGCTCGTGTTTGACACACTTATCCGTAGGATATATGTGTACATGTGTCCAAAGTCAGGCAAGACCTTAAGCAAGCTGAACTTCAGTTCTGAGTCAGTTTTGATTCTGTTTAGGTAGACTTACATTAAAAGGCAGTTGTGAGGGGCCACTGATACGGTTCTGTCGGTAAATCATTTGCCACATAAGCATGATCACCTGCACCCATGTAAAATACCTGGAAGGATGGCACACGTTTGTAATCCCAGCACTGGAGAGGCAGAGGCGAGAGGCAGGAGGCAGGAGGCAGGAAGCAGACAAATATACCCAAGACTCGCTAGCCAGTCAGCCAGCCAGCCGAGCCTACCTGGTGAGCTCCTGTAGAGCCTGGTCTACATAGTGAGTTCTGGGCCAGCCAGGGCTGTGTGGTGAAACCCTGTCTTAAAGCTTGTGAATGGCTCCTGAGAGATGGCACACATGACCTCCGTATGCATCTGTACACACACACACCCGTACCCCATTACAGAAGCCCATGTGTGCACACACACAGAAAGGTGTTGCAAAACAAAGAGACCTCATGTGACAGTTCTCAGACCATTAGGGAGTTTCCTAAGAGCAATTAGTTTGCCTGGATATAGGCAAGATGTTTGGAAAGAGCAGGGTTTGTGATGGGGGGAGCAACTTAGGACCCAATACACAAACAGAGTGAATTCTCTTAAGTTATCAGGCATTGTGTGCTAGCTTCAGGCCACCTCAATCAGGATCTAGAACAACACTTCTTTTTTTTGTTTTGTTTTGTTTGTTTGTTTGTTTGTTTGTTTGTTTTGAGACAGGGTTTCTCTGTGTAGCCCTGGCTGTCCTGGAACTCACTTTGTAGACCAGGCTGGCCTCGAACTAAGAAATCCGCCTGCCTCTGCCTCCCAAGTGCTGGGATTAAAGGCGTGTGTCACCACCGCCCAGCTACACTCTCTCTTTTTTTTTTTTTTAAGATTTATTTATTTATTATATGTAAGTACACTGTAGCTGTCTTCAGACACTCCAGAAGAGGGAGTCAGATCTTGTTACAGGTGGTTGTGAGCCACCATGTGGTTGCTGGGATTTGAACTCTGGACCTTTGGAAGAGCAGTCGGGTGCTCTTACCCACTAAGCCATCTCACCAGCCCTACACTCTGATTCTTAACAGTAGTAAAGTTATAGTTTTGAAGTAGCAATGAAATCATTGTAGGGCTGGGAACTGTATTAAAGGGTCACAGCATCAGGAAGATTGATGACCACTGGTCTAGAAGGTCCTCGTCCTGCTCGTGAACAAGCCACCTAATATCTACCACTGCGTGTTATTCATCTGATGACTTGTATGGCCATATAGGTTCATTGGCCTGGCCTGACCTACCACTGGCCTTTCTGGCATGGAAGAGCTAGTCCTAGTCTGGAAGTCCCCCTCCTCTTACAGAGGCCGCCTAGGCAATGGTGAGCAGCCTCTCAGTCTTGGTTCCTATTCCCCTCGTGTGCTGGCACTGCTGGCCATTTCCTCCAGTCAGGCTGGGCCAGCAGTTGCACTACCTATAAATAGAAGAGTGAGATTCCTTGTAGCCTAGTGAATAGCGCTGACATCCTGCCTCAGTCTGACTAGCCCTGAGTCACAGGCCCTGCCCGAGGCCCACCCTGGCTGGCCAGGCCCACACCGCTAACACGCCTCAGAGGAAACATTAGGGCTGCCTGAGGGTCCCTAGGGAGGCTGAGCCAGGCTTACAGAAATTCGACTGGCATTTCCTCCCTGTGAGGCCTGCCAGGGCTGCACTCCAGCTTGCTTGAAAGGGAATGACCATGCTGAGGACCCTGTGAGTGAGAGCTATACAGAGAGGCAGCTGGCCTGAAGAACTGAGCAGCCCCTGCCATGCCTGAAACGGAGGGTGCATTCTCAGGAGACTCTCTTCTACGACCCTCGATAAAGCTTTGCCTATGAAAAGCCCAAACTTACCCTCCCCAGTCATGAGTAGAAGCCAAGACTGCTCCGGCAGGCCACATGTTGGAAAGGGGCAGGCAGGAAGCTGGCCGGCATTGTGTAGTGGGATGCAGCTGGAGGATTCCAACTATCATGGCCATTCTCTTCAAGAGTGAGATCTGGACATGCTCACTGGCTGGATGAACCATGGTTCATCTGTTAGCATAGCATGGCAGAAGGTGCCTGGCAGACTCTGGTAGAGCAAAAGCCTCCTGAAGGACAGAGAGGCTGTTGGCAGGACGGCTGTGTGGATAGCCTAGGCCCCTAGGAAACTCAACCTAACTCCTCTGACGTATCCACCCAATAGGTTCTTTGCTCCGGCCCCTCAGTAGCCTCCCCCACACACTCAAGCTGTCTCCTACTCTCTCTTAGCAGACACATCTTTTTTTTCTTTCCTCACTGGATCTATTGGGTTATATAGATGTGTTCCATGAAAGTGGGGCTCAGAATTTGCTCATCCTTAAACACATGGCATAGATTGTCTTGTTGAATTGATGAAAGAAGAAAGAGGGGAAGGAATAAAGGGAGAGGGAAAGAAGGAAGGGAGGGAGGGCCGGAGGAAGGGCCTGTGCTTACATGGGCATGTGGTGTCCTCATATAGCTTAAGAACTCTGGGCAGCTCACTCCCTCATGCTCACTGTCCAAATGCCACTCCCGCTGGGTACCACCAGGGCAAGAAGCCCCAGCTGTTCACTTGCATTCCTCGCATTTGACTCAGAAGAAGTGAGACAGTTTCTGACTCACACACAGGCATCTGTGAGTTCTCAGTCCACAGGGACTGAGAAGGAAAACCTGCTCCTTCTCTGAAGGGAGTAGCACATTTCTACCCCATTTGCAAAGCTTTGCTAATTTCCTGCCATCCACAGTGGATGCCCTGCCTTTGCTGTACAGGTTCATAGTCCACACCAAATCCTGGGGCCACAGCGTATTTCTGCACTTTTCCAAATACTTTTTTTTTTTTTTGGTCTTTGGATCCAGAGGTGAGGGATCATTCCATTGAAGTGTTTGGTTCCTCTCAGTCCCCAGGACTTGGATACCTTGCAAAGTTGTAGGAATGCTTCAAGAACCATTATGATTTCATAGTTTTGCAAGACTGAGTCAAGACATCATTCACAGCTTCCTGCCCATCTTCCAGCTTGACTTCTCAAGCAACAAGGGGTTTAATGAGTGTGGCAAAACTCTTAAAGACCCATAGTGGTCTGCAAATCAGGGATGGTTGGAAGCAAATAGCAGCCTTTCGGTTGCCAGGGCGACAAAGGCTGCTAATGGGCAGGGGTCTGAGAATATTATCTAGGATCATTGCTCCTCCCCAAAGATAAACAGTGCTCCTACATAGAGACACTGAGCTGCCTCCTGTTGGATGGAGAACCTAAGCCAAAGTCATGCAGCAAGCTGGGCCCCAGCCTCTTCCATGTTCCTTCCCTGCAGAAGCACCGCTGGCAGCTGGAACTGACAGGAACCCGCTGGCCCTCTAGGTTCCTGGATCTTGACCCCCAGTCTATCAGCACCAGAGAGGCTTTAAGGAGTGTGTCTATGAATGCGCTATAGTACTCACCAGCGGCTGCACCTTCTCCAGCCCATGCTGGTGGCCAGATGTCCTGACATGGCTCAGCATGCGCCTAAGGGGTGGGAGGGAAGAGCCTGAACTATGGGCTAGGGCCAGAGCTATTCTACAATTACAGTGTCCAGAGCCATGAGCTCATCCAGACGTGAAGAAAGCTCTCTTTTGATGTGAGCCCAGGGCGCCAGTGAGTACAACCTCTGGGGCCCAGGCTGGCCAGGGGAAGAAGGAGTGCCATGTAACCTTAAGTCGGTGCTGCGTGCTCCCAGAGGTACTCCGACCTCAAAAGTCTCTCCCCCAGATACCTGCCACAGGCCACAAGAGTCTTTTTATTTTTGTTTCTTTATTTTGAGACAGAGTCTAGCTGCATAGCCCAAGCTGGCCTCAAACTCTTTATTCTCCTACTTTGGTCTCCTAAGTGCTAGGACTACAGGCAGATGAGAAAGGTCCTTCTTAAAAATAGAAGCATACATCCCAGTACGTGAAAGGTCCTAGGTTTGATTCCCTAGCACTGCAAGCCCCACTGTCCTCGCTGCTCAATGTGTCAATCATCTGCTTTCAGCCCATGCCTCCTGCAGTCCCTCCTCCCTCTACACCCATCCTCAGTGCTGTTCTGAAACACATCCCAGGCATGACGTCATCTCATACATAAATATTTGGGTATGTGTCTCCACAAGGACTATTCCAGACAAAAACCTATCAGGAGCCATTGTGACACAGCCACTGCACATTAAAACCATCAATCATCCCCGATGCTTGATTAGCAAATACTAAAAGGGTTGATGCTCGGTTTGTGTTTATTACCTAATTGGTTTTTGTGGGGGGGTGCCTTTAGAACCAAATGAAGCCTGCACAATGCCACCGCTTGGTACGTCTCCTGAGCCTCTACTGGCCTCAAGGTTTTTCGTTTTATCTTTGCTTGCAGTTTATTTACTGGGAGAAGCTAGTCTGTCTTGTGGTGTCTGGCTGTGTCTGGACTCTGCTGATTGCTGCTCTGTGGTGTAGTTCAACAGGTCCCTTTCCTCTGCTGCTCCTGTAAATGGGCAGTTAGGCATAGAGGCTGGGCCAGGGTCAAGTGTACGCTTTAGTGTTTGTTTTGGCAAGACTAGATCATATCATTAGATGGCATTGAGCTCTGTCAGGAGACAACATATGGCAAGCACTTCTCGTGTGTGTGTGTGTGTGTGTGAGAGAGAGAAAGAGAGAGAGAGAGAGAGACCATTGTTGTGAGTGTATGTATTCGATATCTATTTAGAGACAGGGTCTTGTTATGCAAATCCATTAAAAACTGAAATTGATGTGTGTGTATACACATCTGATAGATATAGCATGTATATATGTATACATATATGTGTAAGTAAATGTTTGTATTTCTTGTTTTGAGACAAGATCTCACCTTGTAACTCCAGGCTAGCTTCCACCCTCCTGCTACAGTCTCTAAGTGCTGGGATTTCAGGCATGGGCCACCACATCCATTTGGTATTAGAATTCACTCGTTTTGCATTGATTGGTTGGAATCCATCTATAAAAGACTGCCCCACCCTCTTACTGGGTACTAAGAGATTCTGGCTAATAGGCAAAACGTTTCTCATCTTTCTCACTGGACCTCTAGGATAAGTGGCTGAAATCAGGCAGATTTCTCACCAACAAACACAGCAAACTGGCTTTGCACGTATCCAGAGCTAGACTGCATCTGTCACGGAGTGCGCTGGTGGAGCCAAAGGCTCCAAGTCTGGGAACTAGGAACTCAGTGCAGGACCTGCCAGTCATAAGCCCTAGGACATCGACAGATCCTGGGGACTTGGGCTTTGTAATGTGGGGATCCCTCCTCACCAGGGCTAACACAGGTCCATGCATTCCCACCATTACCACTTGGGCCTGGGTCCCCTCGCTTGGATTTTTCCTGGATCCTTGAGCACCTTCCTGGGAACTCTTCTTCCTGGCTGACTCTGGAAGGGGCAGCATTCCTCAGAAGGTTCAGTGTTGCGGCCTGCCCGCAGTCCACAACACGAACGGTTCAACTGAGAATGGCAGTTCGAACTGAAAAGAGAGGAATCTAGACGGGGCGGAAGAAACAATGGAGCCAAGACAACAAACATTCTGATCAAGGCTCAATTTTACTATTTTCAGACACTCAGTTATAAAGGAAGGGGGAGGGAACCCAATATCCCGCCAAGTAACTCAGGGTCCAGTAGCAGGACGAACACGTGTGTGCCTCCAGGCAGCAAAGGCAGGTTCCAGCAGTAGGCATGGCAGGACGAATGAGCAGGAAGCTCCACCCTTGAGCAAGCAAGTTCCAGGCTGGGGGAAGGGAGGCCACATCTCCTCCCATTAGTTAACAAAGCAAACAAACAAACAAACAAAAAAGGGGGTGGCCTGAGGCAGAAAAATTATCTATGTTTAATAGTTCTGCCTGAGTTCTTAGGGCTAAAGAAAAAACCTGTTTCCGTGGGATTCCCTAACTTTTCTAATGGTAAACTGTATTTGGCTAAGACTGTCTTTATTATCCTAGTAAACCACTAACAACAGAATAGGCTCTGACTTTATAATGCTAATTAGTGCTGAATAGGTAGCTACCTGTTTGCATTTTAAGTAGGGCGTTGGAACCCTGGCTGAGTTTAACTAAACAAATTTAGAATAACACTGAGCTGATAATCCTCCGCAATTTTGGGTGACAGGCAGGGGAAACAGTGAGAAGGGGTAAGACCAGCTCTTTAGTACAAGGCCAGTTGGCTTTTTTATTTGGGTGGGAGGCAGTGAAGGGCTTGCCCTTACGACAGTAAGGTCTCCAACCTCTCTCCCCCTATTAATTAAGTTTAAATAGGCAATGCTTAACAGAGGTGATCAAATGATTCTTTTCATCCATAGATGAGTGGGCCTTTAACCTTGACTTGGGTGGACATTGACCTGATTCCTCCCGTGAGCATTATAACAACTCACATCTGTGGCTCTTGGTATCTTTTGGGGAGGGGAGGCAGAGCCTTAAGTATTTTTGGTTTTTAGCTGGAATCAGATACCAACCTCTTTCAAATCAGGTGTGTCGCACAGGGAACTCAGAAACGGTCAAGCTGGACCTTCCCTCCGCAGTAATCTCCTGCGCCAAGCGGTACCCATACTGTATTCATATGATTATGAATCAGTAGCGTAGTTCTGAGTTATGCACGGTCTCTATATGAGACTTGTCAACCTCAGATTTAGCAAGGCCTAGACAAGAATTATGTCAGTATTAACATCACTAATTTTGGTTAAAATAGGAGCTGAAAGTCTTTCCTCTTTATACCTGTTATTCCCAATAGCCTGAGGAACTAAGGACACCTTGCAGTAACAGCAAGGGTGAAAAGCCAGAGGCCAGCTAAGGGACTAAGCCCATCTCTATCAAAATAAGAACTAATCTCTGTAAATATATATGAAATTTTTACTTCCCTAGCTCTCCTGGTAAATCTAAATCTTATCTTAGACTGAAAACCACATGCTGGGATGTCCTTGGAAGGGAGATTAGCAGTACCACCTGTTTGCTCTTAGGGGCGGAGAACCGGAGAATGTAGATTGACCTGCTTGAGAAAAGGAAGAAATCTAAACAATGAGAGTGTAGCACTGTAAATTTTCTGTTTGGAGAAGTCAAGGTACTTTATTTAGATGCAAATTGTAAAACTAAAGCTAATCTCCGGCCTCCTGTAGGGGATTTGGCTCAGAGGAAAACAGTTTTTTGGGAGCTTCCACTCCCAGTTGAATTCTAAGCACAAGAGGAATTTTAGTCTTTAGAATGATACTTATGAGAAGAGACAGAATCTGTGTTTACCTGACGAATTAATCTTTCTGGTAGCCACCGTGCTTCATCTTCATCTCGTGAAAAAACACAAACTGAGCCTCTTCCCCAGATTAGAACTGGATCTGGACCCTTCCATTTATTAGTCAGGGCGTCCTTCCATTTTACCAATGCATAAGAATTAGAAGTAACTGTGTGCCAGTGGCGTTCCGCTGCAGACTGACCTTTAATGTCAGTTTGCAAAAAGTTTAGGACAAATAAGGTGAAGGCAAGATGAGCCTTTGGTGACCTTGGGGGAAATGCTCTGAATTAACTTTGCTAAGTAATTTAGAATATAGGAATCTCTAATAATTGAACTGAATATTAAACCAGTCTAAGATTGAGTTAGAATGGCTGGTCACACTGAAGAAGAGTGAAAAATCATTATGACTCTATTAAATGACTAATTTTACTAAGTCTGAATATACAGTCTCTGATGTACTATTGCCATAAAGTTAAAAGGCTAGAAGCTAGTCTAAACTGGAAAAATGACAAGCAAGGATTTAAGGTAAACTTCCTTTGAGAAGCATTAGTTAATAAAATACTTTCCACTTAGGAAACAATATATACTGAAAGATTAAAACTTTTGGCTTCTTGTAAAGAAGCAGAAACAATAAACATTTTTTTTTACATAATGTAAAGCTATATTAGCCATACGTAGAGGCAAAATTTTCTAGTGATTACCAGTTTACTAGAAGCAAAAATCTTTGAATTTAAGCATTATTTTAAACATCTGAATAGATCTGTAACACTGTTAAAAAGAAATTTTCTTGAACACAGGGAAAAACTTTTTTAGGCATTGTTTGCAAAACAAAAGAAAGGGCCACAAGCCGCTCTGGGGCTGCCCAGAGCCCTGTATTGACTCAAAGGTAAAATACTTTTTAATCTGAGCATTAATCTTAAATTTGCAATCAAACTGCAAGCTGCAGTCAATGGAACAATGGCAGTTTTAACCATAATTTTTAAGTTTTTGTGCAAGGTTAGGATAATATCTACAACTTTGGGAAAGCAAAACCTATGTTTAAAACAATTTATCACTGTTAAAATCAATATTAGAAGCATTACTATCATATTACGAAGTTTGGATATCAATTAATACCTATGAATACCTATTAAAGCAAGCTTTAACGCTTTAATAAAGAGGCATTGCTTTATATCTTATCTTAAATTTTACTATTTAGGATAGGAACCACATTAACCATTATCTAAACTAGAAATATCTTAAGAGACTCAGCCTCTGAAGCTTAATCTCAAATTCTAACTCGCTTAGCGGTGTGTCCCTATGAGTAGCACCTCCCGAAGTGGTGACTATAGGTGAAGCGGGAGATTCGCAAGAGGACCAGTTCTCATTAAGGTAATGGGCAATTTCTCTATCTGAGTGATTTTTGTTAAAATTCAGTCCATCATCAGAGTTTCCACATTTATCAATTTTTGAGTTAAGAAGATCTTTTTCTGAGGAGGCCTTCTCTGATAGGCACTCCTCCTGAGATACCACAAGTTCCGCCTGAGGGCGATTTAGCCCTGGAGAAGTTGCATCTTTTATAGCATCATTTACAAGCGCCCAGAGACCTAGGGTAAAATTATCTGTCTGAGCGATATTCAGGGCCTCACCAACTTTCTCCCAGGTTCCACAATCTATCGTTTCTTCTTCTTTGAACCATGGACAACAGCTATCTATCTTATCTAAAAAATTTCTTACTAATTGTACTTCAAGCCTTACTCCTCTGGCCTGAAGCAACTCCTGAAAACTAAAAACAACCGCCTGATCCATGACTTTAAACCCTTCCTTCTTCCACCTAAACAGCTTTCTAAAAAGCTGCGGCACACCGCCTGTCTCCGTATCTAGTTCCGATTAACGAACTACTGACCCCAAGCAGAAACAGTGTTGGGTCAGCACTGATTCAAACTTGATTCGTATCCTACCGCATCCTCAGCAACACTTTACAAAACTGAAATTTTAGGCTAGCGCTAGCATGTGTACCTGTCCGTTGCTCCGATGCTCCTCCGATACGAAGATCCTTTCCTTTCTTGTGGAGCTCCACACAGCAGTCGTTTCTCTTAGCATCCCTCTGCCACTCTTCAGGTCCCTGTTCAGGCGCCAACTGTTGTGGCCTGCCCGCAGTCCACAACACGAACGGTTCAACTGAGAATGGCAGTTCGAACTGAAAAGAGAGGAATCTAGACGGGGCGGAAGAAACAATGGAGCCAAGACAACAAACATTCTGATCAAGGCTCAATTTTACTATTTTCAGACACTCAGTTATAAAGGAAGGGGGAGGGAACCCAATATCCCGCCAAGTAACTCAGGGTCCAGTAGCAGGACGAACACGTGTGTGCCTCCAGGCAGCAAAGGCAGGTTCCAGCAGTAGGCGTGGCAGGACGAATGAGCAGGAAGCTCCACCCTTGAGCAAGCAAGTTCCAGGCTGGGGGAAGGGAGGCCACAGTTCAGGCTTTTCCTAGCAAGATGGCTACAGAATTTCTGAGGCCATCATCATCGTGAATTTCAAGGCAGTGGCAACAGAGGATTCAGCCAGGCACAGGTCTGTTCAGAGCACAGGGCTCTGACTGACACTTCCTCTTGGCCCCAGGAAGCTGGTCCTGGGCATACATGTGCTTGAAAGTGTGTGGGCATCATTCATCTAAGGCACTGTCTTAGTTACTGCTCTGTTGCTGTGAAGAGACCAAGGCAGGTTATAGAAGAAAGCATTTCGCTGGAGGCTTGCTTACAGTTTCAGAGTCCATGTTCATCGTAGCAGGTAGGCCTGGCCATGGAGCTGAGAGCTTACATCCTGATCCAAAGGCAGCAGGCAGAGAAAGAGACTGGGCCTGGCATGGGTTTTTGAAACTTCAAAACCCACACCCCAGTGACAGGCCTTCTCCAACAAGGTCATCGCTCCTCCAACGAGGCCACACCTAATCTTTCCTGTCTACCAACTGGGAACTAGACATCCAAATATATGAGCCTATGGGGCGGGGCATTTTCATTCAAAGTCAACAAAACTTGAATGTGAAAGTTAAGACCTACCAGCCATATCCAACAAATGGAGATGGGACCAGCTTCATCTAAAGAGGGGGTTTAGGGCCACAGGTGGAGCTCAATGGTAGGGTATTTGCCCCGTGAGGATAAGGCCCTGGCTTCCATCCCCAATATCCCCCCATGACACACGCATGCATGTGTGCACAAGAGCAGCAAAGTTAAAAGGGAGCTTACAGTGAATAATACCTGACCATCATAGTTAAGTCACTGTAAACGGAACCCAGCATCTCTGGCATGCAAGGTGAGTGTTCTAGCCTTGAGCTACACCCAAGCCTTTAGCTATACCCAAGCCTTTATTTAGCTATACCCCAGCCTTTAGCTACACCCCAGCCTTTAGCTACACCCCAGCCTTTAGCTACACCCAAGCCTTTAGCCATACCCCATCTTGCTTTTTTCACGAGTTAACTTGTGACCAAAACTGTAAAGAGTTTGGTTGAGCAGTGGAAGAGACAGTAACATGGAGAGGTTAAAAAGTGACAGGTGACAAGGGTGGGCTATGACTAAACAGAGGATTGGCAGGGGTGCCCACAGTTCTTATCTTAAAAGGGCAGGACAGACAGGTAACAAAACCAGGCCTAAGGATGAATCAAAAGACATGGAGACAGGAAAGCAGGAAGGATAGAGATTCCTGGAGCACTGTGAGCTCAGAAGATGAAAGGAACAAGATGGAGCTGGTGTAGCAGCAGATGGCTGTGACCTAGACTCAGGAGGCAGAGGCAAGAGGATCTGGAGTTCACAGTCATCTGCAGTCGGATATCAAGTTCAAGGCCCATCTGGGCTGAATGGGATCTGTCTCAGAACCAAAGGAGGAATAGGGGAGAGAGGTAAATGAGCTAGCTTTTCATGGTTCTCACCATAGATGTCAAGATGGACAAGTGCATTAACTTGAGTCATGGAGCACACAGGAAGTAGGTGAAATAGTTTATTCTCGGTGAAGCTGGGGTGAAAGGGGAGTAGAGCAGGAGTCTGGTCTCCTATCTGACTTCTCAGCACCTTCCTGTATCATCTTGATAATCATTCAAATCACTCTATTGCCCCATATAAGCCGGTCACAGGGTGTCTTAGGGTCACTATTGATGAAAGGCCATGACCAAAATCAAGTTGGGGAGGAAAGAGTTCATTTTGCTTATGATTCCACATCACTGTTCATCATTGAAGGAAGTCAGGAGAGCAATCCAAAAACAGGGAGGAACCTGGAGGCAGGAGCTGATGCAGAGGCCATGGAGGACTGCTGCTTACTAGCTTGCTCTCCATAGCTCGCTTAGTCTGTTTTTTTAACCCCAGGACTAGCAGCCTGGGGTGGCCCCTCCCACATTAATCACTAACTAGGAAAATGCTCTATAGGCTCGGCTACTGATTGGGAAAATACAGCTTCGTCTTATGGAGGCATTTTCTCAGTTGAGGTTCCTCTCTCAAATAACGCTAGCCTGTGTCAAGTTGACATAAAACCCGCCAGCGCAGAGGGAAAGGGGCTGATCTCAGCTGGCAGCCACAGGGTCTCATTTTCTCATGTGGCTCCTGCTAGCTGGAATCTGGTGCTTGTAGCTTAATAATCTACAAGGATGATCTGGGATGCTGTGTTTGGATGGTGTCCAGTCCTTGAACCAATCAGGGTAGGCTAGACCTGGCTTCAGGAAGATCATGTAACCACTTGGTTTTCAGGACGGTTAAAATATTCTAGGACCAGAGTACAATAAATAAGTCTATGGTCCTATGAGATGGCTCAGCAGACAAGGGAGCTTGCCTTGAAAGCCTAGAGACCTGAGTTCAATCCCCAGAACCCATGCAAAAGTGGAAGGGGAAAACTGACTTCATAAAGTTGCTCTCTGAACTCCATGTTACTCTAGCAAGTCTCTCCAGGACAATAACAATAACTACATTACTGGTGGTGCAGGGCAGTAATCTTAGCTATGCAGGTGGCTGGGGCAGGAGGATCACAAGTTCAAAGTTTGCCTGGGTTTTGGAGTAAGGTCAAGGTGGGCTTGGGCAACTGAGACCTAGTCTGGAAACAGAAGCTCCTTGTAAGCAGAAAAGGGCCCGGTGCCTCAGAGACTGGGCACATGGCACCTCAGAGACTGGGCACACTAATGGGGAATTGTAAAACCAAATACATGAATGGATAGAGTGGTATAGGAGGCCCTAGACTGAGAACTTTTAAATTACAACTTTCATGAAAACACCACAGACTCCTAGAAGCCACTCCAGTAAGCTCAGGGGTCAGCCAAGGACAAGCAGAGAAGGCAAAATGGCCTCTGTACGTGGAGGCTGGAAGGCAGGGCACACCAGAGGAGGGAAATGGGCAATGGTCTTTGCTTCAGCACATTTGTTAACCACCTGCCACGCAGCAGGTGGACCAGACATCCTCCACCCCACAAGAGGCAGGGAGCTGATGTCTAGGGCCTTACATGTGAAAGGGAGACTGCCCCTGAGAAGTCAGGGGTGTGAACCCCGAAGCTGCATCATCTGGTTTTACAGTACATTTTTGTGAACCTCTTTATTAAGCCCACCCGACATGCATCACTTCAACTGCATCAGGCATCCCTACCTGGGTTCCCTGTGCCAGTTATGTGACCTCAGAAACAAGGTCCATGGAAAACTGACAGCTGCCTGTCCCTCTACCTATCAGTGTGCTGTGGCATCACCAGACACCTCTGCAATGGCCAAGCCATCAGGAACAGACCTCACTTCCATCCAGGGCTGCTCCTGACACAGGAGTCAAACAGGAAAGCAGCTGGGCATGGTGGCACACTGCTTAATGTTAGTGTTCTAGAGATAGAGCTAAAAGGATTATGAGTTCGAGGCCAGGCTGACTGTATAATATAAAAAAGGGGCTGGAACTATATACCTCAGCCGTAGAGCACTTGCCTAGAATGTCTAAAGCCCTGAATTCAAACTCTAGTACCAAAATAAGGGCTGGGGTGGGGACAGAGGTGGCGACAGAGGTGGGGACAGTGGGAATGCTGCTTCTTTGCAGTTATGCAAAACAGAAAGCCACTGGGTGCCTGCCCCCAAGACATCTGACAGGGACGGGGGAGCTGTGCAGAGCCCCAGGTCTAAGCCAGAGCCCACAGCTGTTGGCATCTGAACTTGAAATCCCCCCCAGAGATGACTACCTCCTCCCGCCCTGGGCTTCAGTGGCCCAAACCTCAGGGAACCCAGGACAGAGGCAAGGCCTGCACTTAATCCAGAGCCATCCACCCAACTGAATTCAGGGCCAGAGGCCAAAGAAGCAACTGTCAGGAGAGGCCAGCCTTGCAGGGTCAACGGCAGAAGACAGCAACTCCATGGGAAGACCCAAGTGTCACCTCAGTGTCCAGCAGTGCTAACTACCCTCCAAGGGAACAGCTTTCCCGCTGGACGCACGAGTGTTCGCAGTTCAAGGGTCCTCCTGGAAGGGAAAAGGCAGGCAGAAACTGTCAGAGCTGTAAGTAAAATAGACATTCTATAGAGGACTCCTGTAGCTATCAAATAGGCAACAGGCAGAGGGAGGATGCGAGCTTTCCCAAGGTGGCTGTCCTTGATCAGACCCCAGTACCTGAGCTCAGAGCTCTTAGTTCCACTATGGCAGGGGTTTGTGACCCACGTGGGACAAGGCTGCTGAGGGTCACATCCCATTCCTACTGGGGCGCTGGCAGAGCCTATGTGGCCGTCCTGCTTTCTGGAAAGAAGGCTTAATGGATACCAGTGCCAAGAGTGTGCACCCTGCTGCAGAAAGGGCTGGGCAGAGAACAGGGCATGAGCCAGACCGAGGAAGGGAAAAGGCCTGTGCCAAGCTGGGCAAGAATGGCTCCATCACTTGCTCCCACCCCCCCACCCCCTCCAAAGGAAGCCTGAGGGCCTGGCCCCAAGCCCAGGGGCTCCAGGAAAAGAGTGCTCTCAACTCCCATCCGCCAATTCCAAGGCAGGCTGGCTGGCTGGCTCTGCCGACCTGTTGGAAAACGGCTACCCGCTTCCTGGAGCCAACAATGGAAGCTTCGGTCAGCTCACTGTGCTGCCGACCGACTCAGCTCATCCGCAGGCCGTGCTTCCAGAGCTGACTTGGCAGAGGAGGAGAGGCAGTTTGCCAAATACCATGGCACCCCAGTAGCTGGGGCTTTCCCTCCACACAGGCCCCAAGCATGGCCTCATTCCTTCCTGGCTGTCCCTGAACAGAGAAGCAGCAGGCATCGGTCTTAACACTGTCACCCTAAGGCAGATGACCCTTCAAGCCCAGGCTGTTCCTGTCTGTAAAAGGGACTTAACTGTGCCCTACCTAAAGCTTGGATTAGTTGGTAGTGTAACAGACTGAATGGCCACTGAGGGTCAGGCCAGTAGACACTTGCAATCTGGAAGCTAATGGGAGTGACCCACCCTACTGTGGGTCAGACACCTGTTCCCATCTACCTCTGGATACAATGACCAAGTGGTTGCCATTAAATAGTATATTATACTAGGGGGCTGCAGAGATGGCTCAGTGGCTAAAAGCACTTGCTGCTCTTCCAGAGGACCTGGGTTCAGTTCCCAGCACCCACACTGGGCAGCTTACAACCACCTAGAACTCCAATTCTAGAAGAACTAGATGGTCTCTTCTGGCCTCTGTGGGCCCTAGCATGCACATAGTACACATACGGGCAAACACATATATAAAAACTACATTATGTTTCCTATATACTAACAATGAATACCACTATTATTACAGAAGTGTCGCTCATCTTGGGAGTCAGAATTGGAGATGGGAACCCCAGCTCTGCCATTTCCCATGCTGTCCTTGGTAAGTCCCCTGGTCACCTTTGTCTGCCAGAGGCAAACGGTCCCATTCTCCAAAGGGCTCTCTTCGGTTCCCTCTTGTGGGCCTGTAGCCCGATGGTTCCTCCTGGCTGCTTACCAAGACACAAAGGCATGCAAGAAAAGGCGTAGCAAGCCCAGGCACCCACCCCAGGTTCCTCTTGATTCCTGTAACTCTGATCTAGGCTGTATCAACAGACACCGGAAACACAGGCCTTTAGCATTCCTCAAGTTACTCAAGGGTCAAAAGGCCAGACAGGGACATCCACTCTGAGGCTTCCATTCCCTCCAGCAGATCTCTTTAGGTCCTGGCTGGAGGGCAGTTAGTGGCAGACGTCTTCATATCCTCCTTGGAAAAAAAATGAAAGAAATCCAGGCTCCTGAAGGCACAGGCCTGTAGCTCACTGGGTGAGAGGCCTGGCTCCCATAGAAAAGTCCCCCTCTGACTCAGTGGGTAAGAGTGCTTGCCCTGCAAGACTGACAGAGCTGAGCTCTATCCCCGGAACCCATATGAAAGTGGAAAACCCAACAACTCACAGAATATATTACATTTTTATTATTTTTTTAAGATTTATTTATTATATGTAAGTACACTGTAGCCATCTTCAGATGCACCAGAAGAGGGTGTCAGATCTCATTACAGGTGGTTGTGAGCCACCATGTGGTTGCTGGGATTTGAACTCAGGACCTTCGAAAGAGCAGTCTGTGCTCTTAACCACTGAGCCATCTCTCCAGCCCATATTACATTTTTAAAGACGCCATTGAGATGGCTCTACAAGTAAACGGCAGCTTGATCCCAGGAGACCCACAGTCACACCGCAGACTTCTGAGTGTGCACACGGCATGTGTCCCTCCCCTCCAAAAGTCCCCATCCTGTTAATGGGGTGTGGCCAGGAAAAAAATGTGAAGGCCTGGCTCACAACAGACAGTTCAGGGATGCGTGTTTATGAATCTCAATCTTCCCTTGGATCCAATGCTCAATAGCATTTGAGGGCAATTCTATTTGGGAGAGAAAAAAAAAAGTTATCAGTTTGCTTTTTAGGAACTAATGTATTAGACCAGGCATAGTAGCACATGCCTTTTGTCTCAGCTTGGGAAGCAGAGGCAGGTGGATCTCTTGTGAGTTCTCCTAGTGTGTGTGGCCAGAAGTCCACCTCAGAGTGCCTTCCTCAAACACTCTACACCTTATTCTTTGACAGATTTATCACTGAACCTGGATTTGGATAGACTGGGTGGCTGGCCAGACCCAGAGAACCGTCTCTGTCTGGCCACCTGAGCTCACAGGTGAGCCACCACGTATCCAGGCTAGAACCTGTGGTGAGCACTTTCCTGAGCCACCTCCCCAGCCCTGTCCTATTGAAAGTGCTTTGGTAAAGAATGAGGACCACGGGAAGGAACAAGGTTTGACGCGCAGGGTCAGGCAAGGGCAAAGGGGCTCTATCTAGGGGAGGGTGGTGGTGACTGAAGTTAGCAAAAGCCAGCCAAGCTGCTTGGAAATCCATTCCGTCTTTACTCAGCAAGTCACCAGCAGGCAGCTCCTGAACAAACCGGCCTCTTAAAAACCATCCACAGATCGAGGCCTGGCTGGCAGGGCAGTCATGATGGTCCAGCATACCCCAAACACGGAGAGTGTCTTGTCAGAAGATGAGCACTTCCAAGCTGGCTCCTCCTGGTGACCTGAAGATGATCATCCCCTGCTGATGTGAGGTCCTTGAGACAAGGGTGATTTGCTGTAGTGGGCCCCGTGATGCTTAGTGACCATCCCCACCCTGTCTGTCCATCCAGGGACAAGCCCCCAGCCTCAGCTGGCAGACAAACAGTTGCTTTGAGATTGGGTGACATTGATGTGGTATGGTTGTGGTAGGGGAGAAGAAGAGCATGTCACAAGATGACTCAGGTTGAAAAGGTCCAGGGCGGTAGCAAGCATGTGTCTACAGACTCAGTGCCAGGAGGCAAAGGCAGGAGGATCAGGAGATGGAGGCCAATCCTGGCTACATGAGACCCTATTTCAAAAATAAATGGATGGATGGATGGATGAAAAGGCATGTATGCTGCTTTGCAGTTCCTATCCACACCCAGAGGCCCCCAAGTCAAACTACATGTAGGATGGGGCTGGGGGAGGTGGAGACACAGGCTGAGCATAGAGGTGTTGTCTGGAGTAACAGGGATGGAGAAGGAGCAAGTTATAGGATCACAGCCAAGGAGAAATGGCCAGACCAAAGTAGCTACTGGCTCTCAGAGAGTCTTCACTACCCCTTGCCCTTGTATGAAACGGGGAGACCCAGGAATGCACCCCACCCCTGTACTCCTCTACCCCATGCCGACCCTCCCTGTGAACATGCACACAAATTAGTGTGTGAGCCACGATAACCATTGCAACAACCAGCACATGCCCAGCCCGCTGTATTTTGGCGGGTGCACTGCAGTCTAAGAACAGGAAGGGTTCTTCCATCCTGGAAGGGCCAGGTGGGCAAGGGCGGGATTGGTGGCAGAGTCCGATGCACACTGCAAGAACAATAAGGATTTTTAGGGGCATTATGACTGAGTCAGGAAACACAGCTGCCCCTGAAAGTCCCTCATTTTTCTTGCTGTCCTCGATCACTCTCCAAGTAAGGTGGTCGGTTATCCAGCCTGCGTGAGGCGAGGTAGAACATTGGTCTCTTACCCAACCCTGACCATCACCTTGCCCCGCCCCAGGCCATCAATCCAGAACCCAGCTGGTGCATTCAGCCACAGGGATCCATGGACTTGAACTAAGGAGTATAGTTCATTTGGCCCCCAGGTGGGACATGGATCCACCCTGCTGCAACTGGTCCCAGGGGTCAAGTGAGAATCTCAGGTCTCATGTGGCTCAAGGAGGGAAGAGGGGACTCTAGTGTATTCATGACAGGGTCCTGTGGAGGCCAGCCCCAATTCAGATAAGAAAACCAGCCTGGCCCAGAAGCCTAGAGCCAGCATTGCCTCCCCTTTCAGCCCCTGTGGAAGAAAAATATACAGGTGTGAGTCTGAGAAAGTCAAGACTGTTAGAAGAGCAGAGCTCAACTTTATAACAGCATCCTGGCCTGGGGTGCCCTACAAAGAGGGCAGAAGGAACTTTCCCCATCATGATAGCTCTCGTTACAAAGCAACCCCCTCTACAGAGCGAGTTCCAGGACAGCCAGGGCTACACAGAGAAACCCTGTCTCGAACAACCAAAAAAAAGCAACCCCCAAAGAAACCAAGTCAAGCAAGACGGTGCACTCCTGTCATCCTAGCATTTGGGAGATAGGTACAGGAACAGCCTTGGCTACACCGTGAGCTGAAAGCTAACCTGGGCTACTTGAGAAACTACTGTCTTAAAAATCAGACTCACCAGCCAGGGGCTGGAGAAACGACCCTGTGGTTTGCTGTGCAGTCACGAGTACTAGAGCTCTGAGCCCAGCATCCATGTAACAAGTCAGACGTCCCACAGACACCTGTAACTCCAGCTCCGAGGGCTCCTCCTTGCCACCAGGCATGCGTATCTGCACACACACACAATCTAGTGAGGCAATGAGATGGCTTCTCTGTCATGGAACCCAGTAGGACTGCCAGTGATGGCATCTAACCACAGGCTGGCCATCACTGAGAAACATAAGCCACTGTGAGATGAGAGACAATAGGGGCCGGGTAGTGTGAGTGCTGTGTGAACCTTGAGATGAGGCTGTCCCTCGGGCTTCTCTGTTGTACCCTGCCCTGCCTTTCACAGTCCGGAGCTTCGGGTGGCTCTACCCTATGCCCTTCTACTGAAATAGTGAGCAAAGACAGACTTCTGGAATGTTCCACAGGGCTTTTTTAGGTTTAAACCGTCAAACTGACTCTGGGGATTGCAAGCTTTGAAAGAGTGCCAGGGTACAAAGGTGTCGGAAAATGGCAAAAAGGAAGGACCAATAACTGACTTTTTTTTTTTTCCTAGTAGGAAAATGGAAAAAACAAATGAAAAACCTTTCCGGGCCAGCAAGATGGCTCCAAGTAAAAGCACTTGTAGCACAAACCTAGTGACCTGAATTCAACGCCCAGATCCCAGAGTGGAAGGGAGACAACACACCACTGAAACCCGGCTTCTGCCTTCCTCACCCCTGCATAGCAAGCATGCGCACATATATGCGCTCTCATGCAGTGTCTCCCTCTCGCCATACACACCCAGAAACAAAACTTTTAAAAGATCTTCCAGACTCGGGGCCTCTTCCAACGGGAGGGTTTCACCTGCTTCAGACCTGGGTGAGCCACCAGGCAACAGAGGGTTAATTTGAAGCACCCGAGCTGTCAAAACCTGGAAGACCCTGAACAGACCCCATTCCACAGTACCTGGTCTTTCACTGCAGGCCACTTATCAACAGGGCACTTGGTTCCTGGTTCCAGGCCACTCTACCCAGGTGGTTCCCCGAAAGGCTAGAATCTACCCCACTGACACTGGGAGTGGGACTTGTCCAGTTAAGACAGGCTCAGTGGGGCCATGAGCCCTGTCTAGCTTTCCTCTCAGAACATCCCCAAGGGACGCAAGGGTCAAGGCTTTCTCAATGTGTGACTGAAAACTATTTCCCTGCCTGGCTCTGTTTCGTATTTTGTCATCAGGAGTAATAAGCCTACCTTTGCAAGGCAATGTGAGGATAGAAAGAACCCAAGTAGACAAAGTGATTGGCAGATTCAACAAGTCCAGTCCACTCTATGCCAAGGGCTGTGAGAACTCGTGGCCTCTAAGAGGCTTGGGAATAGGGGTCAGGTGTGCCTGACTATGCCCCAACACTGACAATCCATCATCCTCCCTAGGCTCCAGGTTCCTTCCTGGTTCATACTAAGAGAAATGAGCTCAGCTCCAGTCTTGCCTAACTGTACCTCACACTTGCCCATGTAAACTAAAACCCAGATGGTCCCCAAACACTAGGACTCAACATCACCTGCACCTCTGTGACCGTGTCATGCTTTTATCTGCTAATGTAGCCTTTCTCCACAGCTCCTGCTGTGCCACCCAATGCATGGGTGTGTCCCCCCACATCACAGGCAATACCAACTCCCCTCCTACTAGCTGCAGAGGCCTACTAGGGGTACTTCACTCCTGGAAGTTTAGGGTTGAGCCTGTGAGACTGGGATCTACCTACCTCACAGGTGGTTTGGAGGACCTCCACCCCCAAAAAAAATTTGTGTAAAGGACTCAGAATTGTGCTCTCACTGAAAGGGTTCAGTCAGGACTGGCTGTCATCATCCATCCTCCTTCCTGGGCCTCAAGGCTTAGCTCACCTCTTCTGGGTGACCTTTCTTGACCCCAGCCTATCCTTGGGATAGAATATTGTTCTGCACCCCTTGCCTCAACACACACCATGCTGTGTGTAATACTATGCTGCCTCACCTCATGGTCCACCCCATCTGAAAATGGTCCCAGAAGTGCTTTCATCACTCTCTCTCATGAGCGGGTCTGGAACTCTCCTTGGCAACCGTCTCCCTGGCAATTCTTGGGACTCCCTTTCCATTTTGGTGTAGGAGCTCTAAATTGAGGTGGGATCTGACCTCTGGCAGGGGTCAGAGGAACATCTCCCTGCTATGCTAGGTGATACTTCTTGTCACTAGCAAACCCTGGCCACCCAACCCAGCGTGGCTAGGCTTCTCAGAGTCCTCACTCTGTGCAAGCCCAAGATGGGCATATATTTTTGGCTGAATTGGCCCATGATGGGCATATGTTTTTGGCCAAATTGGCCCATGCCTTTCTTCTGGGGCTGATGAGCCACCAAGGCTTACCAGGGAGCTGGAGGGAGAGGAGGTTCCCATCAAACAGAATCCCTAAAATAGCCTGTTGCCCACAAAACCATGATAGAAGGAAAAGAAAAGCCAACTAGGTATCAGCCCTTGTTTGGAATGTGCTCTGGAGGGAAAGCTATGTACTAGCCCCACCCTAGCTGGAAAGTGGTCCAGGAGGAAGGCGCCAGGCCCAAAGAGTCATGAGGGGAACCCGTCCTACGGAGGGAAGCCACTGGGGCAAGGGCTTGCCCTACTCGGCCAGGTTTGCAGGTCAGGGGCCATTGCCTGCAGGATCTGGTTCTCCTTCCAATTATCTCAATGAGGCAGTTCCAGGGCAGCAGGCTATGGGTCGGAGGACAGAGGCTCTGCTGGATTTCATCCTGTGCTGCGCTGGAAAGTCCTTTTGACCTTTCTGGCCTATGATGAACAAAGCCAGGAGATCTACAAGTCACTCGGCAGAGCTGCTGGCTTTACCATAACCAATCTGCCAGAAATTCTTTTGGTGAGAACATTCACTGTCAGGGGTTTGGCTCCCCCTGGCCCCAGCACCAGCACTATCGGGTCTATGCTGATGGCTGGCACATCGTGGGGCACAACTCAGCGCCCAGAGGGTGGAGACCCAGGTGCCCCTCAGTACTACTGGAACTGGATGGACTTTCCATATAAATACATGTATCTGCCCCCAAGACGAGTGCACGTCCCTTCACCTGTGTTTGCAGACCAGTGAGTACACTATAGAGGGATGGGCTTTTCTGACCACTCCTCTTGTGGACTACTTAGGGATCTAAACTTTGTGCAAAAGTGCTTCTCCTCCTGAACCACCTGCTTCTATACAATGTCAGCCGAGCACAGGTATGCACTTTCTATGGCTACTATGAGACCACAGAACAGACTAGAGGCTTTCCTCAACCTCCATGGAGTCATGTCAATCACCTATCTGAAGCCAGTGAGGAAATGTGTGTGCCACACCCAACCTACCAGATGTCCTCGCTTAGCAATAGCACACTGTAAAAGATGGGTTCTTCCTCTTTTAAGATCATGGGGCTGGCTGGAAGCTGCAGCTCATGGCCACTATCCAGCATTGTGAGAGAGATTCACACCGCATATTGTCAGCCCAGGAAAAGGTCGAAATCTGAAGGGCAAGGCTGGAGCGATGGCTCAGTGGTTAAGAGCACTTGATGCTCTTGCAAAGGACCCAGGCTTGGTTCCTAGCACACACATGGTAACTCACAACCTGCAACTTCAGCTACGGAGGATCTGGTGTGCTCTTCTGGTCTCTGTGGTACAAAGCACACACATGGCACACATACAGGCATTCACAAATACACACAGCAACCATTTTTTAAAGAACCAAACTCCCTTTTTCCCCCCTTGGTTTTTTTAAGACAGGGTTTTTCTATTTAAAAGTCCTGGCTGTCCCAGAATTTTCTTTGTAGACCAGGATGGCCTTGAACTCAAGAGATCTGCCTGCCTCTTCCTCCTGAGTGCTGGAATTTGAATCACGGCCCTTGGCCAAAAGAACAGGAAGGAAACTCCTAAGGGCAGATTTCAGTAAATGCTTATTGAGCCAAGTGATGCAGCTTAGTGGTCCAGACCCTACCTACATTACCATATACAATGCCCCAATTGGATGAAACAGACAGACAGATACATAGTAAGTATATTATTCCCACACATTTTGTAAGGTTCAGAAATCCTAAGTTGAACCATGGTTAAGACAGAGACTTCGGAGCTGGAGCGATGGCTCAGTGGTTAAGAGCACTGACTGCTCTTCCAGAGGTTCTGAGTTCAATTTCCAGCAACCACTTGGTGGCTCACAACCATCTGTAATGGGATCTGATGCCGTTTTCTGGTGTATCTGGAGAGAGTGACAGTGTACTCACATACATAAATAAATAAAATTTGGAAAAAAAAAAAAGACAGACTTCCTTAGTTATAAGACGTGACCCTCCCAGCATAAAAGATTTGTAATTTGAATTTTAAAAACTGCTTCTGCTTGCTTCTGAACCACGGCTGCTCACATGCACCGGGCACCACTGGCTACATCCAAAAGACACGTAAGCAAAGCCTGCTGAGCGAGCTTGCAAGGCCTGTGACGGGCAGCTAGAAGAGCTATGTGGCAAAACCCAGCCACGGACACAAGAAGAAATGTGGTTATTTGGGCAGCTCGCCTGCAGGCTGGCTGCCTCCTACCATAGCCAGAAAAGAACCCTAGAAAGTGGACTCTCCCCAGCTCTGAGCACATCACTGTTCTTGCCTTTATTAAGTGGATACTACAATAAGAGCCACAGTCTCTTACCCCAGTCTCTCAGGCCAGATGTACTTGTAACCGGGTCTAGGTTTTAGACTGGAACGTGACACTTGTGCTACACATTAGGCAGCACCCAGTGGGGCAGCAACTGTAATCAAACATGTTAATTAATACCGCTACAATGAGGCTTATGAATATTCATATCTCTCACGACATTTAAATATAGACTAATAGTGTTAGTTTGGTTTAGTTCAAGTTTTCCCAAAGATTTAGTTACAAAAGTTGAAACTTGGGGTTTTCGAAGTTCTGTGGGGTTCAGAATTTGGGGGTTAGGGTGTGGGTCTGTGGCAGCAGCATCAGCTACAAAGTGCAGTTTCAGCTTCCCATTCCTGGCCTTGGCTGGGCAGCACTCTGACCCTGGCCAGATGGCTTTTGTTGCAAGTAGATACAGGAAAGCAAACACAAGACATTCAATAATGACACACTGGATGGATACATACCACCAGACATCTTTTCTCTCCAAAATACCAGCTATTAACATGGCTAAAAGTGGGGACAGCTGCAGCTAGTATTATCAGAGGTAGTGGAGTTGTGAATGAATAGTTCCCCTGCTTGCTTTATGCAGACAAGGACACACTCCTCTGGCCACTGCTGCTGTCTGAGGGGCAGACTTGATGGGTTGGGTTTGTTTATCAGGAGCAGAGGAGCAGGTGGGGGCTGAAACTTTAAAGACCCCATTCTTGGTTTTCCCTTGTGCACTTCTTCTTCAGAGCCTCCCTGTGGCCAAAGTTCCATTTGGAAACCTAAAAAGATTTATCTCATCACAACTTCCTAGAAGCTAATTAGGAAAAAAAAAATGTGCTAATTGGATAATCTGGTTTCAGTTGTTCTAATTATACCCCTCCTTGGTGGGAGGGGTATAAATTATAATAAAAATATAAAATATAACAGAAATTCTTCCAAAAGTATAAAACGTCCAGAAAGCCTAAGGTATAAATTTCCAAAAACAGTCTTAAAGTAGATTAAGAATTGTTTTTTAATTTTAGCATGTGTGTGTGTGTGTGTGTCTGTGTGTGTACACGTGCACACACACCTTTAGGGCAAAGAACAAATCACAGGAGTTAGTTCTCTCCTTCCCCCATGTGGGTTCTGGAAATCGAACTCAGGTCCTCAGGCTTAGCAGCAAGCACCTTTGCCTGCTGATCCATTTTGTCAGCCCAAACTAAGAATATTTATTATAACGTGTCCCATTATACAAAGACAACCCATCTCCTAGAAACTGCACAGCTCTTCCCCACTACAGGATGTCTGAAGAGACTGGGGATTGGGGGTGCGGTGACTCCCACCCGACCTGGAATTAAATGAATTTTCTCTGTTTAATGCAACCCAGTTTCAGCATTCCGAAATGTCAAGCCCTCTTTCTTAAGACGACTCCTACAAGCGACTACCAGCAATTTCCTCATCGCCTAAGATTTCTAAACCCCAAATTGGGAAAGAAGTTCTTGATTCCACTGGTGATTTCTACCTCGCCCTGGCACTGGGCAGATCAGTGGGAGTAATTTTACTCCCTGGTTGGGAAACACTTTGGGTCTGGCTGAGAACTGCTCTGGGGACAAAATGGCAAAAGAGATAGCAGGGGTTGGGGGCTGCCCGGGAGAGCATACCCTTTAAGCACCCTGCACCTGGGTCAGATGTTCTGTTAGTGTTGGCAGCGGCCTGGCACACCTGCCTGATAAACCCAGTGCTACTGGGGAACTCCAGGCTATATTTAGTCAAGGCTAGCTGCCCCAGCCACCTGCTACAGTAGTGCTTGCATGTAGCCCAGTGGTGTGGTTAAGGTCCGTCAGGGCATTACAGAAAGGAGGAGGGCACCTTCTCTGGCTCTCTGCAGCATGCATGTTCATTGGGCAAATATGGACATTGAAGGAGCAACCTGAGGCTCACACACACTGCTTGGGTAAGCAACATGGGACAGCCCAGAGCAACAAGGTGGGGGTGCCCAGGGCTGGTACGATAGTTTCACTCTCTGGCTTTTAAACCTAGTCACCTCTCACCCTGAAGGGAGAAAACATCTTTTTCAATGACAAGAGAGAAAGATCCTCAAAGACATTCAACAATGTCCCGCGTCACTTTTTTCTTGCTTGCTGGCGACACTGCTTCTCTCTGAAGACACGGACAGACGTTGGTGAAAAAACTCCACATACGTAACTTCGGTCCCCTGGGCTGCCTGCCTCTAATATGATTACACATTAAATGCAATAAATGGAGCAAAGTGGTATTATTTTTTCTGGGAAAAACCAACATCATAAAAGAGTCTTTATTGAATCAGAGGCCCATGAACTGTTCTCTTGCCTAATTATGGCTCCAAGTGAATGAGGCTGGGTTTCCAGGCAGGGCTCTCTCAAGTCTCCGGCCCGAAAAGCAATGGGATATTTGTCACAACTTGTCTAATTACAACAAAATCCACCAGGAGGGCAGACAGGGAGAATGCCAGGGGAGGTTGGCAGCAGCCCCTCCCCCCACTCGGGAGCTGGCGAGGGGAGGCTGGTTTTCTAGCTACTTCTATTTTCAGAGGCTGACCCCCTGCTCCACTCCCACCCCTCACATCTAAGTTAGGACCCCAAGACCCCTTCCCTCAAGTTCCGGCTCTGACCCCGCCTCCCCCAAGCCCATGTCTATAGAAAAGAGCCATTGTGGAGATGGGCTCCTTTGCCAGATGTTTCAACACTCAAAATCTGGCCAAGGTTACTGTGAGTGCGCGCATGCATGTTCTCAGACCTGGCCAAAGATGAGCACTTGCTGTCACCAGATTGCGGGAGAGAGTGTGAGGGTGGGGGAGTGAATGTGTCCGAGAGTCTGGGAAGGGAGGGCTCACCCTCCACACTAACAGGGTAGAGCTAGTGATTTGCCGACTTCTCACAGATATGGAAGGGTCTGGCCAGGAACACTGACCGGACATTCTGCTTATACTAAGTCCTGCTTGCGAGGATCTGCTGCACTCAAACTTCCAAGAGCAACAGTGAGTTCCAGGCCAGCCAGCGTTACACAGTGAGACCCTGTCCCAAGCAAACAAAAACAAAACAGTCCAAAAGCAAAGACCTAGTTTCTTCCTGCCTCTGTGTTCTGAAGCCCACAACAGCCAGGTCAGTGGTAAGAGGTCAGACCCCAGCCTGCCCCTCCCACGGACCTGTCTCCTCCAACCATCTCCAGTAGTGATCACCGGACTCCTCTGGAACATAGGCACTTCTGGCACCCCTACCCCAACCAGCTGGTTACAGGTAAATCTCTCTGGCAAAGGCTTTTCTTCCAGGGGTTTCTCTACAGATATCAAGTTAGCAATCGGGCTTGCCAACCTCTGGCTGTCCTATCTTGACCTTACTAGAGTTTGCTCATCAGCCCCACAAGCCCAGGGGTGAACTCTGGTATCACTTGGGACCAGCCTCCATGTCCTACCCTCTACCTTGTGCCTGGCATTCCCATGGGCTTTCTGTTCACTTTTCACAATGCCCCACAAAGCAGGTTTGGATGGAGTCAGAAAACTGAGTTTGGGGAGGTATTACCAGCCCAATCCAGCCAGTGTCTATAATGACCAAGCTCCCAAATCTAGTCAGCCAGTGCCTTCTCCCCAGCCCCGTCTGCAGCAGCACAACAGGTCCCTGACAGCCTTCTGGAAAGCAAGATGCTACCAGCAAGTGGGTACCACGCCCTTTCTCTGTTTTCAGAGGATCAGGAAGGAAAAGGGAAGAGGTGAAGGGCTATTTTTTAAATTATTCATCACTAGTGTGTGTGCGTGTGTGTGCCCTCATGTATGCACGCACATGTGCATGAGCACATGTGTAAAATGCAGGTGTGCCCATGTCAAAGCACACACATGGAGGTCAAAGGACACCATTCGGGACTCAATTCTCTCCTTCCACCATCAGAAGGATTAAAACTCAGATATCAGACATGCCCAGCAGTGATTTTACCCAGTGAGCCATCTTGCTCAGCTTGAAGGGTTATTTCTTATGCATGTGCTTGGGAGATTGGGATTTTAGCTTCTAAGAAAGGGAAGCCAGTGCTTACCCCTGAACCCCACACTCCCCAGGGCAAGAGATCCAGTGAAAGGAAGCAGTTTGCAGGCGCATGGACCACAAAGTCTTCCTAGATCCAAACTTCACAGCTGCACATCTTCAAATTCCTCCTACACCCCTCCCACTCTTCCGCACGCAGCCCATCCCCCTCTCCTCTGTCATGTCCTCTCTCAGGAGGGCTAAGACCACAAGGGGATGTAGTGTATTCGGCCCAGTTCCTACTGGGCAGAGAAGGTAATTTCAGGCCCCAAGATGGCAACAGTGAAATCAAAATCTCAGGACAGCTGGTTCCACGGGCCCCTTCATTTCCTCAGTCCTCCTGGGCAGCCAACACAGGGGGCTGGCTGCACAGTGATTTCCAAATTCCCCAGTTGCCCAGATCATGCCAAGAGGAGGGAGGGCACACCCATAGCGGGTGAGAAGTCATCTGCACATTCGTTCTGCGCAGGGCCAGTTAAGGCAACTAGAGACTTTAGTACTAAAGAAGACAGTTAATGCCTTAGAAATTCTAAAAAAAAAAAAATCACTGTGCCATAAGAAAGTATAGGCTCATGAAGTTCTGATTTTTCCCCCAATCTGATGATAATCTTAGCAAAAAAAGAGAAAAAAAAGCAGGGCTGGAGAGATGGCTCAGTGGTTAAGAGCACTGACTGCTCTTCCAGAGGTCCTGAGTTCAAACCCCAGCAACCACATGGTGGCTCACAACCATCTGTAATGAGATCTGATGCCCTCTTCTGGTGTGTCTGAAGATAGCTATACTGTACTTAAACATAATAAATAAATAAGTCTTAAAAAAAAAAAAAGCAAACTATTTTGTTCCCCTATTGAGCATGCTGAACTTGCCACGAAGCCAGTAAGAGGAAGCCAGCCTGGAGCCACCAGAGAAATTGAGATCTTTTTCCTGGGACTTTTCAGGACTTGTATTAGGGTCAGAGGTGGAAGGGTCTTCAAGCTGTCCAGGCTGATTGCTCTGCAGAACAGTGCACAGTGGCTGCCACAGGTTACGGGGTTCCTTTGAGGTCTGTCCTGGCAAATTCAGACCTCTCAGCTCCTGTGCTATCACTCAGGCTTGCTGCCTCCCCACCGGGGAGCTACCCCCAGAAGGCCAGGGAATTGGCTAGGAGACCCTGGGAGAAGCCTTTCTTCTGCTTTGGATCTCAGCCTCACCCTTCCCCTCATGTGCTCCCAGGGCTGGCAGAAAGGCCAGGGTGAGCAGTGGGGGAACCGACAGCTTCCCCACAGATGCTCCAGGAACTAAACAGCAACAAGAGCTGGTAAGACCAAAGTCAAGTCCTCTGCTACCAAGCCTAGTAATTTGATTTCAATCCTTGGGATCCATGTGGTAGAAGGTATACATGCATATACATGGATATGTATACAGGTATATGTGCATATACATGGATATGTATATGGGTATACGTGCATATACATGCATATACATATCTATGCTTATACATACAGATAAATAAATAAACAAAATATGCTAAACATTTCTAAAGCAAACAAACAAAATGAAGGAGCAAGCCTGGGGCAAGAGAAGGGCTCCAGATATTACCCCCAGCTTTTGATCATGAAGCTACTACCATTCCTGGTGTACTTCCCCAAGAATAACTTCCAAATAACTTCCCCAAGGCCATATGTGTCAGCAAACAACAGTTAGTATGAGAACCTGCCAGACTCAAAAGCATAAGGTCTCAGTCACACGGCACCTTTCTCAACCAACAGATATAAACATGGAGATTCAAATACGAGCGGGGCACATGGCCACACCACCATGGACACCTCCACACTCACAGTGTGCATGTGTGTGTGGGGGGGTGTGGGGGTGTAGCATGGATCTCTCATGGGAGAGCTGCTAAGTTGTGCCAGCCACTGTACACAGTTTAAAATATAAACCTTACCACACCCTCCCAAAGTAAAAAATCACAACCCTATTCACAAAGGAGAAACTGGGGAAGAGTCAAGTCACCTAGGCCACCCTGCCTACAGAGGGATCAGAACTGGAGCCCTAATACACCCAAACCCACCGTGTGCCTTGGCGGCCTTTAGAAATTAAAATGACCCCTCCCTTCCTGCTATATAACTCTCTTGTAGGGACTTATCACAGATCAGGAGCTCCGTGCTTTTGTGCAAAAGTCCTGACACTAGCCAAATATTTACCAGCCTTCAGAGGGTAGCAGAGCAGCCGGAGACGAGGAATCAACCCAATGAGGTAAGGAGAGCCAAGCAGTTGCTAGATAAAGGCGGTACAGGCACAGGGGCAGAAAGCCACCACCCTGGAGAACTTCACTTTGGACAAAGGCAGTGAAGACAGCCCAGGAAGACACTCAAGAGGCCGGCAGGGCAGGCAGTAGTAAAACAAAGCAAGCCTATCTAAGTATTAGCCTTCTCAGGCTGGAGGTGCAGCTTAGCAGTTATGGGCTCCGGCTGTCCTTCCCAGCGCCTACAAAGCATCTCACAATCATGTGGCCCTCCAGACACACCCTCTTCTGGCCTCCTCGGGCACCAGGCATGCATGTGATGCAGACATACATGTGGACAAAACACGTATGCACATAAAATAAACAAAAAATAAAGCTTTCAAAGTTGCCAGGACTTGAAGGTAGAGGAGTGGAGAACTAGCTTCTCCCAATATCACCCTTTATCATTCTTAGCCTGCTACGCAAAAATTGATCTTTAATCTTTAATAAGTTGAGATTTTATTTAAAAAAAAAAAAAACCTAGGAGGGGTGAGGTTAATTATTCACAGGGTTGCAATTTACTTAAGAGCTGAGGGAACGAGTGTTTCCTCCCAGCAAGCAGTACCTGAATTCACATGGGTCTCCCTGGAGGTCTAGCTAAAATCTTTTCCCTCCTGTCAGCTTTCCACCTTGCCTTTAGCTACTTCCTGAAGAAGGTTCCAGCACAAACAAGCCTGGCCATCCAGCCACATCCCCTTGAGAAGCCTTAAGGTGCCCATCTTCCAAGGATGGAATAGGGTGAGGTGCTGGGGCCAGGAAGGAGGAGTCTGCCAGGAGACACAGCAGAGCCACAAAGTCCTCAAGTGAAGCATTTGCTTTTGCTAAATGCATTTGCTTATTTAAAAGCAGAAATCAGCTGCTGGAGGAGAGGCCAACCCAGCCTAATGCCTATCTCGGTCAATGTTCCTTCCTTCCTTCCTTCCTTCCTTCCTTCCTTCCTTCCTTCCTTCCTTCCTTCCAAAAGGAGAGAAAAGAAAGGCAAAATTAAACAATTCACTTACCCTAAAGCAATGAAGGACCAAATCATTATCTAACTGAATCCCTAACACCTGGCCACAGCCATGCCTGACTAGGAAGGAGCTGCAGGCCCTGGATGCTAGGAGCTCCTGATTCCCAGTGACTTATGTCCCAGATTCCAAAGTTTGGCCCCTCCAGGGTGGGTGCCAAGCAGCCAGTCCGGCAAGCTTTTCTGCATCGCTCGGCTCCGGCTCACGTCTGTGGATGGTTTATGACTACACAATACTATGGAGATTTCCACTTCATTTACTTTTCGGGACTGATGTTGGGGGCTGGGACAACAGAATAAGCTGTTTTTTTCAGCCTGATCCTGCACCCCCAAAGAAAGCATTTTTCTTAATTAGGAACGAGGCTTCCAGAAGTGCCTTTCGTCCACTCCCTAAACAGTTTTGTCACAAAATGGTCATCTATCAAGATGGTAGGAAATCTACACCGTGGTCAAAGAAACTCTTTTCTCCCATTCTTCAGGCACCAGTGTACTCCATCAACTAGAGCTAGCATAGACACAGCTCAGGCTATGATCCTTGCTGGGGCTCATCAGCCGGCCCAACACCACATTTCTGAGACTTCTCTCCACACCTGGCTCCCTCTCCTGTCCCTACTGCTACATGCCAGCAAGGGACAGGGACTACTTTGCACGTGGTTCACAAGCAAGGGGAGCCTGTGGGGGAAAATACCTCTTATATGGTTTTTGTGCAACTTTGTACAAAGTGGTGGACCAACCTAGTTTTTCTGTCTCCAGCCTCCGAGCTTCTAGAAACCTCTCTCATTTCCTAATGCCAGGAAGAAGGGGGCAGGAGGTACCCTATTGGTCAGCTTGCCCTTCATACACAGAGTTCCAAGTGCTAAGTGCTCCTAGAACAGAGTCACACAACACAAAATGACAAAAGGGACCAAGGTCAGGAACTCGAGATTTCAGGGCTTTGTATGGAATTTTGTTTGGTGGTGGGGGTGGTAAGCAAAGTTTTAAGAGCAATAGAACTCGGGGGGGGGGGCTTTTTCAGCATAAAACTTGAAGGGGGTCAGTAATAGGTTATGAAAGAGGGCAAAAGACTGGTTAGAGAAGTGTCCACGGACTCCACTTAAGACCTGGAGTTGGGCTCCGCACCGAGGCCGCCTCTCCAGGAGCTTGTCCAGAAACCAGGCTCTAGCTTCCCCACCTCCAAACTCAAGGTTGGCGCCATACAGCAAGGCAGGCCGGTCCAGAAGAAAAATGCCCTTTCTCCCCCGACCCCAGGACATTCAAGCACGTTGCGATGTCTCTGCCGAAGCAAGAGATTCCCCCCCAAAACCGCACAGACACCCCGCGGCGGACGCCTTTCCAAGTCGCTTCTATCCCGATGGACATGGGAGGTGGGGGCCCAGCCCGAGCGCACGAGGACCAAGAAGGGGCGGGCTGCGGGCGGCGAGGAGTGTGAAGAAAATGCCGGTCCTGGGGACCGAGGACTGGGACTTTGTAGGCCAGTTGAACTGACACTCTCATCTTGCCCGCAAAGACCCAGCTCTCAGCTCCCGTCCGTCTTGGAGTTCCGGATGCCGTGCGTCCCCCACGACGGGCTGCCCGGGGCATGAGTCCCGCCGCCCGCTCTTGGCTCGAGGACAGTTTCTCAAAGAAGCCACCTGCCCCTCCCGGCCTCGGCCCCGAGGGCTCCAAAACCAGCCCTCGAAGGTTTACACGACGCGCAGCGCACCCTGCCCGAGAGAGCAGTCCTGGAGACGCCGGGAGTGAGCGCCCCCGGCCGCCCCCCGCCTCATATCCACCCGAGCGCAAGGGCTGCACGCCGAGAAACTTCCCAGCGCCCACACTCCGTGCCCGCGAGGCCCAGCGGTGCGCCGCCCGGTTACCTGCGCTCAGCTCGGCGAGGCGGGACCGAGCCACGGCGACGCAGACTGCTTCCTCCCGCACCGCGGCCGCAGCCCGCGCCGCGTACCCCGATGTTCCCGCAGCTTCGTGCGCTCCGGCCAAGGGTCCCCAGCCTCTCGAGACCTGCTCCGGGACCTAGGGATCGCCGCAGGGCCCCTGCCGCGCCCCGGAAGACATGTGCGCTGCTGCGGAGCCCCTCGAAAGTTGCGGGGCTCCTCTCGCTTGCTCTCCGGGCGCTATCTGGCTCCACGTGCTGGTGACACATCAGGAAGGCTGCGCGCCCCGCGGCTCCCGGAGGACCCACACGGCCAGCGCCCGCCCAGCGCAGCCTCCTCGAGCCCAGCCGACCGCGCTCCGCCCCGGTCCGCCCTCCGCCCGCCCCTCACCGGCGCCGCCCCCGGCCGAGACGCCCGCTCACGCTTACAATCCGGGCGGAAAGACCCTGGAGTGGGTTGGGGTGTCCCTCTCCAGAATCGCCCGGGGCAGAGGATCTGGGCCACCCGACTCGACAGTCTCAAGTGCCTTCCACCCAGTCACGCAGCCCTTCCTGTCCCCCGAGCCTCAGTAATTTTCCCCTTTCCTCCTCTGACCGGTCCGATCCGCTGCCGGGGCTTCCTCCCGTGAAGACCGGCGCCGGGAGCCCCCTGCCGGCCACCCTGCTCTCGCGCCGCGCGACTGTCGCGGAGCAGCGCTCTGCAGCGCCCTGCAGCGGGCCTCGATCACCCTACCCGCAACCTAGGCCAGACCTGCCATTGAGGGCTTCTTGGCAACCCCAATAGATTTTTAAAGTACCCAGTGTAGTTCCCAGGGAGAGAACCTCTTGAAAACCTGGGTTCCTTTAAGGGTGGGACTGAGATGCTGTGATACAGATGGGAGTAACCGAAAACTGTAGAGGTGAAAGCCTAACCCGCTACCGGTTTCTCTGTCTCTTCCCTCTCTGCTGGCGTGCAAAGGGTTAATTGGATGTGTACCATCCGCAGGCTTCTACCAAAATAAATCAGCGGAAGATTGATTCCAGGGGCCCTAGAGAAGCCCAAATAACCACCGAGACTGAGTTCCCTAACCATCTTCAGGTGGAATCTTGCAATCATTTACTTAAAATACCGTGACACTTCTGCGATCAGACATTGGCTACGTTCCGATCTCCTCTTTCCTGGCCCCACTATCCAATGCACGCTTTAAATCCTGTGGCGGGGCTGAGCGATTTCTCTGCCTGTGACACCCAGATTCCCTGATTAGGACAGACAGATGCGCTGAGGCAGGTGCTCAAAAGCCAACAGCTCTGGAAAAGCTTGAGGGCAGAAGGCTCCATGCCCTTAAAGAAGATGGGTGCAGGCTTCAGGCTTCTGTAATCCCTACTATTTCAGAGCCCCGGGCAGAAAGGAGGATACCCTAAGGAGGATACCCTGGCATGGTCGGTGATGCTGCCATTTATTGATGTCTGACAGACCCTTTGGATCTGTGAGATTCAGGAGCCTAGAGGAGCCAGTGTCCTGGAGGGATAAAAGAACAAGGATGTAATGGGTTTACCCAGACCCCAAATCCGGAGAAGCCCTCCAGAGATTAAGATTTGCTACTTGGCACCTCCTCCTGCTATCCCCTGCCCACATCAAAGGACATAGCTGGGGGGAGGGGGGCTAATCCCATCAATGGAATCAAAGGTGGTCAAGAAAGGAAATTCTGCAAATTTGGGGTAGCCACAGGCAGGTTGCAAGGCCACATTACACTAGAGAAGGCCAGTTACTAGGGCTCTGGCCTTCTCCTTACATGGCAAATGCCTCCTCTCCATCACTAGCTAGTCCATAAACAGACAGAATCCCTTGCTTCTTGGGGTGGCCCTGTAGGAAAGATGAGCACAGGCACTGGTCAAGCCAGACAGTGGGACTGGTCCTGCCTCCAGGGCCAGAAAGGGACCCAGAGAAAGGAAGGATTCCTGAAAGGTTGTCACAGTCTGTTGGCTCCATCTTGCAAGGGCTCCTGATGCCCCAGCACCTCCCGAGGCAAATGCTAATGTGGGCTACAGATAGAAAGGAGCATTTCTCAAACCTTGAGAGGTTAGTTAAAAAAAAAACAAAAAAACCCCACAAACTTTAGAGTGTGAGTAAAAGAAACAGCAGCTAACAGTTTAAAATCTAATTGTTTTAAGTATTGCTGTCACCTGGTGTCCAGAGAGAACAAAGAGTTACAAAGAACCTGTAGCCATGGGCAGCATGGGGTTCACACACACACACACACACACACACACACACACACACACACACACCTCATATATAGCAGTTTACCTTGATGTCTTCTCTTAGCCCAGGTAATGTTATGAGGGAGAAACACCAGGGAGGGCCCGTTTACTGCAGGAAACATCACTAGGATTACTAGGTTGGTCTCCAGGTGGAACCTGCTTCACTCCCCCACTGCCCACGAAGACGTCCACATGTGATTCCCTCCCCGTGGGCTTCAGTTTCCACATTGGCAAGTTGAGAGATCTTCCCCTCTGTGACTTCCCGGACCCAGCTGCAGAAAGGGGAAGGACATTAGCACTGACTGCTACTTGATTTTGATGACCTTTGTCTATACAATGTCACTGCTGACCTGGGCTAGAGTCGTCCTGCACAGGAGCCTCTGAATGACTTTCTGTGGGCAGAGTAAGTGAAAGGTCCCAGCGTCCTTGGTTGAGGGCCAAGCCTTTGGCCAGAGTTCTACAAGCTTCTTTTTTGCTCTGCCATTTAGGATAGATTTATTTATTTATTTATTTATTTATGGCATTGGGAATGGAACCAAGGGTCTCAGTCCTGGTAGGCAAGTACTCTAGCACTGAGCTATATCTTCGACCCTTAAAACATTTTTTTTGAGATAAGGGTCTAAGTAAATTCCGTAGGCTGGCTTTGAGAATCTTTCTGTAGCCCAGGTAGCCGTGGATATTTAATCTTCCTGCTTCAGCTTCCTGAGTAACTGGAACTTCAAGCCTGTGCCACTAGATCTCCTATAGGTCTGGTTTGATTGCTGTCTTTATTAAGCCTCCTCCCCCAGCCCCTGTGTGTGTGCGCATGGTGTGTCAGTCATTGTGACCTATTACTTTTTAGGAAGGGCATACAACTAGGCACAAGACCATCCTCTATCAGAGCTAAAGTCTAGCTCACATTCAGTGATGGGGGAGGGGGAGCAGGGGAGGGAGGCTTTGCCCAATCCACACCTGCCCCCACTCTTCCCAAGCATAGAACAAGAACCTGTGTCTGGGCCTCTGGGGAAACGCAGCCTTTGACAGTGCATCAGCATCTCCTCTTTGGATAGTGTGGCTGATTCTGATGATTTGGGGAACTACCTAGTTTTCCTTTTGGGAAGCCGGGCATGGTGGTTCACGCCTTTAATCCCAGCACTCGGGAGGCAGAGGCAGGCGGATTTCTGAGTTTGAGGCCAGCCTGGTCTACAAAGTAAGCTCCAGGACAGCCAGGGCTATACAGAGAAACCCTGTCTCAAAACAAACAAACAAAGTGTTGTTTATTAGACTGATACAGTGCCTGCTGGGCTCACAACTAGCAAAGGAATAGATGCAAAAGTCAAGGAACAGGAGAGCAAGCTTTTCTAAGACATTTCTGCTCATCTTGTGGAGGGCTAAATTTGGGGGCTGGAAGAAGGAGGTAGGCTTGTCAAACAGGAATAAAATATGGATCCCCAATTCCACATAAAGTCAGCTGTGGTGTCCACAATCCCAGTACTCGAGAGGTGGAGACAAGGAAGGTCATGAGTTCAAGGTCAGCCTCAGGCTTAAGGATAGTTTGGGATACAGGAGTCTCTGACTCAAAAAACAAACCACAAAGGACTTTGGGTAACCTTGAACTAATTCTCTTCCCTTGTCATTTTGGAGGCTATGAAATGACCTGATAGGCTGGTGGCTTTAGATTCGCTTTGTACTCAAGGATGGGCTTGGACCTTCAGAGACTGCTACAATAACCATCTATAAAGAATAATTATATCTTTACTCAAAAATATATTTGTCCTGTAGGTTGTGAGGGTTGTCCAAAAGGGGAAGAGAAGCGCCTCTGCCCCCTTACACAGATGTTAGAGTGTGGTACTTCAAGGTCAAAGACAGAAAGGATAAAGACAAGTGTGGCAGCAGACGCCTGGAACTAGGAACTGAAAGTTCCCACTGGTTGACAGACTCCCGAAAGATTCATCTATTTTGAGATAGTCAAGAAGCCAGGAGAGATGTCTCAGTGGTTAAGAACACTGACTGCTCTTCCAGAGGGCCTGCATTCAATTCTCAGTAACCACATGGTGGCTTCCAATCATCTATAATGGGATCTGATGCCCTCTTCTGGGCAGATAGAACACTCATATACATAAAGTAAATATTTTTAAATAGGCAAACATGCAAAAAAAACAAAAACAAAACAAAACTGGGGAGGAAAGGAGGTTCATTGAGAGCTCAGGCCAGTTAGACCCCAAGTCGACTATTGGGAGCTACTAAGACAACACAATTGTCCTGATCTCTGAATTGGGCCTCTCCCCGCCCTGAGAAGAAAAGGGGGTCAAAAGCGGGCCACCGAAGCATTGCTCCAAGAACAACCACAGATTGTTCCAGCCCTAAGTCAGTGCCGGATGTCCTGACCACAAGATGTACCCTGATACCACCAAGTTCCTGCCTCCCCTTGTAGTCGCCAAAAGAAAAATTTCCCCGCTGCCCCATCCCTCCTGCTGAGAAGTACTTCCTCTTTTGCTTGTGCATTTAAGCCTTGAGCCTTGCTGAATACAATGAGACCTTGATGCTAATCAGACTGCTTCCCGTGTGCACTTGGTTCTTGTCTCTCCCTCCCCCCATTTGGTTCTTAGGAGAAGATCCCCTCAAGACCCTCGAATAACTGGACCTGCTGGACGTGTCAGTCGACAAAATAAACAATTAGTACAGAAGCAAAGAAAATGGCTAGTGTTTATGCAGTGGTGACTGGAAAGGGGACTAAAAGAGACTTCTGAAGTATCTGCTGAAAATCTCTGAATGGGCAGGGACCCCATGAAACTCAATGTTCACCTGATTTGATTAGTTTAGGAATCTGGATTTCTTTGTACAATGAACGATTCGAGAAGATGTCTCTCCAGGGCCAAGAGATTGGAGTAAAACTCACAGCAGGAGGCTTAAGAGGTACAGTGGCTAAATTCTGCTTTTTAGTCAAATAGTATTCTCTCACAGGAAGGAAGAGGGTTGGCAGTAAACTGGGTTGCTTTAAGTTTCCTGGAGATCGAGCTGCCCACAAACTATTATGGCTGCACTGTGGCTCACACTGCAGTACAAACACTGTGGTTTGTTCTAGATCCTGACTGTGACACTCAGAGAGAGGACTGGAAGGGGAGCCGGCAGCTCTGGTCCTGCCATTAAAGAGGATTTTGACTGGCTTTAGGGGGTGGGAGTCACATAATTCTTACTATGGGCTCACAGTGGCTAAACCTGGTGGGACAGCGGACAATCATAAAGAGGTTGTAGAATCCTTGAGGTCCCTCGCTTATAGCTCTCAGGCAGGAACTGAGACTCTCAGGCCACAAAGCATTTGGAAAAGCCTTTTTCCTTTCCTTCTTTGACAGGGTCTCATGTAGTTAAGGGTGACCTTGAACTTGTGATATCCCTGCTGCTGTCTCTGCAGAGCTAGAGTTACAGGTCTGCACCATTGTGCTGGGTTTAGGGGGCCCTAGGGATCAAATCCAGGGCTTTGTGCATTCTAGGCAAGTGCTCTACCAACTGAGTTCCCTCCCCAGCCCTGGGAAGCATTAATTAGCTTTGGAGTTTAGCAAGTGAAGCAATGGGAGCCCAGAGTCTATAAGGGATTCATGCAGGTGACACCATAAACTCAGCAAAGCTGTCTTCTCTCTGTGCGTGCCCTCCAGTACCCCCAGCCTGGTTAGACACAGCTAGCTTGCAGAGTAATTGCAAGAACTCTCTGTTCTCTACCTTGCTTTAGCTATCCTCTGACCTCATAGACCTTGGCCCTGAAGAGCCAGAGGCTGGATTCCTGCCTCTGGCTCTTCACCTTTTGGGAAGTTCACACTTCCCCAGTATCTGTATGTTAACCCTTTCTGTACCTTGAACCTCTTCTGTTGGCTTTGTTTTGTCTCCTCCCTCACTCCTTTGGGGGCAGAATTCTCTGTTCCAGCTACTACAGAAAAGAGGAGTCCCGCCTAGGGGTGCTTTCTCACCAGGAGTGCACAGGGAGGGGCTGGAGTCAAGGCTATATCCAAGAGTACAAGGCTCCTGTCCCCATCCTACCCCTAATGTCTAGACCTTCAGGCCATTGTCAGAGACAAATCCTCTTTGTATGTAGTAACAATTTTATGATGGCACTGACACCTTCCAAAGCCAAGTGTTTCTCCTTCAGTTCAGGTATTGGGCTCTTACAATAAATATCTATATATACTCAGCTCACCCCGGGATCATCTAAGCAACAAGACCTGGGGAGTGAACTATACTTTAAATTGGGGAGGGATCTGGGGATGGGGGGGGGGGGGGAGTGACAGAGGGAGGAGCCACAGTAACAGAAGTATGAGTTAGAAAGGAAGAGGTGGAGTTCTATTCATGAAACCAGAGTGATATGTTAAGTGTTACAACTGAAAATTACAGAATCTGGCATAAAACTTGAGGTTTTTACTCTTGCGCTTGGGAGTCAGAAGTGGATGGCCAGTTCAAAGGCAGCCGGGTCTACATAGGGAGCGCCAGGATAGTTAAAGCTACATTGCTATGTGGTTAGACACTGTCTCCAAAACAAAAACATCCATCCAATCAACCAACCAACCAACCAAACAAGAAAACAACGAAAAATTGCTACCCTTTAGTATAGTTTTGAAGAGAGAAGCTAGTTGGTGGTAAACCAACCTCAGTAATCCCGGCAGGACACAGGAGACCATATCCTAAAACAACAAACAAAATGGGATCAGGAATTGGACGTCCTGTCACATGAAATCTGGCCGTTTACCTTACAAAAGACTTGGAAGTGTCACAACTATGTGGGGCCTCATATAAAACGTCAAGGCTGAGAAAGGTGTGGGCGCCTGGGGGAGGGGAGGGCAGTTGGCTGAGCAGGAGAAAGCGGCGACACGCACGTTGTAGGGAAGGAAAGTTCACAGAGAAGGCTTCGTCGCTGGGATCCAGACCGGAGTCGAAGGGTAGAGGATGCAGGGAGTTCAGCAGCTGTGCAGGGCCTCTGGAAAGAGTTACAGTGCTCTAGCCCCGAACCGGTAGAGGAGGGGCTGAACTCCTGAACAAAAACAAACAAAAAAGGGAGCTGAAAACACGCATCAGCTAACAAGAAAATATCCCTGCCAAACACAGGCACGGACGGGGTTCGAACCCGCGATCTTCGGTTTACGAGACCGACGCCTTACCACTTGGCCACCGCGCCTGACAGCCGAGCGGCTGGTGGAAGCTCTCAGTGGAGGGGAGGTGGTGCGGGCGGGGAGGCGGGCAAGCCCCGCCCCTTGCTCAGGCCCCGCCCCCGCACAAAGCCCGCCCACCGAGCGTCTCTGACTGACGGGTCCCGGCCCCCTTCCGCTCGGCGTCTGCTTAGCGGATAGTGCTGCGGGCCGGCGGGCCGGAGCCCTGAGGACACGGGAAAGCCTCGGCGGCCGCGGAGCCATCCTCTCCCCACCCCGCTCGGGCCTCACACAGCCGGGAGAGGCCTCAGAGCTGTGCGTGAGGTCCGGCATGAGCGTGAGAGCGGGGAACCAGCTTGTGGACGGCGGGGACCCGGCACGGCGCGGAGGCCCGGGTGAATAACGGAGGCCAAGAGGGCGAGGCCGGAGGGCGAGACTACGGAGAAGGAGGGCGGTCATCGGAGGGAGACGGGGATTGAGGGACAGACGGGACTTTAATTCGCTTTAGGTTTAGTTCCAGGCGAGGGATGGGTGAGGGGTTGGGGTGCTTCTCCCACTGTCTCCTCGGTCCTCCATTTCGTCGACGTTTATGTCGTCAGGTATTTACTGGAGACAGAGACTCCCAGGCTGACTTCAGACTCTCAACTCAGGATCCTTCCTCCTCCATCTTCCAAGGGTTGGGATTTCAGGCCTGGGCCACTAGGCCCGTTTTACCGGATGCTGGGGAATCGAACCCAGGATTTCGTGCGTGCTGAACTGAGCTACAATCCTAGTTCCTAGGTCTAGTATTTAACTTTGTAATTTTTAAAAAGTCTTAAAAGTTTTAGTAAGGAAATTTGGTCTCTGAATCCTATGGCCATGGCATCTGTTCCAGGAGAGAGGAGAGAGTGGCCCTCCCCTTGGTGCAGGGCTGTGATGCCAACCGGGCTGTCAAAGGTCCCACTCACCAGCCTTCTTAGGTGCACTCCTGTAAGTAGGATAGGACATCCTGGCGAAGGAAACGCCCTCCATAGGGCTCGTGCTATTAGTCATTCTGCCTGCATGTATGCCTAACAGACTTAGAAGGCGGCCCCAGATCTCATTACAGATGGTTGTGAGTCACCATGTGGTTGCTGGGAATCGAACTCAGGACCTCAGGAAGAGCAGCCAGTGTGCTCTTATCCTCTAAGATATCTCCTCCAGCCCCCTAGAATTTTTTTTTAATGTAAAATTGGGGAGATTTGTAAAACTTAAGGATATCGTTATGGATGTATGTTAAAAACACAACTTTTTTTTTTTTTTTTTGGTTTTTCGAGACAGGGTTTCTCTGTGTAGCCCTGGCTGTCCTGACACTCACTTTGTAGACCAGGATGGCCTCGAACTCAGAAATCCGCCTGCCTCTGCCTCCCGAGTGCTGGGATTAAAGGCGTGCGCCACCACGCCCGGCTAAAAACACAACTTTTATTATAACTTTGTTTAGTTTACATAGTGTTAACTGGACATAAGTACCTTGTACAGCACAGCACTACAGATTTTTTTGTTTCTTGTTTTTGTTTTTTCACTGCGAGGCCTGGACTGGAACTCTGGGTCTCCTGGACGGTAGACAAGGTCCCCACCACCAACCTTTACCCCAGCACCCTCCCCCCAACTCACACACTCTCTAAGAGGTTGTTTAGAATTTTACTTTATGCGTGTGAGTGCTTCACTTGCAGGTATGTATGTGCACCAAGTGTATGCCTGGTGCCAGCCGAGGTCAGAGGAGGGCATGGGATCCCCTGAATCTAGTAATGGATGGTTGTGAGCCGCCCCCCCCACACACACACACACACTTTGAGTGAGTGCCCAGAAATAAACTCAGGTCCTCTCCATGAGGAATAAGTATTTTTCTCCAATTCTTTCTACTGTCTGTTCTGAGCCAGGGTCTTGCTGAGTTGCCCCTGGTACTCTTTAGCCCCAGGACTTGGGATCCAGTCTGAACTGAAACCCTGCCCCTTAGACACCATATCCCTTCTCCACAGGTCTCTGGCAACCATTATTCTTTCTGCTTTTCAGAGGCTGGCAACCTTAGACCCTTCATGTCTAAGGAATGGCGCAGCGTGTCTGGTGGGGACCAACTTACTTCAGCCCTCAGTTTCCATTTTGTAACTGCAGAGGGATGTGCTGGCTTTGTTCCCTCACAGGCTTAGGCCACATTCTCTTTACCTGTCACTGCCTGGTAGACTTTTTTTGGTTGTCAATAATACTCCAATGAGAAGAGTGCGCAAGTTCATGTGAGATACACACCCAGAAGCAGCACTGTGGGTTTTGTAGTAATTTTATTTTTACATTTTTGTTTATTTTGAGACTGGGTGGGTCTCTCTCTTTGAAGTCCTGGCTAGCCCACTACTTGTGATTTGTAGAACAGAATGGCCTTGAACTAGCTGAGGTTGGCCTCCCTTTGCTGGGACTGAAGGTGTGCGCCACTGTGTGTGGCTTTCCATAAAGGTTCCATTGTTTGGAATTCCCACCACAGCTCACAGGCAGCTCTGTGCCACTGTATCATTTTCTTGGCTGTGAATAGTGGCCGCCCTCACTGTGCTGATTACTGGCTTGACATCTTTCCCTGGGCTTGCCAGCCATTTGTGTGTCTTTGGAGAAATGTCTTCTTGTGTCCTTTTAAAATTGGCTTTTTTGTTCTTTTTGTTTGTTGCAGCTTAAAACATGGTTACTAGCTTCCTTTTAACCTGTGCTCAGTGAATTTTTGTATATGAAGCAAGGATCCAGTCTAGCTAGCCTTCAAGGGATACAGCAGGGAGGTGAGCCAGACACAGCCTGTAGCTGAACTCAGACTGGGAAGACCATAAACCATTCTCTCTGCGGATCACAGAGGTCATAGAGCTACCCTGCTGGGGACAGTCACATACAGGTCCGGTACCTGTCCATTCTAGGTTTGAGGTTGGGTTCTTGGTGGAGTAGATAAGACTGCAGAGCAGCTAGGTACAAACGATCAGAGCCATGTCCAGCATCCCTACTGCCACTATTGAATTTCAGTTTCTTCCTCCACAAAATAGGTGTCAGCCATTAACTGTGGCCCTGCATGAATCAAAAATAGATCAGGGAGCTGGGCATGGCAGCCTGTAATCCTAGCACTCTGAGATTGAGGCAAGAGGATCAGGAATTCAAGACCAGTAAGGGCTATCTGAGACTCTGGAAAAATGGAAACAGCCTAGAGATGGTTCAGTGAGGACAGGCACCCGATGCCGGGCCTAAGTCCACAGTGGAGAGAAGCACCTCCCGCAAGCTTCTGGGCCTCCACAGACACTGCATGGTATGCACACCCCTGCACATGCACACACACATATATAAAATGTAATTTAAAGGCTGCTTCAGTTTTCACTGCTAAGGTTAGGTCCCAGAGTAGGAAAGGCCACCCTAGACCCCTTTTCCTTTCCCTTTGGGACTGTAGCAACCTGACACTTTTCCTGTTGATCAAATTTCCCAGACACTACAAAGCTCAAAATAAATCTGCGAATACTGGGTTAGCGGCAGGGTGCAACTTGCAGCCTTTGGCGTGTCAGCAGCACCCTTTCATGTCTTGTCAAATTGCTTTCCACACCATGCTCAGGACCTTCTTACTCCCTGCCCTTGCTACATCATGGTATCTGGTCTATGGCTTTTTTTTTTTTTTTTTTAAGAAAAGGTCTCAAATTAAATAGACAGACAGACAGACAGATAGATAGAACAAGCCCCATAAAGCCTAGGCTGGCCCAGAACTTCTGATTCTGATTCTCAGACCCCCCAGAGCCAGGATCAGCAGTGTGTAACATACTATGAGGGGAAGGAGAGGCGCTCTCAGTATCAGAATCGAGAGAGTAACCATTTGGGCCTCCTCGGGAGACTGAGAGAAGACAGAATCCTCTTCAAGTATCACCCACAGCTGCAGCAGGCTATGGGAGTTTCCCCTGAATGTGAGCCTGCAGGGACACACAGTGAGGACTGCCCATGAGACTCCTGGACAGTAAGAACTCAGCTTGGTTGACGCTGGGGGACCAGTTCTGCTCAGGTGGGTTCCCTTAGAGACAGGTGCATCTTCTGAGTGGACACTGGGAAAACCTGCCACCCCACGTACTTGTCTCTGAGCCCGCTGTCTCAGCTGTTCTTCCTGGTTCTGCAGACCATACAGCTCTCCCTTGGGTCATCACAATCTCCAAGGCACAGTGTCATCCTATAGGCTGTACTGTAAGTGGGCAGTTAGTGCTCTTCGGGGTAAGCCTAACAAAACCTCAAATCCTGAGCAAGTGCCAGGCTGATGTGATGACCTGAATTCAAGTCCCAAGAACCCTGTAAAGGCAGGCAGTGGTGTTTGCAATGTCTGCACTGCTACAGGAAGGTGGGAGGCAGAAAGAGGAATCCCAGAAACTTGTGGGCCTGGTGTACACAGGCGTTAGCAAAGAAACATCTCAAACAAGGAGAAAGTAAAGACTGATACCCACACTGTGCTGACCTCCATATATGCAACGTGGCATATGTCTGCCTCCACCATCCACACATAACACACACATTCACATATAAACACACCAAGATTAAAAACCCCAGTGCTTTTCAATTTTTGTTATTGTAGGGTTGAGACAAGGTCTCTCTATGTAACTTCAGTTGACTTCAAACTCACTATGTAGACTGGGCTGGCCTTGAACTCAAAGATCATCCTGCCTCTGCCTCCTGGTATTGGCATTAAAGTCATGAGCCACCATGCCTGGTTTGTTTGTTTGTTTTATTAAACACAAAAGTCATATTTGCAATACCATGGTATTCAAGTCAAAAAAATCTGAGACACTAAAGTTAGCTCAGAAACCTGGGACTCAAAACATGACCTGGGCTGACGAGGGTGGGAAGAGTGAGGAACTCCCTGCAGTCTCCTGAGAGCTGCCAGGCAGGACAGGCTAGGAGCTGCCTCCAGAGCTTCTAGGCCTATGGCCCAGTTTACCCAGAAAACTTGGCCAACTGCTGACCCCGACAACCCACCCAGGCAGCCAAGCCAGGTTGCAGTGTTCCCACCCTCCTTCCCAGACCTCTCCTGTTCCTCCTGAGTGAGCCCCAGGTGCTCGCTCCTAGCCTACCCCTCCCGCCTCAGCCTCTTAGACCACCCTGTTAGGGAGAGGTGCCCCAGCTTCAGGGCTCCACATATGCCACGCCTTCCCCTTGGGGCCTCTCCAGGACTGGAGTCCCTCCTCTCACTTGAACAAGTCTCGTCCTGCTCTGTGATGAGTCTCCCTATCAGCAGAGCCTGAATTCTGGGTGACTGGCGAGCAGGGTCCCTGGGGTGGTTCAGTGTCCTCATCTGGTAATAAGCCACCCTTCCAAAAGCACGTCAGCTCTACCTGGCACTCAGTGGGCCCTGGCACATGTGAGCCGGTGCAGCCTCTCCGTGTGCCAGAGTCTGTGACTTCTGTGCCGTACATAAAACTGCAAACCATGGACTGAAAAAAGATTTATTATGGGCTGGCGAGATAACTCAGTGGTTAGAACACTGGCCGTTCTTCCAGAGCACCTGTAGGCTTGGGTGTCTGCTGGCAGCCCTGGAATCAGGAGTGGGTGGTATGAACCCCACTGGAGTCTTCCAGTGTTCGTTCGGTACAAGGACTGGGTCAAAGCAGTATGATGTCCCACCAGCCCCGCCATGGGCTGGAAAGGGCTATCAAGCAAGCTGGACAGAACAGAAAGACAGAGAAATAAGGGGACATGACAGGGAAAGGGGTCCCTTATCCCCAGATCTCGTCTGCAAGAAACAAACACCACTACTGAGAGATGAGATTGCAGCAGAGAAGTCCCTTGATGATATAGCCTACCTGTGTGGTCTGTGAACTTTATCACATGCCCCGCTCTCCCTTGAACCCGAGCAACAGGCTCCATAAATCACCGCACCATTTCATTTGCAAAAGGAGAATTTTTAAGATGGAAAATCCATTAACAAATTTATAAACATTTCTTTGTTGTTTGAAGCTGGATCACATTCCTTTAATCCCAGAACTATCAAGCCAGAGGCCAGCAGACCTCTGAGACCAGCTTGGTCTACCTAGTGAGCTCCAGGCCAGTCAGAGATGCACATCGAGACCCTGTCTCAAAAAAAAAAAAAAAAAAAAAAAACAGTTTGAGAATAAGTCCCACTATATAGATCCTGCTGCCTGTGAACTCACATAGATCTACCTGCCTGTGCCTCCCAGGAACTGAGATTAAAGACCCGTGTTACTGTATCCAGCCTAAGCTTAATTTATAATTTATAAACACTGAATCTACTTGTTACATTCTTTGAGCATTACAACTTCACAAGCCACAAAACCACATATATAGCTACTGTTATGACACTTGAGTCCCATCCCCTGCACTTTCCCTGAATGTCGAGGTTGTCTCACACGTTTAGACCTCCAATTGCCATCCCTATTTAATGAACCCAGCTCGGCTTCACATGGACTCATCCTGAAGTTCTTTTCTGTCTAGCAGTCCAGATGTTGGCTCCACCTGAGTGGCGGTCCAGAGGCAGCAAACTCAAGCTCCAGGGGCCTGGGTCGGGCTGCCAGACTGACCACACGGGAGGACCTGGTGAGCATGTGGGTGGCAGGGGTGGGGCTGGAGGGGTACATTTCCAGCTGTGTTTACTCCCACGCCTTCCAGCACTGTAGTACAGGTGACAATTTCTTCAGTGGGGCTGGGGGTGTGTGAGCTGCAGCTTCTAAAGATAATGTACCTGTGAACTGAATGTGACTTCATTTGGTCCTGAGGCCAGGACACATGCCTGCCTTTCTCCCCCGCACCACCTCCATCCCCTCTCCCAGTCCCCCACAGAAGTTCACACAAGTCAGGCACAAAAAGCCAACTTTTTATTTACACTGTGGTCTGTACAATACAGTTCCTTGGAAGGTGCCCCCCACTGAAAGCCTGTTTCTGGAGAGAACAGAGTGGAAACGAACAGTTCAGGGCCTGGGCTGTACCCCATTCTCCCTTCCCTGGGGCCTAAAGTGGAAGCTCCTTCCCAAGCCCAAAGCTAAGGCCATCTGCAATCACTGGCTTCTGAGGCAAAGCCCCAGACGTAATCCCTGGGAAGGCAGAGCCTATCTGCCTATAGCTTCTTCCACCTGGACCCAGAAGGCCCAGCCCCATGGAAGCTGAAGCTGGGAGCCAGCCGGCCGAGAGTCCTCAGCACACTCTGCCCTGTGCAGGTCCTGACGTTGGTCTGGTGATTAATGGCACTCTGGTCTGAGCACCAGCAAACACGGAAGGGCTGGACAGGTAGTGATAGCAGGCAGGGACAGTGGCAAGTGACTTCCTCTAGCACACATCAGGGGAGACACGAGAGGCAATGGCCCTAAACCCAGATGTATTGCCAAGCACTGGAAACCACATGGCTGGGGCTTCCTCCAGAAGAGCCATGCAGAGCTTTGTAGACCTGTCACCTCCCTGCTGGGGCCAGGGCCTCATTTTAAAAGAAATCTTTTATAAATACCTGAACCCACGAGGAAGAGGTGTGTGAGAGAGGCTGGTCTGCACAAAGCTACCCTTGTCTGGGATGCAGGGCTTCTAAACTAGCTGCAGGTACATGGGGATTAAGTGGTCCCTATGCTTAAGATTGTAACAAAATCCTGTACAAAAGTTACCAAGTCAACAGAGCTGGGGAGCTATGGGAAGTCGACCTGGTGGGGCAAAGTGTTTGCCAGCTGGCCTCAGTTGAGCCATATGGCTGCACACGTGAGTACACACAGGACTGGGGGAGATGGGGGAAGGGGACGTACAAAAGGGGGCAGTGGGTAACAGAGAATCCTGTGTGGTGGTAACAAGGAAAAAAGGCACAAGGACCCCAAACCATGCAGACAAGAAACAGTGCAGAACGGTAAAGAAGACAGTCCCAACACAAGAAGGGCCACCAGAAGTTAGGCCTGCAGGAGAGGTGGCCTGGGACTCTGCCCTCCCTATGGTACCTCAGGAATGCACATCCCTACAATACAGTCACGATGGGAAGAAGAGGAGTCCGCAAGGAAGGAACACCAAAGCTCTCCAGCTCCTAGTGCACAGGGTGACAAGGCCGGTAACCTTACTATGCTTTCAGAAACAAAGCCTTTTCTGGAAGTGGCTGTTTTCTTAGCAGAGCAGCTAAACGATGGCAGAGCCACAGAGCTGCCCCTCCCTGAAGGTGCTACCTCTACTTTTTCCTGATAAATCCATTGCAAGTACATTCTGTCAGGGTCGAAATCAGGACAGGGAAGGTCCTTCCAAGATCTGGCTGCTCTAACTGGAGGCCCCTCATCAAGCGCATGCTAGTGATACCAGCCTGGGGAGCCACCAGAGGGAAGCGCTGGGCCCCAGTGAGGAAAGACTGGGGATAACAGGCATCACTGAGGCCCTAAAGAGCTTCACCTGGACTTCTACAGAGTCACTGGACATCCTGGTGACTAGCCTGGTGACCACCCTGTATCTTTCCCACTCCCATCAGTCCTATCTAGACAGGTGTAGATTTGCCAATGCCCCTCAGATGAGTGAAGTCCTCCTGATTCTTTAGGCCTTGCTGTAGTCTCTGGATCCCTTACACAGCCCGGTATGTACCAACAGCCCCAGGACCATCAGAACCAGAAGGACCACAACTCAGGACTAAGGAGCGATCAGACCATCACCTAGAGTTCTCCAGTGTGTGGGCTGGGTGCTGATTTGGCACTGACAGGGAAACAACAGAGACACCCTTATGAAATGGACAAAAGCCTGCAGAGACAAGTGGCCACTGCGTCTAGGCTGCTCTCAAGGTCCAGCTCTTCCTGCCTGCCTGCCTCCAATTCCCAATGGGCCTATGCCCAGTCAAATGCTGGCACTTATATCCTGTCCGTCTAGGGTAAGACTTTCAGAGTAGTGGGAGCAGCTGGACTCTCAGGGCAAGGACCGCTCAGTGGCATAATTACCCATCCTCTGGGCCACACACAAGCTTCTCCAGCCCTGCTGACCTCATTTCACATGATTTACGGGCCTCCACCTTGATCGGTGTATGAACAACACTTGGGAAGGCCACTGAAGATACTGGTGCCGGGCCACACTGTGCTACCAATTATATATGGAAGTCAGAGGTGGTTCTGTCATCAGCTTTCTTCCATGCTGCCAGGGACTGAACCTCATGCTAGGCCCTCCAGCATCAGGTACGACACCAGCACACTGCCAAACTGGCAGACTCAGGCTCAAGGCCTGGTGTTCTGCTTGGTCCTTGAGATTTGTGGTTTTAGTATATCAGAAATAAAATTTTCAAAAGGAACTTCCTCTGGAGAGTCCCAAAGAAAAACTACTGGTCTAAAAAAAAAAGTGGCTAATTCAAAAATAAAAGGAAACAAATCAGGGAGACAGAAACTCATCTTGTTTGGCTCCCAGTGGAATACAAGGATGGCTAAGTGTCACATGAAAGGTGTACTTCCTACATGGTCCCCAACCTTCCTGGACCTTGGCAAATCACTGCAGACCCATCATCTTAGAAAGAGCCACACCCTCTTCACAGGAGACCTACCTAAATTACCTGTGGCATTCTTGAAGCATTCCAAGGCCTGGCCACACCTCTACCAACTGTCAGAGCACGTGAGGATCAGAATGGTAAACGCTTTCTAACCAGGTATAGCATGGAACACGGTGATCTAAAACCTCTTGCTTATCTGAAATCCAAATGTAACTGAGTGCCAAGTGTAACCTCTAGACTCCCGAAGTCTCGGGGGGCTCACAACTGGAACGTGAGCCAGGGAGGCAGTAGAAAGAGAGATCAGATTCTTGCCAAGCAAGGGAACTTCTGGAACATCCCATGGGTGGTGTGGCACTGGGACCCCTGGGCCTTCTAACCCAGAACAGAAAAAAACAAAAAAACCCAGAAACCTACTGTCACCACTACAAGAAACAGCAAACAGCAAACATGATCTTATGGAGAAGTTGACAAAGTTTTCTAAGTGTATTCTGTAAGAAGGCTGGATTTCGTCTGAGGTGTGTTACATGGAAGTCAGACCACATTCAGAAATCATTCTTCCAGAGGCCTATATAGCAAGCGTCCAGATCCACAGGGGCTTCCAAACCTGGTCATGTCCTCAGGGAGTCCACTCTTCCAGCCCTACAACTTGGGCCTAAAGCCTTCCTTCCCTGCCTGTTTCCCTGACAGATTCCTTCCTCTTCTGTGACACTGTGACTCTGGTCTCTGTGGCCTTCTCTGGAAACCCACATACAAGTGAAGCAGGTGGCCCATACAACTTCAAGTCTGAACTGCTCACCTGAGCGTAGGCCCCTCTTACCAGGACCTACATTCAGCTGGCCTCTGCATTCTGCCAGCGTGGCACCTGGACCAACCTCAAGCCATGGTTATCTTCCCATTCTTCCTCACAAGACTCCCTACCCAGCCCCCCCTTTTTCTACATCTTCCCAGACGCCAGGGAAGGAAACCCCGTATCCCAGATCAAGCCTTCCGGTCTTCCTGGTGTGGCTCATCCAGGCAGACCAGGCCCACGCACCACCTATGCAGCATGAGATGAATTCCATACACACGATTACAGGGAGTCTCAAAAGCCAAAGAAAGCACCATGACTGGACTGAAACTGACCGCAGCCCCGTCTCTGCCAAGTAGGCACACACCCCAGGGCACACACCCAGATCCCCTATTTACTTTCAACTGTGCCTCCTTTCTGTTCGCTAGCCTCCCCAGCATCCCTAAACCTTCCTTTTTACACAAGATGTGCTCAAGAAAACAAACTGAAGGGGAAACTTGAACCATACTCCTTTATAGGAGCTGGGGTAAGGAAGCCAACCAATCACAAGCCACAAGCCGTATAAAACTGAGATAAACCGGAACGTTCTGCGTACAGTACCTACTCCCAGATCACATTTTAACCCCCCAACCCCCAACATGGGTGTGTGTATGTGAATTCCCATCATGTATTCACAGAACGGAAGACTAAGGTTCCCCCAGTGTTCTCCACTGGACCTCCTGCCAGCAGTGTCGGCTCTCTACCTGGGGACCTGATTCAGATGGGTCTGAAAGCCAAGGCAAGGGTGCCAGTCCTGCAAACCCTTCCCTAGGCCTGTCCTCACCAAGGAGCATGGAACCCAGAGAGGTCACGTGTGATGATGCAGCCATGAAAACACACCTCTCTCCCAGGCAATCACTCCTTTTGGCCCCCAGTGCTAACACACACCTGCCTTGGGGCACCCTACCCTTCTTGGCCTTCCTTCCACCCCCAGCTGAATGCTGCTTGTATTTCCCATCTTCAGAACAAAGCAAAGCCAAACCAGAAAGGGGAGGTAGGCAAGCAAGACTGGGAGGGGCTCAGAAAACTACGATGGACTCAGCCCAAAGGCATGGACAGTGCACACTAACTGCTCTGTAAGCCCAGTCCACTGGACCTGCTTATCTGCACCCCAGGGGGCTAGCCCTCAGGGGTCTCTCCAATACCCCTTCCTCCTCTGAGCTTAAAAAGCAAAACAAAACAAAACAAAAAAACCCGGCTTGAAAGGTGGCCTGAAAGGTTGGCAAGGACACCAAATTCTGGAGAATGTAACAGTTTTGTCCCCACTCCAGTGGGGGAGGGGAGAGAGAACCCATCTCCTGAGAGTATCTTCTAACCCTTATCCCAGAGGTAGAATCATTTCATCAGTATCCTAAATGCAAGCTTCCAGGCCTTGCTGTTAACTCCTGAGAGTGTCTCTCCCACATCCAGTCCCCTCTGCCCCTCACAAAGGGGCTACAAAGTGCACACACAGCTCACCATGGGTTGTAACCCACAGCTATGGCCCCAAGTTCACTCCTTGCCCGTGTGTGCACAGCCTCCTGCACGTACGTACACCAGCACACACACAGAGGGTGCTCAGAGGTACAATCACAGAGTGCATGTGGGCGAAGCCTGCATCTTTCTTCGTCCTCAGGCAGGCCTGCCCCTAGGTCCCAGGTCCGACGGACGCTCTGCAGCCAGCCCTGACTCAGTGTTTAATCTCCAGGATGGAGGGGTTGTGGTCCAGTATAGCCAGGATAATCTTGTCCATGTACTGTCTCAGTCGGAAGTTGATCTCCTCCTGCTCCTTCAGGGCCTCCATTAGCTGAAGGGAATGAGAAAGGTGGGTCAGACGCTGAGCCAGTGACCAATGACAGAGGGGCCCAGATCGGCTGAGCATTTTAAGCAGGGATCAGAGCCTAAGGCAATTTCATTGACCCGGGAAGGGGCTAAAGTATGGGGAACTTTTCACAGACATTGGGAACACTGGCCAGATGCACTCACAGTCAGGGCTGGGGCTGCCAGCTTTTTCTCCACCGAGACCAGTGCCCTTCTCACTCTAGCCTTGCCTTATCTAGCCGCTCTCTCACAGAGACATTTAAGTGCAGCTAAACTGTTGCTCCAACCCCGTGGAGTTACCTGCTCTCCTTGAGGCCAGAGGAGTCAGGAACACAGAGGCTCAGTTTCACACTAAAACTCAACTGAGTGTTCTGGTAACTGATATAGAGAAGATGGGCCGTAGTGCTAGGAGCTGGGCTCCCTTCCTGCTGCCATGGGTGTGGCCTGTCATGTCTACGGGGAAGCACTGAAGCTGTGAGCTAAGAGACCAAGTAAACACGTGTGCAAAAGTAGATGCTTCGGGAATTCTGGTCTCCATCTGGGTTAAGTCCACTCTGACTTGAGCCCAGAGCTCCTGAGTTAGGAAAGCTAAGCCTCTCCCCCAGGCTGTCTCCTGCTCAGCTCTGATGTCACTGAGACAGTGGCAAATGGAGGACTATTAGGGCCAGGCCTCAGCCTGCCTTTGGGATCCCATGTAGTCTGGGATTCGTGGTACCAGCAGGTGGAAGCTGGGGCAGGACCCACAGAATGGAGACAAGTCACCATGGAGACAAATGTGAGTGTCCAAGAGAATGGAGAGGACAAGGCTACCTCATCTCGAGATGCTGTGTCGATTTCTGCAGCCAGAGACTGGGCTTTGGTCTGGGTTGCAAAGAGGTTCTTCGCCTCGTAGAGGCTGAGGCTCAGGATCTGCCCATTTAAATCATCATTCTGATCCCGCAGCTTGTGATTCTCCTGTGCCAACAGAACAAAGGTATCATGAACTCTGGAAAGCATCCAGAGCCCGCTGGCGCCCATGTCCCTGTGTCTGTGTCCTCAGCGGGAAGGGGAGTTACAGCCCTGCCTGGGAGAACCGAGGTGACAGAGGTCTTCCCTCTCTAGGGTCCTGTAGGGAGCTCTGCCCACCAGCAGCTCAGCATGCAGCCCTGACCTGACACAGGGGAGGTGCTATTCTGGATTCTCTGTGCAGAAAGGGAGGGCTGGTTTCCTGGCTCGTCCTGCAGCCATGTTCTGGACCCTGCTTAGTGGGAGCTGCTTCAAGACACCCTTGCCCCAGAAGGCAGGTGACACTATAGCTCCGCAGCTGCCCCTCAGACTCTTACCTCTAGCTTATCCCAGGAACCTGGGAGCCCCTGGGCAGGTGACAGGCTAGCGGTACTGGAGGAGACAGCCACTAAGACTTTTGCCTGGGTGGATGAACTCAGGTGTGGTCCATGCCCAACTGAGTTTGGACTTCACTCCCTTCTTGAGCCACTGCCCCCTCCTGATCCCACGCTAACACAGGCTGCAGCATCAGGAATGATGGGACACCATGAGAAGCAGAATCTTAAAGACTTAGGCCCTATCTGACTGAGGTCCCAACCCAGCCAGGCAGCATCTGCAGCCTGAGCATGGTTCTCTCATTCTAACACCCAGAACAGGACAGGGGCCTGAGAGTGCAAGAACCACTGGCCGCAACCAGAGGTAAGCTGCTTGCCTGAGTGGGGGATGGGATGATGGGCCTTGGCGATCAGGTAGCTGAGAAGAGACAGGAGAGGTGGCAGGAGGCAGACTGGGGCTCGTGGCTCCCCCCTTCTAAACAGAGGCCAGAATGGCTGACCCACCCGCCTTCAAAGCCACTGGACATGGCTCTGGGGCCTACCTGCTTCAGACGCTTGACCTCATGTTCAAGTTCCACCTCCCGGGCTCTGGCGTTGAACTCGCCAAGGCCAGAGGAGCTGCGGCCCCTACCTGGCCGCTCGCAGTCCAGCTTGTACATCTGTAGGTGCTCCAGCTCTCTCCGCAAGTCCTCAATGAGCTGTGTGGGAGAGAAGCCTGTTGGCTGCAGCAGTGATGCTGAGAGGAGACCCGGGGGCCCTGGCCTGTGACTCACCTCCTGTGTCGCCTCCCGCTCCTTCTGGAACTCCAGGCGGTTCTGCCGCAGCTTGTCCATCATGCGCTTGTAAAGGTCCATCTCGTCCTTCAGTCGCAGGCTGGTGTCCTCCAGCCGGTCAGACATGCGCTGCCGCTCCTAGGACAAGGCAGACACAGTCAGGGCAAGCATCCTGAGAGGGCCCTCGCACTCTGCAGGACCTTAGTGTGGCAAATGGACAGGCAGACAGACACCTTGGGGACATCCTAGAAACATAGCAGGAAACGTCCCAGGCCCCTGATGTCCTTCAGTAGTGTCAGACAGAGATTGAAAAGCAGCTGTCTGTCCAAACAGGAGCTAAGCTCACCCTCTTCAAGAAGAGAATTCTACAATGTAAGGCATTTACAGTATATAAGACAGGCTAGGGGGCTAGAGAGATGGCTCAGCTGTTAAGAGCACTGACTGTTCTTATGAAGGTCCTGAATTCAAATCCCAGCAACCACATGGTGGCTCACAACCATCTGTAATGACATCTGATGCCCTCTACTGGTGTGTCTGAAGACAGCTACAGTGTACTTACATATAAATAATAAATAAATCTTTTTTTTTTTTTTAAAAAGACAGGCTAAATTTTCACTGTAGAAAACTGAAATTTTGTAAATTCAGAAACGAAAGTCATTCACTTTTCCTTCCTATTTAATAAACTTGCTTTTGTTTATCTTTAAGACAAAACTCTCATGTGCCCTAGGATGGCCTGCTCAAAGTTCATGATGTAGCAGAGGATGACCCTCTTTTCTCTGCAGCCTGCGTGCTGGGATCACGTACCCTGGTACATCTTCTCTGTAGGGAAATACGTCAGTGCTCCTGTGACTGCCATCCAGCCCTGACTGCCACCACTTTGTGAACCCAGATCTTGCTGGGACCTGCGGCTCACCTCGTCCAGCTTCTCGGTCTGTGACTTGAGTCGAGCCACTGTCGTTCTCAGATCTGTGTTCTCTTCCTCCAACTGCTGCACCCTGGGAAAGAAAGATGGCATGGCTCAGAGACTCTGGAGTAGAAACGGCCTTAGAGACGAGGCATCTGGCAACCAGACTCCGCTTCCAGGAGAAAGAAAGAAACTACCACCTGAGAGAAAATGGAGACAAGAAAGAAACAACTACCACCTGAGAGAAAATGGAGGCAAGAAAGAAACAACTACCACCTGAGAGAAAATGGAGACAAGAAAGAAACAACTACCACCTGAGAGAAAATGGAGACAAGAAAGAAACTACCACCTGAGAGAAAATGGAGGCAAGAAAGAAACAACTACCACCTGAGAGAAAATGGAGACAAGAAAGAAACTACCACCTGAGAGAAAATGGAGGCAAGAAAGAAACTACCACCTGAGAGAAAATGGAGACAAGAAAGAAACTACCACCTGAGAGAAAATGGAGACAAGAAAGAAACTACCACCTGAGAGAAAATGGAGACAAGAAAGAAACTACCACCTGAGAGAAAATGGAGACAAGAAAGAAACAACTACCACCTGAGAGAAAATGGAGGCAAGAAAGAAACAACTACCACCTGAGAGAAAATGGAGGCAAGAAAGAAACAACTACCACCTGAGAGAAAATGGAGGCAAGAAAGAAACTACCACCTGAGAGAAAATGGAGGCAAGAAAGAAACAACTACCACCTGAGAGAAAATGGAGACAAGAAAGAAACAACTACCACCTGAGAGAAAATGGAGACAAGAAAGAAACTACCACTTGAGAGAAAATGGAGGCAAGAAAGAAACTACCACCTGAGAGAAAATGGAGACAAGAAAGAAACAACTACCACCTGAGAGAAAATGGAGACAAGAAAGAAACAACTACCACCTGAGAGAAAATGGAGACAAGAAAGAAACTACCACCTGAGAGAAAATGGAGACAAGAAAGAAACAACTACCACCTGAGAGAAAATGGAGACAAGAAAGAAACAACTACCACCTGAGAGAAAATGGAGACAAGAAAGAAACTACCACCTGAGAGAAAATGGAGACAAGAAAGAAACTACCACCTGAGAGAAAATGGAGGCAAGAATAAGAAAATGTCCCACAGGATAACTCAGGTCCAGCGTCCCTGATCCAAAAATCCCAAATGTTCCTAAATCTAAGGCTTTTTGAGCACTAACATGATACCACAAGCCAAAATCCTGTATACCATGAAATGGCTTCAGGTGCGAAATCATTAGTGCCTTTAATTCTGGCACTCGGGATACAGAGGCAAGAAGATCTCTGGTGAGCTGGAGGACAGCATAGTTTACATAGTGAGTTCCAGGGTGGCCAGAGTAACATGAGACAGTCTCAAAAATATGTATGTATGTATGTATGTATGTATGTATGTATGTATGTATGTGTGTGTGTGTATATATATATATATACACACAGAAATATATATATATTTCTATGTATATGTATGTATGTATATATGTATATGTGTGTATATATGTGTGTGTGTATTTATATATATATGTATATATATATATATATGTATGTATGTATAAATAAACTACTCTCAGTCCATAAGTTACTTTTTAACTGTGTGAGTTCAGTGTGTTGTACATGTACCTAGGGGCAGAGGGGGTAGTGTACATGTGTCACACTGAAAATGAGTTTGACCTTATTTGAGACAGAATCTTTTATTAGTTTGCCAGACCAGCTGACCCTCCAACTTCTGGGGGTTCTCCTATCTCTGCAGCAGAACATTGAGGTTACAGTACACACTGCTGTGTTTGGTTTTATGTACGTTCTGGAGACATGAATTCTGTATGGCACTTTACCCACTGAGCCATCCCCCTGGCACCATCAGCTATTTTAAAAACAAAGAAGCCAGGCTTGATTGTGTATGGCTTTAATCCCAGTACTCAGAGGCAGAGGCAGGCGGGCCTCTAAGTCTGAACCTAGCTGGTCTACAGAATGAGTTCTAGGACATCCAGAGAGACCCTGTCTTGAAAAAAGAATGGGAGGGAGGGAGGGAGGAAAAGAAAGAGGAATGTCATGTTTAGACAGGATCCTATCTCCAAGATGTATGTATACATAAATATATATTTCAAAAATCTAAAAATTTCTGAAAGCTGGCCTTCAACATGCACACATGTGAACACACATGTACATACACAAAATCCTTCATGAAACACCGAGGAAGGCCACTTCTTGGAGGAGGAGGAGGAGGAGGAGGAGCAGCAGCAGCAGCAGCATAGTCCTAAGTATGGTAAGCACAGGGCTCTCCTGTTAGCATCTGTAGTCTTAAGGCTATGCCCATATCTGCTTTCTATTCTCCATCCCTAGCCCTCATCTGGAATTCGAAATGCTCACGGCAGCTTCTCTGATCGGAGGCAATGATCCTCTACGGAGTGATTCCAGACAGCTGCCCTACAGTGACCCAGTGGCACTCAGATGGTTTTATAGGCAGGTGAGATGGCTACAGAACGTACAGAACCACACCTGACTCTGGCAGTGCCCTCGCCCCAGCTACTGCCTCCTCTTTCTGGAGAGGCTTTTCTCGACCTTAATGAGGCCTTGGGTACCCTAGGGAGGCCTCCAGACAAGGGCCAGGGAGGAGTCTGGACCTCCGTGCTAAGTGGTGTGAAGCTGGCTAAGGAAGTGAGGAGGGAGTATGCCAATGATGGGAAGTACTGTCCATGGCTGCACACGAACCGCCCCAGGAGCTGTGGGAAGGGCAGCAGGTAAGATTATCCTCAGAGCCTGACCTTCTGTGCTCCTGCTTCAGGCCCTGCTCCCTGCCCTCTCTCCTCTACCTCTCTGTTCCCAGCCACCTCTCTTGAGCCTTTAAACACACCATTTAAAACAGGAGTGTTTAACGTGAGCAGCCACTTAGGACTCCAGCCCCAGAGCCATATGCAAATAACAGCCTCGAAAGCCGTGGTTCTCAATCTGGGGGTCCCTTATCAGAGAGCCTGCATATCTGACATTTATATTACAATTCTTCATAGTAGTAAAATTATAGTTATGAAATAGCAAACAAAATAATAACTTTATGGTTGGAGGTCACCACAATATGAGGCACTGTAGTGGAGAGTCCACAGCCTTAGGAAGGTTGAGAAGGTGTTGGGAAAGGTGGGGAGTCTCAGGCACATGAGTTGGGAGGTCTCCTCACCAATCTCTGCTTAAACACCCAGGCCAGGGAATACCAGGACAGTGCCTGTCCCTCCAGGGGCCCCACCACGCCCAGCCAGTGACAAGACCACAAAGCACATGATGCATGGTGTGGGGCAGGCAGAGAAGGGGATAGAGGAGGTTACACAGCAGACAGAAACACTGTGACCAGGGCCGGTGCTGTTCTTCCAGTCTCTGACTTGAGTTCTAGCAAGGAATGTATGCAGGAGGCCACAGGCTCAGCTTACCCACACTCAAATTCAGGGGATGAGCTGACAGCAGGGGGCGCTCCAGGCCTAGCTATGAGACCCAGCCTTCTGACCCTCCTCTGTGGCTTCCTCTGCCCAAGCACCATGGCTACCACGAACTTTCACTCTGCCTACTCCCTGAAGAACTGGCCGGTGCCATTTTATAGTATCTGAAGTAGAAATGCTAGGACGACTGGCTCAGCTTTACTGGAAACCCTCGGGCGCAGAGGGGCGGGGGCTGCAGGCATGAGGCCTGGTGCTCCCCTGGTGCCCACCTGGTGTTGAGCAGCTCCAGCTCTGTGCTCTTCTCCCGCTCCAGCTTGCAGTAGACCTCACGGTGTCGCCGGGCCTCCTCCTCCAGCGCCTGCTCCGCTGTGGTCTCCTGATCCTTCACCATCTCCTCCAGCTCGTGCACCCTGAGGTGGGGCGCAGACACGTTCAGTCGGGGCACACTCTCCATCTCCCATCCAACAAGGGCCTGAGCCCTGTCAAGGCCCCCAGCACACTCACTGTGACCGTGGTGTGTTCCCACCCTACGGGCCCTGAGCTTAGCTGACAGGTGAATTAGGGACACTGTGACATCTAACAAGAAGTGTGTCAGTCACACTCCAGGGAGAAGCAGAGCTAGAGAAGAAGCTCCAGAGGGGAGAGAGGCCACACGGAAGATGGTGAAGTCAGCAGGCTTGGCCACAGCTACACTAATGGCTTCCAAGTCTTACCCTCTCTTTTCTACGGACTTCCTGACCAGAGCCACTCCAATTACTTAGGTCCATCCTGGCAAATGGCCATAAGAAATCCAGAGCCAGGAAGAGGTCAGGCCCCTCTGGAGTGATAACCCAATGCTGACTACTGGAAGCCTACAGTTAGTTGTCCAACAGTTCACATCAGGCTGGGCTGGGGCATACAAAAAGGCCATGTGGGGACCCAGCATGTGGGGACCAGACCCAGCACAGAGAAGTCTACCAAGTTTCTTGCATCTGGGAGGCCAGGCAGCATGGGAGGCATCCTTCCCAGTCTCCTGCTATCTGTCCTTCCCAGTCTCCCTGCTATCTGTCCTTCCCAGTCTCCCTACTGTCCATCCATTCCATCACCACCTGGCCACACACAGCGCCTCCTGGGCCCTCCTGCCTTCCACTCCCTGCCACAGGGGCATGTCCCCAGGAAGGGGGAGGTCAGGCCCTAGCACTCTAAGCCAGTGGCTCTCAACCTTCCTAATACCTCCCCCTCCCCGACCCCCTACACCCATAAAATTATTTTACACTTTATAAGTGTAATTCTGCTACTGTTGTAAATTGTAAGTATCTGATATACAAGATATCTGACATGAAATCCCTGCAGGGGTTGTAGCCCACAGGTTGAGAACAGCTGTTCTCACTTGGTAGGAGTCACAAGCCCTGGGGCTATACACCCAGGGGAGTTATCTAGCAGGTCTGGAATCTAGATCAAGTGGCTCAGAGCCGGAGAGACTGGGGACCCAACTCTGCGCTCCCCGGGGCCACCGTGCCCCTGACCTGTGCACCAGCTGCATGTTCTCTTGCTTCAGCTTGCTCTTCAGGCCCCCGCTCGTCAGGCTGTCATTCTCCAGCTCTGTTACCTTTTTTTCCAGGAAGCTCACCTGCAGCATGGAGGGTGGGGTGGGGTACAACAGGCTTTTGAAGCCACGGAACCGAGAATCTAGAAAAGCCCACAACAAGGATCTCCAAATGACTATGCAAAAAAGAGCACTCGTATTTTGAGAGGAAGGGAGGGCCACGTGATTAGAGCCCCTCTTGCCCTGAACTCCTAGGTGGGCATAGGGTTCAAGTCCCCAGAGAGCAGCCCGGAGCAGGTCCCCCACATCCCAGGAACATGCAGACAGTCCCAGGGCCCACCTTCTCCGTGATGTCATTGTCACAGGAGTCGATGCTGTCTCGGAACAGGTCCTCGGTGCTGCCATTACTGCTGCTGAAGTTACTGTTGTGCATGAGCTGCCTGTGGGGGTGGAGGGCACCTGCCTGCCATGTCTGCCACAGCCTGGGGCCCCAACTCAGGCTACGGGCTAGGTGAGTTTTCGGTACAGGGGCTGCCAGAAAAGAGGTCACAGGAGGAATACTCCACAGGACCACCTGACCTTCCCACCCAAATGACTTCTACTCTAAGGATGGTAGACAGGGCCGTTCCCCAAGCCCGGTCCTGAGTGGAAGGGTAACACAAACAGCCATGGGCACACTAGAAGGCCCACTAAGGTTGACAAAGTGAGGATCTGAAGATGCTGACCCTACCAAGTGGGGACAGGGTGGCAAGGGCATGGAAAGGGGCTGCTCCGCCCCTCTGCTGTCTCTGAGTGGTAAGCACTCAGCTCTTTGTCTCCCAAGAGGGTCTTACCGTCCAAAGGCTGTGCTTGAGATCTTCCTGTTGGGGCTGGAGAGAGAGAGAAGGGGGACACAGTCACTGAACAGAGGGTCATGAGTACACTTCCACACACTGCCCACTGCACGACACTCGGGTATGATGGGCTGAAGGGACATCACTCATCACACCTCACTCAGTGAGGTGCTGCAGGAAACGCCCCAGGGGCAGCTCTGCGGGGACGCAGTACCTGACCTTGTGCTGCGGGTCCCGCCTGGCCCTGCCCCTCTGGCTGCGGCCTCACCTGTTGGCCTTCAGGTTCTTCAGCCGGGCCTCCAGGTCGTTCAGCAGGTTGATCTTCTTGCAGCACTGAGAGCAGTACACGTCCAGCAGCTCGCTGTTGTAGGCGTGTCGCATCTTCCTTGGGGTCTGTCCCGCACTGGAAGGGGGGGGGAGGCAGGGAGGTCACTCTCTGTGCTACTGACAGGCTGTGCCCTGCCCCACCTCACTGAGCTTGTTCAACTTAGTTCCCCGAGGCTCTTATTTCTGTTTTGTGGCAGAGGAATGGAAATAAACCAGAGCATCCTTTCCCTTGGCTGCCAGAGATAGAGGTGTAAGTGTGCGTGCGTGCGTGTGTGATGCATGTGCGTGTGTGTGTGTGTGTGTGTGTGTGTGTGTGAGAGAGAGAGAGAGTGTGCGTGTGTGTGTGCGTGTGTGCTACCAATTAGCAGATAGGGCATACTGAGAGTTAATGTCATAGGAAAGAATGACTCCGGCAGGCAGGAAGGAGCCACAGAAGGTCACTTGAAAGGTCCTTAGAACACTGAGGTTCTAGGAGGCAAGATGACATAGACATTCCCTCACAGGGGTCTGCAGACTCCCAGGCCAATTAACTGTTTCTTCTCCAAAATAAAAGGCTTCCCTTTTATTATGTGGCCCACACCCACCCCCGCCCCAACCAGATGTAAGACGGTGGCACCCTGCCTGCCAAAAGAGCCTGGCAGTAGCCCTGGACAGAGGAAGGATGTTCTTTGCCTGTCTGGGACAAGGCTAGACTGGTTCTGACATTTTCCATGGACTGCAAATGCCACCCAGAGTAAGGGAGCACCTGGAAGACACTGAAGATCCCAGATCTGAGTAGACATTGGTTCTGGTCTCATCGTCGGGGCAAGGGCTGCTGGGAGCACAGTCCACGTCATCCCCCTCGCCATAGTCTTCAAATTGTTCCTCGTTGCTGATAAGAGAGGCGGTGGAGTGAGTGGAAAGGTCTGATGTGGTCACGGATGGAGTGAGGACGAGGCACCTAGGGCCATAAGCACCCAATTAGTGGAGGGCTGAGGGCGTGACCCGCACGCAGTGTCTGGGGGGAACCAGCCTGGCCCAACAGATCACAGATGCCTGGATAAACCTGACCCTTTTGGGGACCCCGTCCTAAGGAGAACATCCCACATAGAAATGTCTCCATAAGAGATGAGTAGATTGTGCCATCCCCAGACAGTGAAACACTGCTTATTTCTTAATGGCTTAGCAACAGAGAGATTAAAATTACACTATAATTATAGTTACTGTATTAGAATATGCATCAGTAAAGCAGTTATTAAATTATAGAGTATCAAATGATTGTTGAAAGACTCATAAGCATTGGTAACAAGGCAGAGAAATACATATCAATGATAAGTTAGATATAAGCTTTGACAGTGATTAATACATTTATTCTGGGACAGTGTCATACTATGTTGGCAGCAATAGCGCACACCTTTAATCCTGGCACTCAGGAGGCAGAGGAAGGTCTATCTATAAATTCAAGGCCAGCCTGTACTATATAGATTATTCCAAGTCAGCCAGGGCTATACAAGACCCCATGTTTAGAAAAGTGAAAGGGGAAGGGAAGGGAGAAGCAGAGAGCACATGAGAGTAACATGGCCATGGGACTTGGGTTAAGGGTTATTTCCTCTCATTCTCACTTTCCTCATCTTTTCCAATCTTTAATTATCCCTTAATTTTTCAAAATTTATTATTATTATTATTATTATTATTATTATTATTATTATTATTAGTGCATGTGGGCACATGTACACTCCTGCCACCATCCCATGTCCATGAGTTCTGGGGCTCAGGCTCGGGGCACCTGGCAAACACCTTTACCCACTGAGCCAGCTTTCTAGCCCTCTTTATCTTTTATCATGACAAGTAACACAGGTGAGAACCAGCCCCCAATTTATAAAGTGGCATGTCTAGTCCAAAGATGCCTAATTCTAAAGAATTATCTACAGATGTCAGAGACCCCACACTCTAGGGCATCTCATGGACCACCCGTGGGAAACATGAGGGCCTGGTTGGGGCTGACTACAACCTGAGAGCAAAGAGACCTTCAGCTAGTAGCCTGCCTGCATCCATCTTCCCCGAGGCAGTCACAGCAAATTCTCTGCTCACCCGCAGACCATGACTCCCCAAGCCCAGGGAGTCTACACTCACAATGGGAAACGTTTAATGGAGGGTGGGGATGTGGGGAGGACAGATGAACACCTGGTTAGTTCTGTCCCTGGGGAACCCCAGCTTCTGTGTAAGGACCACAGACAGCCCTGCTGGCAGGCGCTAAGGAGTCCCCTGGCACTCAATCTGCATTTTATTTATTCACACTTTGTCCCCCCTGGGGGGGGGTCACTTGTACTTCAAGCTGAATGGCTCTCAACACTCCCTTTCCTCTTATAAATGTGAGTGAAACTTCACTGTGGCTGGGAAGAGAATACATTGCTGTTAGGGTTGGGGGATACCTGGGAGATACCTAAGGAGGAGGGGAGGGGTTGGGGGAGGGACTCTGTGAAGGGGGACCAGGAGGCAGAATTGTGTTTAAGATATAAGTAAATAAATTTACAAAAGAGGAGCTGAGCTCAGTCCCAGCACCCACAAATGTCCCTACAAACTCACAAACACCCTCTCTGAGCCTCCACATAACCCAGCATGCACACCCACTCCGGCACACACAATTCAAAATACATATAAATGAGTCTTAGACACTCAGGCTGGAGAGCTGTGTCCGTGGTTAAGAGCACTTGCTGATCTGGCCGAGCACTCAGGTTTAGTTCCTAGCACCCATATGGGCAGGTAGCTCACAACCATCCATAATTCCAGTTCCAGAGGATCCGACACCCTCTTCTGCCATCTGTGAGTAACAGGTACACATGTGGTGAATGCCCACATATACATGCAGGCAAAACACTCATACATATAAAAATACATCTAACAATAAGTCAGATGTAGCACACGCGCACACACATACACCTTTAATCTCAGTACTGGGGAGCCAGAGGCAGGTGGATCTCTGATTCAGGCTGGCCTGGTCTACACAGCAAGTTCTAGGCCCATCAGAAATACACACTGAGCCCGTCTTCCCTGCCTCAGCAGGCTGACTTCTGCACGGGGCTTATAATTCCAGCATTATCCCTACTATCCAGACACCTGGGGAAGCAACACGCGAGTTCTGATCCTATAAGGTGTCACGGGTACTTTCTAGCTCCGGGGCCACGTGCCAATTGGGTATACTCACTTGTCCTCTGGCAGGAACAGGCCCCCCAGCTCAGGCTCCTTCTCCTCGCCACAACTCCTGACAGAGCCCTCCGGACCTTGGCTGCTCTCCATGGGGCTGTCCATGTCTAACTCCTGGGGTCCCTCAGGTAGGGCCAATGTCATCGCTTCCTCTTCGTCTTCCTGGAAGAAGTCGGGTTCCCTGGGGAGGAGCTCGCCATCAGTAGAGCCAGAGAAGTCGCTGCCCTGGAAAGTCAGAAGGGCAGAATAAGTAGGGTTGGCTCCTGAAACTCAGTACTCACCGGTCTACAAGTGCATCTGCAGGGACTGGGGGTGGGGTGGGGTTGTTAGCAGCAAGGGGCTCTCATGGTGGCTGAGTCTCGAGAGCTCAGTAAGGGTTCTGTCTCCCAGGCAGAGCCACCCATAGAAAAGGGCTACAACTAGATCAACTACCTTGAGGACTGGGCGGCTATGCTAGAGCCCTCATCACAGTCTGCACAGGAAGCCGCATATGTTCATGACGGCTTCTTGGCTGTACTGACTGAGGACCCGCCCTAGCCAACTGTCAGGGACAACCCTGACCTCACACAAGGAACCTGAGGCACAATGGTGCAGGGAAGTCCGCACAGCTAGGGTGCACCCTCCAAGACCCTGTACAGCCACAACACCTCAGGGCAAAAAAGAAAATAGTAATAATAATATATCTATTTGTCTGTCTGTCTGTCTGTCTGTCTGTCTTTCTTCCTTAAGCCACGTTGCCAGCTGTTATGTAACACTTTACTCAAAATTGAAACATCTTATCTCCCAGGTAACCCCCCTGAAGACAGAAAGTAAACTCAAAACAGTTTCAGGAACTCCCAGAAACTGACCAGATTCTCTTGGCCCCTCCCTCCCAAGACAGACTGCTGAGAGTCACAGCCAAGTTCAAACAGGTGGAGACCAGTCAAACAGCTTGAAAGAAAAAGAGATAGCCCAACTGCCTGGAGAAGGCTTAGGCTAGCTGAGGCACCTGGAAAGGACACTCTGCAGCCTCCTGGGCTGCCCGGAAGCTGTGTGGTACGGTATGCTCCAGGTTCCCACATTTTGTGAGTAGTATCCTGGGGTGGACTTTGGTATTATTCCACTAACAACCCCGAGAAAGTTCATGGATTCACTAGATGGACTTTGCTGGTACCTGTATCCATACTTTGGTCTGTTGTGGGCTATCCGGAGTAAGCAGCCAAGAAAAGGCTATGAGACACCACCAGCCAGGATCTCTCACTCCTGGGCCTGAGATGCTCCAATGCCTTAAATGATGCTGATGTGCAAGGAGGTTTGCTGTACCTCTTAATGACATCATCTTATAGACGAGTTCAGGTCTGGCTTATTTAACCTAATGTAAGTAGTTGGCTCAGCAAACCGTTCCCATGGTACTTGGCTTTTGAGAGGGCAGGCACTCCCAGTGGCTCTGCTTCCAAGCCGATGGTATACTCTATGTCTAGGGCTACCTGAGAACTGCACTGTAGGTGTTTCCTTCATCTCCCCAGGCTGCCAGGGAGTCAGAAGCCTCACAAAAGTGTCCACAAGAAGAGGTTGCAGGACGCCAGAAGCCACCTGGAGCTGGGATAAGCCTATGCCCTGCGAAACCTGGGGGCTCTGAAGAGAAGATGATTCACAAACATGGTTCCCTGCCTGCACCAGCACTCAGCGGAACCCAGATGGACCAATGAAATCAGCACAGGCAATCCCAAAGGCGGAGATCAGGGGGTGAGCCATCCAAGTCTTCCTCACACTCCAAGGGTCAAACCCACACACGGCTCCGAAGTCACTGAGCTACATACTCTCAGCTCACACAACGCTCACCTGAAACACAGGAACTAATGCGACAGAGCAGCCACTGACTACCAAGAATTCACATGTCCTACTTCTGTTTGGGGACAATTCTCCAGGATGGTCGTCTTTGTTCCCATTTTACTGATAGGGAAACAGGAGCTCAGAGAGTAACCTGCCAGTGTTCTGGTAGGCTGGGCAGAAGGTCTGCCTGCTTCTGCCTGCCACACACTCCGTTCCCTTTGTCACGGCTCCCCTCGAAGCTCACTAGTTTCCAGAGTTGGGTGTGATAAGGTGAGTCACTCTCTAGAGACTCGATGTTGGTGATGATGCCCAGGTTCTTCTCCTAAGGCAACAGTCCTCGTGCACACGCCACCCCTGCGGGAGATGCTGCTCAGCACAGAAACACCCAGGGGAAAGTGAGGGGTGGCTTGTCCCTCAAGGGAGCAGCTTGAGTCCTCTACGCCATCTCCCACGACGAGACCTGCCAATGTCACCTGATCAGACAGGCAGGCCAGGCTGGCATGAGACGAGCGGTGGGGACTGCCACCATCAGCCATCCAGCTGCAGGCAGGAGCTGCATCCGACCTCACTCCGTCCCAGGACGAGTCCCTTTACCCTTTCTAGATCACAGGCCTTGCCTAGGAGCCATGACCCACAATCCACTGCACAACAGTGCTCACCCAGTCCTTCACCCAGCGTCCCACAGCAGTATAGTGACACTACAAGCCACATATGCTCCTGGCAGGGTGGAAAGTGTCTCAAGGGGACTATCTTAGTCACAGGAAGGACAGAAGAAAAGCCAAAAACACCCTTCCTATCCCAAGACCAGATGAACCCTCCTTCCTGGTAGACTTTTGAGCAGAGGATTCATCTGCCCTTCACCTCTGACCTCTGACCTCTGACCATCTCTCACCCAAGAGTGCCAGAGGTGTACAGGGCTCTGATGCCCACTCCTGTCCCATCGAATGCAGATGAGGCTTAAAGCAGGCAAGTGGCTGCTGAAGCTGCCCAGCTGATGGAGGACCCTGAAGCCAGGCTCAGGCTGCCAAGAGTAACGTGCCACCCGCCCCCAGCTGTGTCCGCAGGTGCATGCCCACATTAACATTTTCTTTTAAAATTAACCTCTCCTTTTATTAACACCTTTTCATTCAACCCACAATTGTTTGCCTAAGGCAAGTGGAAATTTTAATTATAACTTCAAAATCATTTCCTGCAGCTTCCCCCCCAAATTAAAGCAGCATAAGGCAGGCAGTAAAAGAAGTGAGCAGGATGGCACAGGCCCTGCGCCGGTCCCAAAGCAGCCCTCCTCCTCGGTCTGCTCCCTCCTGCAAGGCCAGGCCTCTGTGGAACGGTGAGCGAAGTGCCGGGTCAGCAGCTCTCACCCCACACACCTCAGGAAGGGAGGCAGTTCTTGGGGGTACAGAAGAGGCCTCTGACCCCCACCATGTACCCCCCAGGCATGGAGAGCTAAGTCACACAAGGACCCTGTCAGAGCTGGTGATGTTCTCTATGATTCTCAAGTTGCACGGGGAAGGGAGACACGAGCAAGGGAGACACCCCCCCCCCCAGCAATAAAATCACCCTCCCGGGGGTCTAGGTGGCTCTGCTCTGTGCCATCCCCCAGCTATGCCTGCTCAGGCCAGAACCCCAAACAGAACCTGTGTCACGTGGGTTAGGGCACTGGAGAGCTTTGGGGACTGCGTAGGAGCTGATGATGAACCTCCGGGGGATGCCATGCAAACTCTACTCAGGCTGACGCAAGATGCAGGACTCTGTGCTGAACAAATGCAGGAGGCCCTGGCTGGTCAAGAGTCTCTCCCTAAAGTGCGATGTGTGATGAGATGAGGGGCAGCATCGTCATCACCCCACCTGATCACCATGCCGGTTGGAGCACATGTCTACACCCTGCATATCCCGTGGTGCCCAGGAACTGTCCTGAGAGCCGGTAGAGCAGGAAACTGGTACCCGAGGAGGTTGACTTTCTACTGAGAAATATGGATGCTCAGAGCAGTTTCTGAGTTTCTAGCTTCCAGAACTCTTCTTTCTTGTCCTGATCACCACCAGTGGTGTGTGTGTGTTTGTGTATCTTCGCGCACAGGGAGAAGGGAGGGTCATCACGCAGTTGCCCTGGCATTGAGTACACAGGTCCAAGCCGGGAGCTTACAGAGGCCTCCTCAGAGTCTGCACAGAGAGGCTACGGCTGGTCTTTCAGGAAGCTTCAGGAAGGCAGTATCCTCAACAGGCAGTATGGCTCTCTGTGGCCCCATCTAGCCTCCCAGGGCTCTGTCCCTGAGGGTGCAGAGGTGAGCCCTACATACAGAGTTCCTGTCCTTCTGGGCCACAGGGACTATACTCCCATGAGCCACCCTGGCTTGCTTGTGTCCAAACTCAGGGACACCTTCTTCCCCAACCTTGGGGTCCACGGAGTGATGGAAGATATAGTAGATGCAGTGTGCCCCTGTGTAAACCCAGGGGACCTCTGTGGCTAGGACTGCTGGAGGGCACAGCTCTGGAGCCTGGCAGTTAGTCCTGGTAGACTCAGCTGCTCATTAAGTCCTATGTTCCTGGACAAGACTCTACCTCCACAAGGCCCTGGGATTTCCCCTAGAGAGCCGGGACTGTCATTTTTGCCTGAGAGGCTGCATGACAAGTACCAGCTGGCAGCTAGGAAAGCTTAAAGAAGTCAGGCCAGGCATGGGGAGAGGCTGGGGGCTGTCAGGCCTGGCGTGGAGAGAGCCTGGAAGCTGTCTGCTCAGAGACCAGGTTGTCTCACCTGCCATAGGTCCTTGGCTGGTCAGCTAGCAAGAGCCTGACAGATATATATGGTTGGGCCTGGGGACTAATTCCAAGGACAGGGATTACTGGAGACAGTACTGAGCCCAAGTCCCAGGAAATAGGACCCAGCTACATCCCCGGAGTGCCCCCACCTCCATGTTTCCACTTAGTCCTCTCATCTAGGGATGAACAGAGCTGGCTCTAACTGGAAGTGGTTGCCAGAAGGCACACAGGCTGCCCAGGCAGCCCCTCTTCAGTCTCTCTAAGAGCTGGGTTCCCCCGTCAGAAGGTCCCACAATCACCCTTTCCTCTGTAAGAAGTTAGAAAGGGCTGAATTCAAGGGCTGCTGAAAAGACCCAGTATCAGTACACGTGCTGGGCTGTCCAAGCCTCAGAGAGGCTCACAATGGCCCACTGTCCCCGCTGTGCAGGCAGGAGGTACAGCAGGACCCAAACCAAACAGCTTCATTTGGTGTTTACCCTCATCCACCTAAGGGGGGTGGGGGTGGCAGAGGGGGAATCTCAAGGTCACACACCCTAGGTTTCCTGGCAGCGAAACAAAGATGAACAGAGAACACAGACGATACAGAGTGGCTACGTATTTCCATTCCCTACAAGGGCAGAGAGGGTGAAGTGGTGGCCACAGGGAGGTCTACATCCTGAGCCTCAGCAGCTAGCATTCCAGGAGCACATGACTGAGCATGGCCTGAATCAAACTGCACTGGGCCACAGGACCTGGACGACCATCCAAGGAGCATCTAAGGCAGTGTTTCTCAGTCCTCCTGATGCTGCCACCGTTTAATACGCAGTTCCTCATGCTGTAGCAACCCCCGTCCATAAGGCGATTTTCATTGCTACTTCAAACTGTAATCTTGCTACTGTTACGGATCAAAATGCAAGCATCTGTCATTTCTGATGGCCTTACGTGGCCCCCGTGGAAGGGTCGTTTAGAAACCCAGGAGGTTGCGACCCACAGCTTGAGAACCACTCACTGACTCACTGATCTAAGAGTTTGTTGTGGCCGCTGTCCAGCGGCGTGACTGCTGGATGAGGTGTTTCATCTCTGAGCATCCGAGATGCATACACGTGACCAGGATTGTCAGAGGATCTAATTAAGGACAATGGCTCACTGTCTGAGGACCCTGAAAACATGACAAAGAGATGGTGGGCGTTGGGGACATGATCTAGAGTGGGTTCCAGTCACACTCCACCACATATGAGCACTGTGGCCTGTAGGTCACTGAACTACCCTACCCAGTGCCTCAGTTCCCTCACCTCCACAGCTGAGCTAATCATAACTTGAGTTCAGTGAACTGGCAACTGTTCTAAGTAATTGTTCTTAGAATGTATGGGAAGGGCTTTGTGAGCTATTACTGTCATTAGTAGTTAAAGGATGGCCTCCAGGGGCACACCTGAGCATTCCGAATTCTATCCAAGCCCGGGGAGGCTTTCCCTCTGACTGACCCCTCGGTGATACACTGGGGTGGACAGAGAGGTAGGCTCAGCTCTAGGAGGCCAAGTTAGGTTTTCCTCCCTGCACCAGGGTCCTCCCATGCCCACTGCCTTGGCAGGTCTGTGTGCACATTAGTCACACCCTGTAATAAGTGTTAAGATGAGATGTTGCCTAGAGAAGGGAGTCCAGGAGGCCCTGAGGTGCGGGCTCATCCACCCCCAGCTCTGGCAACAGGCTCCACTCCGCAGGCGGTGACTTGGAGCCAAAGCGTAGCTCTGTGGGGACAGGGCTGGGTAAAAATAGCCTGGGCGGGCACATCTCAGCTTCCCTTGAAAACCAGGCACCCGTGGGTACACGTGGATCCCCCCACTGTAGGGAAGAGGCTGTAAGTGGGCACAGGCCAACAATGGAATCTCTTGTGTGTGTGGCCAGTTAATACCCTGGAGACGTGGAACAGGCCAGGGTCATGATGGGTTTTTCCTCTGGGTGGCAGGAACCTCCCCTCGAGGAGGAGCTCGAGGTCCCAACACCCCAAATTCAAAGAGGGTGGGCTAGGACTGCCTACAGTGACACATACCCTCATGACCCCAACCCATACTTGGCTGTTTTTTTCACATAGACATGATGACCATGGTGGCTGTGAAGCAATCCTGACAGTAACTGACTTCCCCTGGGGCTGCCAACCCTGCTACACACACACTGACCGGATGCTCGTCAGTGGCTACCTGGTGCCAATCAAAGGCCAAAGGTAGGATCAAGTTAAGGTTAGCATCCAAGCAAAAGACCAGAACCTTGACCTACGTCCAAGGCCAAGGGCACCCACAGGAGACCTGGTCACTATGCTACCTCCATTGCTCTGAGAGAAACCTGTGAGATCGAAGCTCCGTGGCCCTGGGCTCCTATTTTGGTGCAGGAGGCGAAGGTTTAGAAGGCAGGACAGACTACCATGTTTCTTCCCAGACCTACCCCACCCACCACTCCGAGAACGGCAGCCAGGGCAGGGTTTGGTCCCTGGGCTCCAAGTCTACTCCTGAACCCCAATGAGTCTCACCTTAGGCAAGACACCCCCTCAGCAGGAGCCCTCAGGTGACAATCTCTGTGCAGATATTCCAATGTTAACCTCAGTTGAAACTCAGTTGCAACTAGTCTCAGGACAGGGCGGGGGATGGGGGAAGGGCGCCGCAGCAACAATAGATGCTTCCTCTTTGGTTTCAAGTCATGCTGGGATTTCTCAGGCCTGTAGTGCTATTTACACAGAGCATGGGCACACAGACCTAGCCAGCCACTGCCTGTGGAAGCCCACACAGCCTTTCATCCCAACTTCAACTGTCTCCCAGGTCCCACACCGCTCTTAACTCCCACCTGCTGACAGGAAATGGCAGAGATTAGGGGAAGAGAGGCACACTGTAGCTCCCAGAAAAACTTAGAAAGGAGACATCAAACAGCCCAGAGCAGATCCGAGATCTGTTCCAAAAGATCTGGAGGCATGAGCAGTGTTAAGGGATCTAAAGAGCCAAGTCCACAGAGAGGGGCTGGCGTAAGGTACAGCACCAAGAAGGAGGGTCTGAGGTAGACCTGGCCAGCGCAGCTCTGACTGACAAGCATGTCCAACTGCCCAGAAGGCTGTGGCTCAGCCAGTGCCCGAGCTGGAAACCAATCAATGCCTAGGCAGACCTTTGACCAAGATTCCTGTGCCTTTGACCAAGGGCCTACTGACAGAGAAGAGAAAGAAGCTGCCCACATTGTTGGCCAGGGCCTGTTTGGTGCTGCCAAGGGACTGGCTGCTGCTCCCGTGTGAGCATGCAGGTGAGCAGGGGCCCTACTGCCAAGCCACACCCCTTGCCGCCACAGCAACCCAGAGAAAGCTGGCAGGGCCACACAGAAGTACTTCAAGTACTTCAAGGGGTAGGAGGCACTTAAAAATGACGGAGGATCCATTTACCAAGATGTAGCCCTCCTACGAATTCGTGCATCTTTTACAAGTTTCAAAATACATACAGAAAACTTCAGAGGACTGAGCGAGAGTTTCCCTCCCCTGGGGGGATGGAGCAGGCAATGGAGGATTAGAGGAAAGATAGGTGAGAATACCTCCAATCTGACCGTGTTCACACAGCACACTTCCCAACACCTGCTAGGAGAATAAAGCCAGCAGATGAGAGGCTGATGGGACTCTGGGTACTTGCACAGTACCAGAATCACACACACATACACACACACACACACACACACACACACACACACACTGCAGACCACAGGAAAGCTCAGAAACCCCCTTTCAAGTCTTTGAGCACTGAGCAGGCTACTGTTCTTTAACACAGTAATCAGACAGCATCATTAATGGAAAGACAGACACTGGCCGGTGTCCTCCCAGTGGAGCCCACAGCAGGAGGTACCACAAGTTACAGGTCACAAAAAATGGACCAAACCCCAAACAAACGAACACCATGCCTTCTGTGAGACAACTGGCCTGGTGAACCACAAGAACAGAAAAGGTCCCTGTGGCTCACACCTATACTCACAGCATGCAGGAGACGAAGGGAAGGGAAGCGCTGTGAGACTGAGGCCAGCCTGGGCTACAGAAACAATTCCAGGTCAGCCTGGGCTACAGTGAAACCTTGCCTAAAATCAAATAAAGGAGTGGCCTGCAACTAGATTAAGGGGGGTTTCTAGATCAGTGCCCTCCAACTTCAGTGTTATTTCATGTCACACGGTGGGGAATTAAACTGGGACGAGATCTGGAAATGTGTGTTTCCAAGTTGAGAGAGAGGGGCTAAAGAACATTTCTAGCAGGGGCAGTCACTGAGTTCGAGGCCAGCCAGGTCTACAAACCTACTTCCCGGGACAGCTAGGGCTACACAGGGAAACCTTGTCTTGAAGAACCAGATAAAAGTGACATAAACAAGCAAAACACCCTTAAAGAAAAACACTCCAGGGTCAGAACCCCAGAAACACCAGGCCTGGAGAACCAAGCACCCCGCAAGACCACCAGGGGGCAGGCAGGAGAGCTGCTGAAGAGGCAGTGATAGCTAAACCACCCCCCAGTTCCAAATGGTGCATTTGGTCAGGAGCCCTCGCTGGGGGTGGGCCTGTGAATGAAAGTGGGCTAGCTCCCTCCAGTGAGTTCTCCTGGGATCTTAGGCTCTGTGCTCCCTCAGTTTGCTCCTCCCTTTGGAGGAGGGCTCCCACAGCCCTTCAGTGATGTATGTAAATTTATATGTAAAACTCTCAGCCCCTGGCACCTACGAATTTGTTGTTGTGTTTGAGTAAGGGTTTTTTAAAGAAACAACTGAATAGAAACAAGACCTTCAGGGTGAGTTCTGTCCAACGTGACTGGTGTCCTTACAAACATGGTGAGTGAGCTCCGTCCAACATGACTGGTGTCCTTGTGAACATGGTGATACACACCTGTAAGCCCAGCACCCTGCAGGCAGAGGCAGGAGCACCAGGGACTCCAAGCCACCCATGAGAGAGCTACCTAGCAAATTTGAGGCCAGCCTGGGCTACATGAGACTCTATTTCATAAAACAAACAAACAACTCAGAAGAGAAATGAAGGTGTGTGTGTTGGGGGGGGTGGCGGGGGAGACTAAGGACAGAGACTTTATAAGAAATCCTCCTGATAGCACCATACTCTCAAATGTAGCTTCCAGAACCCCGAGGAAATCTATGTCAACCACTAGGTCTGAATTACTTTGATGTGATAGTCCCAACAACTAAAGTCCTTCCCTTTGCTTCAGGGGAGGCCCATAGGGATCCCCAATCAGTGGATGTTTCCACCCAGACTCCCCACATGTGTACACCAAATCCGCACAGGTGCCCATACACACAACAACAACAACAACAACAACAACAACAACTCCATGGATATTAAAAACTGACAGTGTGGAAGCCAGGCATGTTGGTGCATACCTTTAATCCCAGTGCTTGGAAGGCAGAGGCAGGTGGATTTCTTGAGTTCCAGGCCACCCTGCTATACAGACTGAATTACAGAACGGCCAGGCTACACAGTAAAACCTTGACTCAGAGGGAAAAAAAAATTGCCAGTGCAGTCAGACAGTGCAACAGCAAAGGTGGTTTTGTTTGTCCACAGTCCTGCTCATGGGTTATAAAACAGATGTGAATAGTGACTGGTTAACAGATACAGAGACAGCAGGCAGGCAGCCACACGACCACAGGCTCTGCATGTACACACAGCCTCTAATCCTGGGGCAGCCACCTCTGTGGCCAGAAGGGCCCAGTAATTGAGCAAGATATTTCCAGTTTCTCTACACCAGACAGTATTTCTGGCTACTTAAAATCCAGAGCAGATTTCTTCCCTTTGTTGTGGCCAGGACAGGAAGAAGGGCCTCTACCACTCTGGGGACACGTGGGCACCCAGCTCAGCAGCGATGCCAGCCTCCTGAGGGCCTTCCTCCCCTGCCCCCACAGCTGTTCAGTACAGTGATGGTAACTAAGGATCCAGCAGAGCCTGGCTGAATCATCTCCAAGAAAAATTCACAGGAGAGGAGGTGAACCCGCCTTCAACTCAGCCCCGGATGAGGTGTGACTGTACAAAAACCCAGGGTCTCATATCCAAGTGCCCTAGTAAATCTATTTTTTAATAAGAAGGATTCAAAGAGGATATCTGGTCTACCCCTTCCCCACTAATCAGAGTCAATGACCTTGATTTCCAAATGAGCACGTGGACTTCAGAGGCAAACTCCCAGGGTTTATGAAAACAGACTTTAAATTGCTTCCACATCTGGAAACCAAAGCGGCAGCTAGCCCCAAGAATTCCAGGCATGCCAGCCACGGAGAAGCAGAGGGTCCAGGGAGGCATTTCCTGTTAGCCTGAGGTTCCTTCACCCACCTATCTGAACCCACACAGAAGATCTCTCCACAAACAAAGAGGGCTTGTAGAGCCACACTGGCCACAGTCCAGGCTTCCCTCAACACATGGCCATTTCCCCTCTTTATGTCCACATCTACCATCTAAGACCACATGCACCTAAAACCTCACTTCAGACACCCCAGCTGTGTTCTCTCCCTGTTTTGTTTGTTCTTGGGATAAGATCTTGCGGTCTCTGTACCCTTGGCTGGCCTAGGACTCACAAAAACCTTCCTGCCTCTGCCTCCCAAGTGCTGGGATTACAGGCTCGCCACTACACTGCATTTGAGTTCTCAAAGAAATTATTCCCCAAGCACCCTGGGAAGATTCGGTTCCTATCAGTCACTGTGCCTCAGGCTCTCCCAAGAAACTGTGGGCCAGGGCAACGCGTGTGTTATTGTCAAAGCAAAATGCATAGACTACACTGAAGCCTGCACAGGGCTCTCCTGGCTCCTGGAACAGGCAGCTATTTTGGGCTACAAATTATAGCTTTTAAAGATGTGGCTGTTTAAAGTGAGGGCTTAATTATTCACATGGCCCAGCGCTCTCAGGCTGGCTTTGGGAGCTCCTTATTCTATGGCTGTGGTGGGAGGGGCATGGATTTCAGGTGAAGCCTTGGAAAGCAGTAGCCAGCCCTCTGTCCTCACCACTGTTGGGGAGTGTCCCCAGTGAAATGACACACAGCCTGAAACCCGAAGCCAAAAGGGGAACTACCCAACTCCCTCTGCCACAAAACCCCTCAGGCCATGGAAGGCCCAGTGAGGTGCCAACCTTCACCCACAGCTGCTGGAGAGGCTCTGTGTGGAGCAGACACACGAGCAAGCTGATGGGAGGGAGGGATGGATAGCCAGTGGCTTCCTCCCTCATCATGCACACCACCTAGGCCAGGGCCTTGTATGCAGACACCTCTCCTGCTCAGGGCTGCAGCATCTCTCCTGCCATCTTAGTGTGGGGTCCTTCCTGCCCCAGGGCCCCTCTGCTAGTGCCCTCCCAAGCTCTGCCCAGTAGGGGCAGGTAAGAGCACTGGACCAGAGTCATAGTCTGAGCTCAAAAGGCCACAGAGTCACAGGGGAGACCACTGCAACCCTTCAAAGGCATGCCAATAGCTAGGGCCTGCTCCTGAAGCCCTTCCACAAGTTCTTCCTCTGACATGCACCAACCTCCTGTTACCTGGCTCACCCCCTGCAGCAGCACCCACAAGTTAGTGTTACCTCCTGAAAGCAGGGGCTGGAAATCCCTGACTGCACAAAAAGTGGAGAAGTCAGCTAGAAGCTACCAGAACCTTCAGAGAAGACAGGCAAGGGACAGAGAGAAGACCTGTGGAAACACGGCTTGAAGCCACTACTTGCTCACTGAACACCCTGCAAAGCCCCATCACCAAGACCTGACTGCCAGGACCTCGAACATGACCCACTGCCCCAAAACCCTGCTCCCACCTCAGAGAGTATCCCAGAGAGTATCCACAAGGTCCACCGGAACCCTTGAAGGGTCAGGACTCACCCTACCTTCCACCTCCATTCTACCGACTGCTGCAGCCCAGCCCCCTGAAACAACGGTAACTCAGGACACCTGCTCACAGGACTCCACCATCGCTCCCGGCCCAGAGCATCCATAGACTGTTCTGTGAGACCTGTCACGGAGAGCAGCACATTGGTGTCACAATCAAGCGAGAAGGGCCTTCTGCTAAGCACCTGCCGTGTATTATCCACTCCCAGAGGGGGAAGCTCAGACTGCGGGCAGACATACAAAGAACCGCAGGGCCGTAAGGATCAAGTCTGATATTCAGCTCAGTGAGGAGGGCTCAGAGGAATCCCCAGACTCTTGGTGAAGAGCTCTGAGCACCAGAGAATCCAGAGTCGAGACGTGAAGGCTGTTGAGACAGACACCAGTAGTGCTGGCAGCACTGGGGCTTGGGTGGAAGGGTCAGAACCCACGGCACAGACCCAAGGGTACTCATCCTGTCCTCCTGGCCCCAGGAAACTCTGCTGGGGACAGATGTGGACGAAGGCTTTAAGGGAAAGCGTATGTTAAACAAAACAAATCAAACCTCAGGCACAGTGAAAAAATGAAGGAAGGGAAGGCCCAAGGGATATACACGGGTCAAGGAGGCTAGAGAGATGGCTCGGCAATTAAGGGCACACACGTGGCGATCTTCCAGAATACATGGGTTCAGTTCCAGCACCCACAAAGTGGTTAACTTTGTGTAACTCTAGTCTCAGAGGATCCAACGCCCTCTACTGGCTTCTGTAGGTATCAGGCATGCATGTGGTACAGATATGCATAAACACACACAGACACTCATACACACACACACACACACATTTATAAATTGTAACTAGTTAAGAGGCCCTCCTATCACATCGGTCTCTTGCTGCTTGCTGCCTTGAGGTGGGGGTGGGGGGATAGGGATGGGGGTGTGTGTATGTGTGTGTCAGTAACAGCTCCCCGCTCCTGGGGAAGGAACCTGAGGCTCAGAGTGGCTGTTCTGCTCTCAGACCCACACAGCTGCAGAGTCCACAGGGATCTGAGTCCAGTACACAAGCTTGCCCATTTGAACCACATAACGCTGTCCCTCAATCAATTCTGGGACCACTACAGGTGGCTCTTCTGTCCCTGCTTTGTAGAAACTGGGTGAATTACATAATTTCTCCAGAGGTTACCTAGTTTCTGTGTTTCATTAAATGCAGTAAGAGTGCCTCTGTTTTAGATGCACTGTTATTTTAAGTATACCAAGAAAGGAAAGGGGCTGTCAGCTAAGTTATAACACCACCAAGTGTATACTACACACACCAATCGGAGATATCAACATGCTAAAGGGAAAAGCTGTCTCAAAATCTGGGGAGAGTATAAATGGGAATGAGGATCCAGTCAGTTCTTTATCCTGTGTGTGCCCATGGTGGTCAATGACTCCATACTTGTACAAATGAGCACATACATGTACACACATTCTTTCTGTCTCCCCACCCCTCTTGATGCTGTAAGAGCCTTCCAGCCCTCTTCTCTAATGGGTACAACTACCCACTATGCAGCTAACTACACAGAGATGTGCTGGCCAGGACTGCCTTGCAGACAAGGACCTCGCTCGGCCCCATGGCCATCACCTCAAGGTTATTACCTCCCTGTGCCAGGCAGAGTTGCTCTGACCACCACCCACTGTACCAGCCAAGTCAGGCTGGCTGGCCTCACTTCCCAGGATCTGCAGAGCTCAAAGCGGCCAAGCTGGACCAGCAGGTACATCGGGCTCCCTGGAAGACTACCAAGGACAGTCACCTAATGTGGCCAGGGGCTGTACAGCCTGCACCTTTTAGCCTGGCCCCTCTCCAGTCCTCCCGCAGCCTCTGCAGCTAGATGAAGCCACAGCACTTTAATAAGGCGGATTGTGGGCTGCTGGGCAGACAGCAGCCCTGCTCCAAGTGAGCCTTTCCCTGGGCACAGGTGCAGGCACGGGCAGGTCACGGCTAGAAAGAAAAACAGGGGCTGCTCCCCTTTTAGACTACTGTGATGTGACGGGGTGGAGTGGGGTGGGCAGAGCTGTGCAGAGTGCACAGCCCCAGAGAGCAAAGGCCAAATGCAGCCCCACACACACCAAGCCCCTGGGGAGAAGGCTGTCACCTCAGAATGTGCTTTGCATCTCATTCACAGACTGCCACCAAGGTGCCAGCCTCTTGGACCCAGAGGGTGATGTGCAGAGACCAAGATGGTTTCTTTAAAATTACAGGCACTGAGAAAGGACTTTGCTTCTCTTAGACAGACAGACCCTCAGGAGGTGGAGCCCCCACACCCCACTGTGCCCTTCCTATCTCATCAAGACAATACCTGCTAGCCTCTCTGTTGGGAACTGAGCTTATCAGTCCTGAGAAAAAGCCAGGGAAGATGGCAGGATCTGAAATGCCAGCACAAGTGCCCTTCGGGTTTACATACTGTGGGGTCATGCATAGGGTGTGCCCGGAGGCAGCACTTTTGTTCTTGTGCAGCAGATGAGGACGCCAAGGTACAGAATTAAACAGTCTACCTCAAGCAGCGAGTGGTGGAGCCGAGAGCCAGGTCTATGCTCAGATGTTTTCAAGCTCCCAAACCTATCTTTCTACCTTAAGAAAACAGGCCCTGGGATCTGGCTGTGTGAGGAACAGGGACTTCCCGGTGGTTGACACAGGCTTTTTCTCTCAGGGGAAACCAGTGAACAGAAACAAAGGAACAACTTCTACACTCTCCCATCTGAACACAGGGACTTAAGTTGAAAGCCAAAAGAACACATACACACACACACATACACACACACCCTACCTTTGGCTCTCATCTCTTTCCTCTCTAGCTAGCTGAGGTATGATGTATGGGTTCTCTTTTTACGACACCAGGCTTATAGGAGAAAGCCTGAGCCTGGCATAGTGACATATTCCTATGTGTCTATGTGATTCTAGAACTGGGGAGGCAGAGACAGGAGGATGTCTGTGAGTTCCACACCAGCCTAGATCACACATTGATTGCCAGGCCCTAAAGGACTACATAGTGAGACCTTACTTTTTTTTTTTTAACGCCCCCCCTCCCCCGGTTTTCATTTTTGAAGAGGTAGGGGGGCTAGAGAGGTGGCTCAGAGGTTCAGAGTGTGTGTCTGCTCTTCTGGTGGACCTGGGCTTGGATTACTAGCACCCATGTGAGCAGCTCTCAGCTGCCTACAAGCTTCGATGGGGATCCAATTCCTCCGCCTCGGCCAGTGCTTTCACTCAGGTGTGCATGAGTATACACACACACACACACACAATCTCTGTCTTCATTTAAATAATGTTAACATAGTTGGAAAAGAACTCATTTGTCTGAGAAGACAAAACTGGTTGAATCACTTACAACTCTGACCAAGGTAGACACTCCTTCCTCTTTGTTAAAGGAGTCAAGCAGCAGGGCTGGACATGCTGCCATTACTAGAACCCACTGCTGGACAAGGCTGAGACTGGAGGTCACCCGGACAACTATGGCACTGGCCTTTCAGTCGACTTTTCCAGGATACACACATCCCCGGCTGTTGCTTTTGCCACTCATCCTAGTCTCAGGTCACGGTAAAATCAAGGAAGGGATCAACAGGCTCCCCAGGTACCCAGGAAGGTTCTGAGAGTCCGTGTCACAACTCCCTAAGAGTCTGACTTCGTAGGAGCCCAAGTAAGGTCCTTCAGTTCTAATGGGCCCATGTGAACTGGCCGATGCTAAATTCCATTTAATTAGCAGTAGCTGGATGAGGCCCTAGGTGCCTAGGTAAGGACTGCCAGGTGCAGTCAGACAGCTGGCATGAGAAAATGAGACCCCCAAGCTCAGGCTTTGGAGGGCATATTCTCCACAACCTGCTGCCCACTGGAGCCTCTGGAGCAACGCTGCTTTGAAATGAGGCCAAGCTGAAAGCTGCCAACAGTCTTGCCCAGGAGAAATAGCCACCAACTCATTCCAGCCTGAGAACGCAATGGCACCCTAACTCTTGGTCACAAACCATCCTGGGTCAGTGGAAGGGGAGAGGTGTCTAAGACACACACTTTGAACCCCAGAAAGAGATGAACCCCAAAGCTGCTGCCCAGGTATGTGAAGGCCTCTTCAGGATCCTTAAGGGACTGGTGTCCTGAATTAAGAGGCCAACTGCCCACAGCAGACAAGTGGAGGGACGTCTAGCCCCCTGAGGCCAAGGAAGATCTGCAGACAGATGGGAGCCAGTGAGCGTGTGGGCTACAGAGTGGGTCTTATAGTTGGTCTCGCTCCACTCGACAGGAGCTGACCAGTATGAATAATGAGACCAGTTCCAAGCACAACTCTAAGACCCAGCTACCAGCGTGTCACCAGCAAGGCTTTTACTAGTTCCAGTTCTGTGGTGGAGAACACACCCACGCAGAGTCACGTGGACAGGCTTATCTGACCAGTCCCAGGTTGAGGTCAGGAAGCTGACAGCAGACTCAGTCACACAGACGTCTTTTCTCTGAGAGATACCATTTACCCCTGAAAACCAAGGACTCCAAGACAGCAGGGTCACGTACTGCGACTAGGGCAGATTTCTAGCCGCACCCCAGCTGTCTGACAGCAGCAGGATCCCTCCGTCTCTCAGAGCTTATTCCCTTGGTCTGTCTCCAGGCACAGCTAAACCCCGCAGTCCTGCTGGACACACCACATTAGACACAGGGCCCACCTCAGGAACGTTACAGTCACTGTTCCTGCCGCCTGTTACTCTTCCGTCGAGGTTTCCCTTCTCAGTAGACTTCTCTGGCCGATGGTTAAAACCCAGCAGCCCTCTGTTCATCCTGCCTGTTTCCCACCCCATCTTACTGGATGTCTAACTCCTGGCTAGTCTGCCTCATTCCCACAACGCAGCTCCAGGAAGCAAGGACTCACATGCATCTCACTCACTGCCTCCGCCAACACTGAGCACAGGAACCTAAGTTTCTATGCAGTGAACGAGTGAAGCAGCATGTGCCTGCCTTGTGCCAGGCAATATGAGCTGACAGGAACGGCAAAAGCACAATGCCCTGCAATGCCACCTGACAGAGGAGGAGACAAGGTGCCATCCAGGAAAGCAGATCACGGTGACTGACGAAACACCAGGCAGGCATGCCAAACCATACGCCCAGCTGGTTGGAGCAGGATCCCCATGATTCTAGCAACGACACCAGAATGGTCTTCCTCATGTCATGACCAGTGATTTGACACCATAAAGAACTAGTTACTGAGCCGTGAGCTAGCAGAACTGACCCAGAGAAAACAGAGCGACACCCCAGGGTCCTGTGTACCTGGTGAGGCCTGGGCGCGAGACCCCACTAATGCCAGATGGTGAGACAGAACAATGAATCTTCCTACTTAAAACACAAGCCCTGTGCCGGGAGACAGCATAGGCCAGAGGGTGGATGGGAACTTTCTGTATAGGCTATTCCAACCCTAGAGATGCCTGCCTGTCTGATCTCACAGGAAACCTCCCCCCCCCCCGCCCCGTTCCAGTTCCCCCTGACCCTCCCCTAAAATAAATATACAGAAGTAATATCCTAAGATCCCTCAAGACAAGATTCGCTGTGGAGGAGCCATAGGCACAACAGGCTACCGAGAAGAACTTCCAGCCCCTAAAACAAGGCACCTAGCTATCACCACCAGGAAAGTGAGTGAACTGTGACAGCTCTAGAGAAAAGGCCTCCCAGGACAGCAAGACGCTGCAAGGGGCCAACTTGCTTTAGGCCTGGCACAGACAGACAGAAGGGGACCTCCTCCTGCCCCCATGCTGTTGCTCTGTGGAGCCCCAGAAAGGACAGCTCAAACCACTGGGGTCCTCCTAACCTCAGCCTTTCCTCCTTCCCCCAGCTAAAGCCCTGACCAAGGACAGGCTCCAGGCAGTCTGTCCCATAAGATCTCCCTCAGGGCAAAGGTCAAGACAGTCCAGCTTGCTTACCTGGCCTGGCCAGTAAACCATCCCTGCCCTGAAGCCCAGTCTTATCTCTCAGGTTTGCCTTGTCATTTACTCTGATCCCCACACCTAAATCCCAGAATCCCAAGGTCTGAAGTGGTTTCCACCAGGTAGCACAGCCAGCAAGCTGTGCTGCCTTCAGTCAGGCTCCAGCCACACATTCTTCACCAGCTTCCCCCAGGTCTATTGGCCACTGACCTCAAAGAACCAACATGAACTGGCCCAGGTATTCAAGGTAGCTGGGTGGTGTCAGATTATACCCTGGAACTCAAGGTCCTCTGGAGGGCAAGGATGTGTCCCACATATAAAGTTCTCTGGGTATTTAACCCTGCCTGCCTCTTGTGAGAGTCCGCTAAGCAGGTTAAAGTCTGGGTCAGTGCCACAATACCAGAAGCTGGGGCTGAACCGTGAGATCTCAGCTAGTGAAGGTGGGTGGAGGAGATGGCAGTGGTCTTTTGCAGTTGTAAAACCCTCCCCACTGAGACTCCTTTCCCTTGCAATAACAGACACCATCTTTCACCAGGGAAGGGCCCTGGAAACTGCCCCAGGGAATGTGGGAACCCAAGCAATCATCACCTGCCCCTTGCTCTGTTAAGAGAGACAGAGGCTTGGAGAGCATCAGGAACCAGTGCAAAGTGGGGCCCAATCCAAAATGACTAGAGCAGCAAGCACGAGGCAGGACCTCTGACCCCTCTGCTACTTTAAGGGGGAGGGGGAAGGGGTGCTATAAATCAGCCAGTAGAAAACTGGCGAGTCCTTCAAAGTTCAGCAACGAATCATTTCTAGCTCTTTTGGGGAAAAGCAAGACCAGAAGTGGGAGATGATACTGTCTAGGGCTGTATTGGTACCACGTTTACAGAGGCTTCCATGCTAGGCCCTGGGAAACACTTGTCGCAACGGAGAAGCAACTATGACAACAACTTACATTGAGGTGGACTGTGAGCTCTTACAGGACTCAAGGGCATAGGCTGGTGGCCTGCGCACACCTCCACCCATAGGAGCATCTTGCTGAGGGGAAGCAGGTCCTGTCTCAAATCCCTACACTACTAGGCTGGTTCTGTCTTCTAACCCCTCAGATGCCCCCGGAGAGGGGAACAGCAGGAAACTGGCTTCATGCAGTCGCCATCACCTACGGAAACAACTTCACCACTTACAGCTCCCTAGGGAAGCAGCCCAGCTAAGAGCAGGGCACTGATGGGGGCTGACAAGCTCTCTTCCCAGTCCCACCAGATCCCCCCTAAAACACTTCTGGAACAGCGCCACAGGGATCGCGGCCACCCTCCTCGGGCACCAAGTTGGTTCCGCTCATGCTCGCACCTGAGCGCGGGCCGAAGGCCCGGAGCAAGCAGAGGGGTCAGTGGTTTTGCGAAGGTACTCCGATCTCCCTGGCCAACACAGGGAGGGTGGAGGCGAATCCACCAACTTCCCACTCCTGGTGCAAGCTAGGTGCGTCCCGCGGTCGCCGCTTACCTGGCATCCGGGAGCCGGCGGGGAGCGCATCCCCCGACCGGCCGCAGGTCGGGCCGCTGCAGATGAACAAGAAGCCGGCCGCTGGTCGCGTCGGGTCGGGCGGGGTACGCGGGGACGAAGCCAGCACCGTGCTCAGAAAACAATCCGGGAGGCGCGCTGCTCCGCACCAGTTGAAGCCGCCGGTCCCGCCCCCGCCCGCACCCGTTGCCGGGAGACCCGCGTGGGCCGAAGGGGCTCTTTGTATCAAAGCTGCCGTGACATCACGAGGCGCCCAGGCTCCCGGGGCTCCGGCGGCCCGGCCTTGCACAGGGGGCGGGTCCTGAGGCTCAGAGGCCTGGGAACTCGAGCCGAGGGGGCGGGGCCCAGGTAGCCCCGCCCACCCAAGGTAAGGGGCAGGTGGCGGAGGCGGTGGCCGCCAATGGCCACACGGTCGGTGCCTCGGTGGGTGGAGCTTGTCTGAGCGTGCAGTTTACTGCCAGCAGGTCAAACACCAGAGTTTGGATGAAATTCTCCGGCCATCTCAATGCTATGTCCCTGTTTGATGTCACTACTCAAACTTAATATCTCAGTCCTGCGAGACTCAGGCAGCACTGTTCGGCTCAAACTCGTGAACTAAAAGCCTGCCCCAAACCACCACCAGCTGAAATCTGATTTGGAGTCCTACCCACAACCAAGCGAAAGCTATCCATAGCTAGCCCAGCACCAAGACACAAGTGGCAAGTATACAGGAAACAAGTACCAAGATAAGAACTGGAGAACTCAACAAAGAAAGAGTTCCATCAGGAACACCGTCTCCCTCTCAGGCTTTCACACCATTCAGGATTTAAATATGGCCGAAATGTTAGAATTCAAGCAAGACAGCAAATGTTAGGACCACAGTTTCCCTTCAGTTCGGTAGTGTTTTACATCACTCGGGAAAAGCCTGATTACCTTCCTGACTGGCCTCAAGCCGCGTTCTCATGTTCTTTATACACTACACTCTGACACAAATACTCGGGTATACTTAGGATGGACAAGGTGACTTCACATCACACACACACACTCTCACACACACATATACACACTCACACTCATACAGACTCACACTCATACACATCCACACACACACACACACCCCTACCTCTGCTGCTCTCTAGCTCAGCATTTCTCAACCTTTGGGCTGCAACCCCTTTGGAGTTGAGTGACCCTTTCACGGTGGTCACATTTCAGATATTTATAGTACAATTCCTAACAGTAGCAAAATTACAGTCATGAAGCAGCAATGAAAATAACGTTATGGTTGGGGGTCAGCACAGCATGATGAACTGTGTGTTAAAGGGTCACAATATCAAGGAGACTGAGAACCACTACTCTGGCCCTTTGCTCTCAACCTCTTTCTCACCTGCTGTGTGTGAGCAATAAATTTCCAACTACCTCTCTGCTTACCTGGTCAAAGCCCACTAGAGTTGCAGCTTTGCTTGGACAGCCTTAGCTAGAGGGGACCTCCTGGTGAATCCCATCTTGTAAGGCCTTCTCTGAATTTATGTCATGTAGTTTCTACATAACCTTTGGAACTGTGTACAGATGCCACAGACAGTTTCTCACACTGTCTCAGTCCAATCTCCATCCTAGCTAGTCAGGGTCAATGAACCATATCTTGGCTTTGGAGGACAGCAGAGCTGGGTTTGAGTCCTGCTTGCCAGCTCCTTGACTTGGGAGTTTCCATAAGATTTCTGAGACTCAGTCTGTAAGACGAGAACGCTACAGGCCATCTCCTGGGTTGCTGTGTGCCCTCTCATTGTGAGCACACTGAATGCTAAGCCCTAGGCAAAGGTCAGAGAGACTCTTAGGTGCTTGGCTCTGAGACCTGAACTCGGTGGTCTCTAGTGGTTTTGGCGTGGTTAAATCCAGGTGATCTATCTTGTTTTCTCCTCATCGGTTCCAAGGCCCATAATGTGAACTAGTCCAGGAAGTAGGACTTGAGGTAGTCATGACTTCCGGGTATCTGCAGTCATTTAAGCAAACCAGTGGGAAAAGTGAGACCTGATAACACCCTCCCCATCCCCAGCTCACACTAAGCCGGGGAAACCCAGGCTTTTAAAACACACTAGTCTGTGTAAGCACTTTTTTTCTGATTCCCCCTCTCCTCAGATGACATGTTTAAGAACTCCATAGAGTGGGTGGTGTCACTTTTGACTTTTGACTTTTCTCACAGGAAGTGGGTTAGGTTATTATCCTACAAGCCAAGTTGAACTGGATATGGTAGTTTATGGCAGTAACCCTAACAGAGTCAAGAGGCCAGGGGATTGCTATGAGTTTCAGGACAGTCTGTGCTACAAACTGAGACCTTTTTCTCAACAAAAATAGCCAAAAGGCAAAGCGATAGGTGTGCGCAGATGCAGTACCACCAGGAAGTTGCCCAATGTGCTGAGGCTTCAGTTTCTTCCTCTATAAAATAGAAATAAGACGCTTCCTCTTTCAGGTGTGGGGTGTGGGTGAGACAGTGAGGTACCTGTGCAGACCAGGCCTGTCACACCATAGCATCCCTGCAAGGGATCCCTTAACCCCAGCACTCGACAGCTGTCTAACTCAGTGTAGGCCCCAGAGCCAAGGCCATGGCAAAAAGACCCTGCAATTAATTCATCTACTCAGTTGAGAGAACAGTGATTGGCATTTTAGGATTTAGAGGTAACAGTGATGGGCATCTTAGATTAGACCCCCGATTTACAAAGAATTTTTTTTTTTCCAAGACATGGTTTCTCTGTATAGACCTGGCTGTCCTGGAAAACAATCTGTAGACCAGGCTGGTTTTGAACTCAGATATCCACCTGCCTCTGCTTCCATAGTGCTGAGATTAAAGGTGTGCACCTGGCAATCTTAATCGTTGGGAATTAAATTAAATTGTGGAAACATTTTTAAATGTTGGGAAGAGGCCGGGCAGTGGTGGTGCACGCCTTTAATCCCAACACTTGGGAGGCAGAGGCAGGCGGATTTCTGAGTTCGAGGACAACCAGGGGAACACAGAGATACCCTGTCTCGAAAAACAAAACAAAACAAAAAAACAACAAAAATAAATGTTGGGAAGAACAACAACAATATATATGTATATATATATATATATATATATATATATATATATATATATATACATATATATATATACACACACACATATACACATAAATATATACTTAGCACAGAATCTGAGAGAAAGCAGGCACTCAGAAAATAGAAGTCATTACTAAACTATATGAAGGGTTAATAACGAGAAAGCTTCAGGCTGCCTGAGAAACTCCCTGCAGAAAGATTGAGCCTCTCCCTGGGCAGTTAGGAGCAGGGTCTGGACTAGGACTCAACATGCCAGGAGAACTCCTGGTACAGATGCCAATGTGATAAGGACCTCTGCCAACATTTGCAACCTTGGGAAAGCAGAAAATAGGTCTATGGACAAGAATCTTCCCGCTCCAGAATTCCTTTTTTTTCCCCCCTATAAAACCCAAGCCTCTTACACTCTTGTGCATAGTCTCCATTCCACTCCCTGATTGTTCTGATTAAAGAACAATTCTGCTCCTGTAGAGTTTCTTCACCTCTGCTGAGCCCTATCTATACTGTGGATACAATATTTTCATGGCTAAGGGTCAAGTGGAGAGCAGGGAGGAACTGAAAGCCTTGGGGAGGAATCTTCCCGTAGACTTCCCGGAGAGGCCTGCCACCTGCCAGTGGGGTTCAGAGGAGAAGCAGTGACGTTGAGGTGGAGGCGCTGACTGGCTCCAGTGGCTTTAAGGACTGAACAACATGTGGGGACCCGAGAGTTAGGGCAAATCTCTGTGCCCCTGGTTCAGATGGGGGTAAAGGCTGTGGAGCTCTGTGGAAGTCCATCACTTGGGCGGTAGAGGCAGTAGGATAAAGAGTTCAAGGCCACTTTTAGCTAGACAGTGAGTGTAAAGCCAGCTGGGGCCACCCTGTACCCTAACTCAAAAAAAAAAAAAAAAAACATAAAGAAAACTATAGCAAAACAACTCACAATAGCAAAACACCTAAAATGTATGAGGCAGAGGCTTGGGGTCTCTGGGAGTTCAAGGCTAGTCTGGTTTATGTAGGAATTCTAGGCCAGCCATGACACTGTCTCAAATGAAGGTTGAAAGAGTTAGTAGAAAAGAGCTGGGTATGTGGCACCACTGGAGACATCTTGTCTAGCATGCCCAAAGCCCCTGGGTTTAATACCCAGCACTGTACAAAGAAAGCACCCAAGAATGAGTTAGCAGGAAATATTGTTCTGCCCTTGCCCTTGAGGCTGGGGACATCAGGTGTCTTTCGTTAGCATTCCTTAGTCTCTTAGGTATGGGTGTGTTTTACACATTGTGACATCAAACGGTATTTAGGTAGGAAACTGGATAAACAGTTCATGTACTCTCTGTTCATGTACCTCAGAGATAACCAGGACTAGTCTCAAAACCACACAGCGTTTGTCTATTAAGCAGGCCCTGATGCTACCTGCCAGTGGAGCCCGATCTTCCTGCTCTGTTGGATGGGAGACGGGCAGAGGCGGCGAGTGGCAGGGAGTTAGTTGCTGTTTTTACCTTGTTAGCCCAGTGGCTTGAGTCTCCTAAGGAACCTGACTTGCTTTTTGAGGAGAAAAAAAAAAAAAAAAAAAAACAACATTCAAAACAAACCCTCTTCCAGAGAATGTATCCAAGAATAACTTTCAGATGGCCCAGCCACTCTGAAAGATTGATTCTTCCTGTCATAGGACTGACTTTCCTGCGGGTGTGGGTACACCATACTCCCATGAAGTTGGATGACAGAGTTGGTAGAAGCTGACAGAGAAAAGTGTCAGCAAGCAAAACCCCTGCCCTCCAAAACTGCAGGGTCATTTGGGTGGCGTAGGTGGGAACGGGCAAAACCCCTGCCCTCCAAAACCGCAGGGTCATTTGGGTGGTGTAGGTGGGAACGGGCAGTTATTAGGTGAGTCCACCCCTCCTGACTTATAATGATGTTTCTTCCCACTGCCAGCACCCAGTGACTCACTCGCCCAACCTCGGATGCAGAAAAGGAGCCATTCGTCGGTGTTAGCGTTACCCAAGCTTACCGACCTGTGTGAGTGAGCCGACCACAGCTGTGGGCTAACAGCAAATAGAAAACCGCCACCTAAGTCTGGCCCCAGGGGTCTCAAACTGGGTTCTTTGAACACCCCCTGGGTTCTGTGGAGACCCTGCCTGAGATGAAAGCTCCAGGCAGCTGATAAGACTGAGAGAAGTCCCATGGGTAAGAGCGCATGCTACTCCCGTAGAAGACCTAGTTCAGTTCCCAGCACCTACGTCAGGAAGTTTACAACTCTCTGTAACTCCGGATCCAGGGGATCTCATGTCCTCTTCTAAAGTCTGAGGGCATGTGAGCTCACATGTACACACACACACAGTAAAGAAAAGCCAGGTGGTGATGGTTCACGCCTTTGATCCCAGTACCTGGGAGGCAGAGTCAGGCAGATCTCTGTGAGTTTGAGGCCAGTCTGCTCTACAGAGAGGTCTAAGACAGCCAAGACTACACAGAGAAACCTTAGCTGGAAAAAACAAATAGAACATACTCCACAAAGTTGCCTCTGACATCTATTTACCACCCAGCATCGGGCACATACTTGCAGAGATAACAAACAAACAAATGACCAACAAGATAGCTCGTTCAGTAAGGTCACTTGCCAGCTGCCACTAAGCCTGATGGCCTGAGTTCAACGCTTGGATCTGACATGATGGTCTCCTAAAGACTGTCCTCTGATCCCCACACACAATAAATAAGTATAATAAAAAGATCTTTTTAAAAAAAATATTTTTGAGACAGAGTCTCTCTACATAGCCCTGGCTGTCCTGGAACTCACTCTGTAGATCAGGTTGGCCTCAAACTCAACGAGATCTACCTGCCTCTGCCTCTCGAGTGCTGGGATTGAAGGTGTGTACAGCCACACCTGGCTAAAACATTTCTTAAGATTAAAAAATTTAAGAGTTTCCCTATGTCTACTTAGCATATGGTCTTCTATGTGAGGCCACATTTACAACTTCTCCAGTGTTACCACACCCAAAAGCAGCTCCAAGTCAGGAATGGCTTCACTCCTTCCTGCTGTCCAGTCTACCTGTGACAGGCAGGATCTTAGCCAGGCTCCTCCTCCCCCTCCAGTCCAGTTCTCTCCAAGATAGACATCAGTCATTAACTAGAACTGTCAATATCAGTCACACTGGGTCACATGAGTGGGTTGCTTCTGTCAACACATACACCCTGGGCATGACAACTCCTGTTCAATACGGTGTCACTGTGCAGCAAAGCCTGCTGGGAGTGCACCACATGCTCTTCTTGTCCTTTGTCACCTCTCTTCAGAGTTTCCTAGAGTACACACTTAGAAAGTGTCAGCTGACTTAAGTCTCAGTTTCCAGTCTCAGAACACAGTGGATGGATGTATCATAATAGTATAGTGGTCCAGGAAAGGAAGAGAGGTACAAGCAGGCAGGCAGGAGCCTAAGTGTCAGTCACCCCAAGTGATCTGTCACTCCAAAGGAAAGTCACGTCCGATCACCTACTCAGGAAACCCGGAAGCCCCTGGAAGCCTGAGCCCTTCCTCTCAAGCAGGTTTGTGCCATGGACTGCACAGCATCTTCCTGGGAAGTGGAGCCAAGCATCTTCCCGGGAAGCAGGACCTCTCCTCTTTCCCACTCCCATCCCTTTGATTGGCTTTCCCGGATCTACAAGCCTCTCCTGAAAAGCTGATGCTGGACAGCATAGGCGAGGACTCCTCCACCTCCACACCCTGTGCTACACCAGGAATGGATCCTGCAATAAGCATCTCTCCTCTGCAGGCAGCATCAGGGCCTCAGGCCAGCTCCTTCCTAATACCTGGCTGGATCCTATGCAAATTGTGTGCAGATTGGGGTGGTACCAGGTCTTCAGGGTACACAGCTCCATTTTCTCTCTTCCTCCTTCTGCTTCTCCCTCCTCCTCCTTTTTGAGGCAGGGATTCACTTTGTAATTCTAGCTAGCCTAGAAGCTCGATATATAGATGAGACAGAGTTAACCCTCACACACACACAGAGAACTGCCTGTTTCTGCCTCCTGAGATTAGAGGCACACACCACCACCCTGGGCCTATAGCTCCAGTGCCTACAGGAGTGAGTTTTCTTAGTCATTTAAACCTGACAGGAGGGGATGATGGTGAGAAAAGCCATGTTTCCTCTTTGACACACACCTTTGAGTCATGCAGTCACCCAAGAAGAGGCGCCTGGGGAAGGGAAAGGAACAGGGGTTCTTTTGATTCAGAGCTGGGAGGACTAGGAGGGAAGTTCCTTTCCCTTCCATTGGTGACAGCAGGTAGCTGCTCACCACACCCAGGACAGTGTAAATACTTCTCTCTCCAGACTTTCCCCTAGACTAGGGCAGTCAGGATAGGTCACCCCACCCAGATCGATTACTGCCAACTTAGAGAGCCTTCAGAATGGCTGGTAAGACAGCGGTTCCTGCCCTGCTCGGCTTGCTGACTCTCTCAGAACCCACAACTGTCTACAGGCGGCTTACCGTTGGCAAGCGGCAGTGTGAAGCCAGGTGCCCGTGACCCTGGGTATAAACTGTTCAGGTGAGCGGGAAAGCCGTAGCAGCTGCCCTGCTTGAAGGCTCGCTGACAGCAATGGGCGTGACCACATGGTCATGGCCGAAGGTACCACTTGTTCCAGTACTCCTTCCTAATGGGTGAAGACATGCTTTGTGCCAGATGCTGTTGTGGGTCTTGTGGGTATAGGGTCTTTGTGAGCAGTACAAAGTCTTGGCTGGGTGCTGTGGAACTGGCAGTATCAGGGTAGTCGCTGATAAGCAAGCATGGGTTCCGAAGAAAATGATGATGGCTTGCCAGGGCCCGCACTGAATGCCAGGGCCAGGGCTAGCTCAAAAACAGTAACAGCAAAACCCAGCACATATTGGAATGAGAGGGGGAGGAGGAGCGAAGAGGGAGGGATAGAGAGGCACTAGGGTGTGAAGACTTATCAGCTCCAGGATTCAAGCAACGATCTCTGCATCTGGAAATGGTCACAGTATACCTGCTTGCTACCTGGAAAGCTGTCTGTCACTCCGCCAACATCAGGGGCTGTCTGTCGCTAGCCTCTTTCCCACCAGCTACAATTCTGGCAGAGACCAGGTTTCTACACCTCAGGCTTCACTTTCAAGCCCCCTGCCTCTCATCATCACAGCCACCACAGGGCCAGGGCCGGGCATGCAGCTCCTCAGGGACCCTCTCCATGCGCCACCACGGGGTGTTGGGTTTGGGAAGCAACGGTGAGCAGTCCCCAGGCCTGGTTCAGTTGCACAACAGCCCGGGGCACACGAGTGTAACTTCCCCTCACTAAGAGCCTCAAAGGGCTGAAGTGTGGCTTAGGACAGAGTACTTCCCTAGCATGTGCAAGGCCCTGGCTTCAATCTCCAGTTTTCCAGAACAGAGGGGGTGGGGTGGGGGGATGAACTGTCCCAAAAGGGGTGGCAGTTTAAGTGGGAAATTGAAGCCTACATTAAAACAACAACAACAACAACAAAAGCCTCGCCTATAATCACAGAGTGTAGTAGAGACAAGTAGGAGCAAACTGGGAATACTGTTTTATTATCAAACATGCGGTCCTTTCCGGCTATTAGGAAAACTCCCGTTTCTCCTGTAAAACTCTACCACAGTGTGACCTCCGGTTAAATATTCCCTTGTCTTGTCAAAGTGACAGTGATCCCTATGCTTTAAGAATAAGAACTGCCGCTGTGAGGAACTGTCCTTTCTTTAGGCCCCCCCACCAGGTTGCTATTTCTGAGGTGCAGGGACATTGTCCCCGGTTGTCTTTCAACTCCTTATGTGTCAGGCATACAGCAGGCTGAGGATCACACACATACCATGAAGGGCAGAGAGCCTGCCGGGTGTGGGTTAGCGGAGCCTTTGGGGGAGTTCCTAAGACTCTGTTGGCTTTCTGAGATGAGGTCTTGCTGTGGAGCCCAGGCTGGCTATGATGACTCTGATATCTCTGCTTCCTCGGTGAAGGCATTCGACAGACACCATGCTCAGCTCTGAGACATACATTTGAAGAGAGATAGTGAGGGTATCAAAGAGGCCTCCTTCAAGACACATCATCTTATCCTAGAACAGATCTGAGGAGACCCCCTCTGCTCCGTGGAGTCTGCGCCCTAAGAAATGATCATTTCCTATGTGTGTGTGTGTTGATTTTTTTTTTATTGTTTTCCAAAATAGGGTTTCTCTGTGTCGTTTCAACTGGCTTGGAACTTGCTCTGTAGCCCAGGCTGGCCTCCAATCACAGAGATCACTAGCCTCTGCCTCCCAAGTGCTGGAATCAAGGTGCGCACCACCACACCCAGCCTCCTGCAGCTGATTCTTAACAAGAACCATCAATGATTGACGATCTGTTGTGTGCCTCCCTCACCATGCTGCTCACATTCACCAGCCACACAGCTGCCGCGGTAGGACCCATACTACAGAAGGGGAATAAAGGAGTGACCAGCCTGGGTCAGAGCTGAGACTCACCTCAGGTCTACCTGGGCCAGGAAGCGGCTCCCTCCGCTCTCCGTCAGCTGTCCAGAGGTGACCACTGTCCAGCACGGTCACTTCTTACCAGGTGTCTTGGGGATTCACCCACATGTGCCTCAGCTCTGTCTGCCCTTAAGTCTTCCCAAGAGTTGCTGTGACACTCCTTAGTGTGCTCCTGTCCTTCCTAGTTCTCTGCCTCATTCGCAGCACAAATGAAGGCCTCTGCAAGGGACACTCCAGGGTGCTGGCCATTAGTCTCAGGAAACACACACACACCCCTACTTCTGGATATGGGTAGATGTAGACAGTGATTTTTCTGGTTAGGACACACTAAAAGGCTTATAATCCCACTTTGAAAGCAAACAAATCCCTCCAAATTGTCTCCCAAATCATCTCAGTGGAAAACACCCCCAAGCCGCAGCAGACACGTGATCTCAGCAGGCTTGCAGGCCCAGGACTCCAGGAGGGCCCACTGCCACCAGCTTACTTGGGCCTCCCTCCCCAGTCTATCCCTGGATAAACAGAAGGCCACAGCAGCAGATAGACCGGCTGGTTTCTCCTCTCAGCGCGCGCGCGCGCGCGCGTGCGCGCACACACACACACACACACACACACACACACACACACAGCTCTTTGTGGCTTCTCTGCCAGGGTTGGGCTCAGCAAAGGAAAACCAAAGGCGCCTGGCCTCGGGACACTGAGCCACTGTTCTTCCTACTTAAGGAGAAACCACAGCCCAGGGATGAAGGAGCTACTGTGTTCAGGTGGAAACTGGAGAGGCTGAGCCCAGAGAAGGCCAGTTGGGGGTTGCCCTACAAAGAGGCTGTTTTCAGGCCAGGTTTCCTGCTGTCTCAACTTAACCACAGGGCTGCACTCATAGGGTGAGGCCCCTGGCATCCATTCTGCTCAGGCTACAGCCCCAGCCGGCCTGCTGCTGGCCACCTGTACTTTAGTATCTCAGTGTGGGGTTCTAACCTGGACAGCAGGGTAGACAGCAGTCATTTCCCTGGATATTTTGTCTTTGATTGTGTGCTCTTTGGCTGTCTTCAGTCCTTTGTGGCTGAACCGTTTCTCCTGCTCATTTGTTTGTTCCTTGAGTCGGGGCCTCCTGCATTCCAGGCTGGTTTTAAATTGGATATGTAAATGGGTGATCCCAAACTTCCCTTATTCTCCTGCTTCCGTCTCTCGAGTGTCAGGGTTACAGGCATGCACTACCACGTCCGGTTTTATGCGGTACTAAAAATCAAACCCAAGAGCCTCATGCATGCGAGGCAAGCACTCTCCCACCGAGCTACACCCCCTGCCTGTTTCATTTTTATTATCATCATTCAGTTAAAACAGGGCTTTTAAATCCTGGCTCTCCTGCTGCAGCCCCCCAGAGCACTGAAGTTACAGGGATACACCACGGCATCCAGCCCCTTATCATTATTTGCAGCGGCTGCGTTCTCTATAAAGTCACCAGCAGCTCTGAGTCGGTGAATAATGACCCAGCATTCTTCAACACCTGAGCCCCTGGAGATACAGACTTCCCCCTGTGCCCACCTCTGCTCTAAATATGGCTCACCCTGTGCTTCAAAAGCCCTGTCCCTTCTTCCCTTGGGATGGGGAGAAGGGGGTGTATTCATACACTCATGCCTTGCCTGACCTTTGGCTTTAAATTCCATTGCATGTTGATACCCAGCCTGGACCTCTCTCCTGAGTTCCAGACCCCTGCACCCAGCCGCTTGAAGGAAGCCACCGGGGTGTCCTAGGCATCAGACCCTTGAAAGTACAAGAAAGGCAGGAGGCTGAGGGATTTCACCGGCTCTCACAGGACTCCAGAGTAGGGATGATCACCTCAGGTGGTCCCAAAACAAAGCACAGAGGTAGAAGCTTTGAATCCCTCTTGGCCAGCAATGGAAGGCAGGTGGCTCCAGGGGTAGCTGCAATTCCTTGGTGAGAAAGCCCGGGTGCCCCCTGGGGAGGGCCTGCTACAGCACACACTTCTGAAGGTAGGAGAATGAGGGGCTGGGGCCAACAGGGATCTGAATTCCTCCTTCTACTTCCTGGTAACATGGCCCCAATACTTGAGAGGCATCCAAAGGGAACATGTCTACAGACTTGATGCCGAGTCCCCCTCGCCCCCCGCCACTCGCTGTGTCCTTCAGCCCCATTCCCACTGCACTTAGCTAACCAGACATGCATTCACCCAGAGCTCACTGAGGGTGACCATCGCAGGGTGAGTCTCAGCCTATGGCCCCACAGCAGCAGGTCGTGTGTCTGCAGTCACCTGCTGTTACCATCCGAGATTAAAGACCCCAGCAGTCTCTAAAATGCCAAAAAGGGCTCTTCATGTGTGAGCATTAGCCCCATCTGGCCTCCTGGAGGCCTAGCACACAGCCAAGGGCCCCTATGGCTCAGGTCTCTGCCCAGCCGCCTTGCCCCCCGCCCCCCTCCCCGCCCCCGGGGTCTCCCAGGCCCCACTCTGAAGAGTGCAGCAGATTCTGAAACAGTCCATCAGCCAAGTTCCCTCTCACTCAGCAGAGCAGGCTCTGCCTTCACATCTTCTTAGCCTCACTGCCCTTAGGCTTAACTCATGTCACCTGTCACCTCCCAAGATGCCCTCCCTCTACAAGAGCAGCAACTGCTCTTCAGCACTAAGCCGGTTCACCAGCTCCCTTTAAAATAACTGTAAAGTCCTGTAGGTTAGAGGGATCATGCAGTGTTTTCTTTCCAGACAAAGCTTTATAATGGTTGTTGGCTTTCCAAGACCTAGTGTGACCACCATGCTTGCTCCTGGGACTCCCTCAACACCAGACCTGGCCCGAGGACTCTTCAGACATCCAAGATCTGCCCTGACCAGTGAAGCACTCACCCAAAGTCTGGACATCCAGCCCCCGACAAGGAAGTCTTTTCCTGCTTCAGGCTCAGCATCTAACCACTTGACTTTAACCCAAGTCCAGGCACAGCCTATAGGCTTTGTGGCCAACATGAATGCCAGATGAGGGGCTCTCTTCCTGGCCAGTGACAGACTGTGGGGATTTTGGTCTTTCTACCTAGTGCCTCATACTCCCAGCTATGAAATGGGAATAAAAGTACTTACCACACAAGGAGCATTTAGGGGCAGGCTCCCAACACATGGTGGTGGCCGGCATAGCCTCTATCCTCATGCTGCCCAGGCCACCTGCTAGGTTGGTCCTTCCTCATGGCAGATCAGAACAGCTACTATCAACTTCCCCTCTGCTGGGCCCGTGGGAACCTTCAGCAGAGGCTTGCTCCTTCCATACTGTTTGCTGGGCTTCCTACGTGGGCTCTCCCTGCTTGCTTTCAAGCTTCTAAACTCTTTTTATGGCCAGCGTGCATGCATGTCTCTTTGTGTGCACCTTCAGGCCTCCAAGGAAGGGAGCAATAGAACCTAAGGCCCCTTCCAAGGGGAAAGAAATGTGGGTGAGCCAGTATTCCAGGAGGGGGCTGTTGTTTAGGGCTATTGGACAGGTGGAAGTGGCTGCACCAGCATGCAGGGCCCGAGGACCACAGGAAGGCTGCCTGAGGTTGGGAGGCTGTTTCTGGACTCACAGTCAGCCAGCACTGCCCTCCCTGGTCCACCAGGCAGGGTGCAGCTAACTGCATTTGCAGTGCAACTTTTCCAAGCCTCAACTCCTAGACCTTCGAGAACTTGAGAGAGGCCCTGCCGGGGTGTGCACATGCAATACTAATACTTGATGCTGTGCCTTGCCTGCAAAGAGCTTCAGGCCCCACCTAACCTGGATGTAGCTGAGTATATACCATTCTCCCCATTTCACAGATTTAAAAAGCTGAGACTCTGAAAGATTGGCCCACCAGAGGACATGCAGGGTCAGGATGCTGGCCTGCCTGCCTGCACTGTGCACAGCCCTTCCAAATCCAGCAGAAGGTCAGCTGGATCGGGTCAGCATGAGGCTGCCCAAGGGCAGCTTTGCAGCTATGTGGGCTTCTGTGGAGATGGAGGGAGAACCTCTGATCAGAAGGGCCCCAAGTCCAGAGTCCCAAGCATTTGGCATCAGGATCCTGTTAGATCTGAGCCCGACTCCTACCCCAGGTGCCCTGCTGCTCTTCCAGTTTCTGAAGGCACCATGCCACGAAAGGCACCAGCTCACCCTAAATAAACCTGCTTTCTGTCGCCTTCCCCATCCTGGGCCCCTCTTTCGGGGCCCCATGGCCCGATCCGTGTCTAAGAATACCAGGCTAGGGCAAACAAGAGCTGGCACGCTCGCCTTGGGGACAGGCTCTCCCTTGACTGTTTTGCAAAGGGCCAGTTTTGGCGGCCCAGGCATTCAGTTCCCTTCATTAGAATGGGCCCCGAGCTGGCAGCCACTGACCTCTGGACCCACTCCATCAGAGCAGGGATGAAAGCAGAGAGAAAGGTCCCCAAGGACCTGCCCTTGCCCAGCAGCTGGGACAGAGATCTGAGTGGGAAGTGGGTGCAACGCTGGACACTCCACAGGCAACCAAAGAGACAGGACACAAAGCCCTTTCTGAGGGCCATCGGGGACAGGCTCACAAAGGTGGCCCTCAAGCAAATGCAGCATGAGAACCAGTCAAGAGGCGAGAATCAAGGCAAGGAGAAAGTGAGACCCGAGGAACAGCAGCTTTTCTGGAACACTTGGGAGCAGAGGCAAAAACAAGAATAGGATCCTGATGGCACCCACCCAGTGCCAGACAGAGGGTGAGGTTCACGCGGCCCAGACCAAAGGCAAAGATTCCAAGTGTGCATTCTTCCAGAAACTGGGGAGGTTCTGTGAGCTGATGCACATTAGCATAACAAACGCCGAGCTTTCTAGACTGAGGGCGCTTTGCCTGGGGCCTCACGTCCCTGAGGGGACATTCAGACCCTGGGGAAGCAGAGG